>NC_052049.1:147768259-148121083 GCF_903992535.2 Arvicola amphibius | reverse complement strand
CTTAAGACAATGGTCCCTGCTATCATATTTTAGGACAATGGTCCCTGACACTTTTACTTTATTAAACACCCAGTAGTCTCCTCATAGCTTAGACTGGCACTCTGAATTCCTCTCGCATTTGAAGCGTGCCTGGCTATCTGGGAGTGGAAACTTGAGGCTTGGAAACCACATGACCAAAATGCTTCAGGTCAGTCCTTTTGAAACAAGCATTTGTGTTTAGATCTTTTGGGGAGCTGGCAGGATATCAGTTTGCCCATGTTGTAGCCCTGCCTCTTTGGCTCCCCAGCCTCTCTCTCTCCTATCTCTGTCCTCCCTCTCCTTGTTCTTCAGCCTCTCTTTCTATGAGTTTTCATCCTCCGTTCCTAAGACTGGAACACAAAACAGCCACACTAGTTAGCCATACAGGTCAGACAGTGGTGGCACACACCTTAAATCCCAGCAATCAAGCCACTAGGGAGCTCTTACCTCTATGAAATCTTCAGACTGAAAGAGAGCGAGTTCCTGTCTGATCCTACTTTATATTCCTCTCTAGTGCTGAGATTAAAGGTGTGCATCCAACTTCTGTGGCTAACTAGTGTGGCTGCTGGGATTAAAGGTGTGTGTCACCACTGCCTGGCCTACAAGGCTGACTAGTGTGTCTGCTTTGCATTCTGGTCTTCAGGCAAGTTTTATTTATGAAATATCACAACCCAGCATATACAGTATTTTACTTGGGGTCTATTTTGCTGGGGATGATTATGTAGTGAAGCTTTATGCTTATGGGAGAGCTAAATAAAGTCTCCTAAACCATCGTCTTGTTATTGCCCTTTGAGTGTAAAGACAATATGTGCCGAAATTATTTTTCACATTTCAAGAATTATTCGATTCATACAATACAAGAGTTCTAAAATTAATTACTGCAAATGGACATTAAGTTGTTCTGTGCTTCCTTATTATGTTAAAAGATTGGTCATAGTTTATTATCACCATACATTGCATATTTATTTACCTCTACACATAAGGGTCCCAAGTTGGAAAGAGAAAACAACAGGTATTTTTTAGTTTGGAATTTTAGTAAAAAAGATGAAAATATCTTGTTGCATTAACTAAGATTGGGTAAAGAAAGATTTCTTGCTTAAACAATATACTTTATTCAGTTTGGCCCATGTGTTTGGCCTTGATCTTTGAAAGCATAATTCTGAGCAGATGATATCACCTCTAGAGTCTGTACTTTATCCTCTGTCTGAGCTCCATGGCTTGCGATTGTAATCCTAAGTGTCACCAGGGCTGCTCCACGAATGTCAGACTAGAATACAGTTACATCAAAAAGTGTGTGTGTGTGTGTGTGTGTGCTGTCTAAATCTATCCATTTAAACACAGGTTGTAAAGCTTTTGGATTTTACAGGCTCAGCTGGGAACAACATAAATAATGACATCATCACATAATATTGCAGCAAGGTTTCCAAGTACATGTTCATTGTTTTGAATAACTGTACAAATCAGAATCTCAAAAGAAACTCTTTCTCCTGTGTAGTAGAGCGTGCCCAGAGGAGGGACTTGAGTGGAGGAGAAGCCCATTTAAGTTAGCATGAGGGTAGGCATTTCCCTGCTGATCTGTGGGGTAGTCTGTGCTAGTCTAGTTGCTCAAGCAGGAAATAACCTCTCAAAACCTACCATTTCTTTACTACTTAAAAATTATGTTATTGAATGTTTGTCTACATATATAATCTGTGCATCATATATATACAGTGCCCACAGGGACCCAAAGAGGACATCAGATTCCATGAAATTGGAATCACAGGTGATCAAAGGCCACCATGTGGGTACGACGAATCAGACCAGGGTCCTCTGCACTCTTGACTGCAGCCAGCACTCTTCACTGCAGAGCCATCTCTCCAGCCACAGCCAAGACCTACTGTGTCTGAGACCTTGCTCTAGTGGTCTGGAATCACTGGCAATGTTTTAAATTAGAAACATCCTCGCTCTCTTCTCTTAGCTTAGCCCTTGTCTAAGGGCTAGTGTTATCAACCTTTCTGATAAGGTAGACACATACACCACCTTGTCTGCTCCTTACAAAACTATACTTTTGATTCTTGTCTCCACAAGTAGATTAAGTTCCTTACACCAGACAACTACCAGAGTCAGGTTTGGAAAGTTTTTTTTTTCTGCTTCCAAATTCTTACCTTCTAAATAAAGTAACACTTCCTTCCTCCAAATGTATGGAGGAGGAAGAGGGAGGTGACTTGGAAAGTTGGTCAGACATTGATTTCACAGAGATTAAACTTGATCATACCATGCATGTTCATTGCCTCTGAGAGCTATGCATTCTGCCCAGCTCCAGGGTCACAGCGGGTCTATATCACCATTAAGCAATTTGTAACATGCTGCTTACAGCTGCTCACAGACCTCATTTAAGTGCTCGGCCTCCTGAAAGAGTCAGAGCTGTTTGCAACTAGCACGAACCAGGAAGCCCTCCCCTAAAGAAGCCATGCTGAGTCAGGAAGACCTCTCTTCCATGAGTCGTGGCACCCCTGCTAGCAGCCAGCAAACAGAGCCCACTGGGAAAAAAAAAGGCAGCTACCAAGAAGCTGTGCTAAACTCTGTTTTTGTTTCTAGAATTTCTTTTTAAGCTTTCTCAGGTTTTATATGAATGTAGTCAGCCCACTTTGGTGCACAATTCTGTTGGCAATGGCTGTTCATTTGTTTCTGGCTGCCCAGACCTGAAATAATCACACAGAGACTATATTAATTGCAATACTATTTGGCATCTTTCTCCTCTAGTGGCTACATGGCTTCTCTTTGACTCTGCCTACTCTCTCCTCTATCTGCTTGGAATTCCCACCTTGCCCTATTCTGCACTGCAATAGGCCCGAAGCAGCTGTTTTATTAACCAATGGTATTCACAGCATACAGAGGAGACTCCCACATTGTTGTATTATATAATGTTTAAACATTCAATGTTCATCAAAGCGTATTTTAGATAAGATGCTATTGTCAAAGGAAGTGCTCTATCTCGTGAGTGTGATGTTTTCTCTCTGTGACAGTCTAATTGTCATGCTCGATACCTAGAATCCTGGAATCTAAGACTACAACAGAGAACCCTAGAAAAATGAGTCACATGATCAACAAAACTTTCTGATTAGCCACGGGTTAGGTTATAAATTAGTTTAATACTAGAGGAAAATTTTCTCAAATGCCTTACCCTTTTTATGAAAAATATCACAAAATTCAGTTAATCTGTTTAAAAAATTAGAATCTTGCAATATGAGTATCTAGCTAAATATGAGTAAATATGAGTAAACCTTACAACCACTATCCATTAGATTATAATTATTAGACCACTGTCTAGTAGATTATAATTAAGTGTGTGGATTTTCATAACAAATATTTTAGACTGGATGGCTTAAATAACAGCTGTTTATTTTCTCAAAGTTCTGTAGCTAGCCTAGAAATCTGAAATCGGCATTCTAGAATGATTGGGTTTTGGCGGAGTTCCTTTTGCTTGCTTCAAGATGGCTGCCTCCTCACTGAGTGCTTTCTTCAGTTGAAGGGGAGAGATGGGGCAGGAAGTGGAGAAAGAAATGTGAATCATTTTGTAGGAGGTCAGATTAGGATCCCTCCTTTCTGACCGACTTCGTTTCCTCCTCGAAACTGTCTCTCTAAAAGCAGTCACATCAGGGATTGGAGCTTTGACATATGGATTCAGGAGGGGAAAGAGGACAGAACCCACAGTTCAGTGCAAAGAGGACCTGGTGATGGCGTGGTTCTCCCTCCAAGAGTGGAGAGATGGAGTGAGATGCCGGGTGCTAGCTACATCAAGTGGCTGAAATATACCCCAAAATATATTTTTATATTAATCACTTGAAGGAAAACTATGTAAGTTTCTGGAAATTGGAATTTACATTGTATCAAACTTAGATATTTTGAAGACAATGCAGTGTATCAAAAAAAGTGAAGTCTTGGGCTGGAGAGATGGCTCAGTGGTAAAGAGCACTTGTTGCTTGTTGCCCTTGCAGAGGACCCAGGTTTGATTCCCAGCACCCACAAGGTGGTTCCAGAGGGATCCAATGACTTCTCCTTACCTCCTTTGACACCAAGCATGCACATGACACGCAGAGATACATCACATGTAGGCATGACATTCACACATACAATGAAATGAATAAATCTAATTTTAGCTTTTTAAAAAAGTAAACTCTTGCTTGAACGTGATTTTTTAATTTAATCATAGATGGACTCAAAGAAATGGGAAACTTACAACAAACGGAGAAGCCACAGATGACACTTTATCAACTTAGATACTTTGAAGGCAATGCAAAGGATCAGAAAAGCCATGAAAATCTGTGTATTTTTAACATGTTGTTCAAAATCAGTTGACAAAGGTGGATAGGAATTAATGGCTGTCTTCTGTGTGTAGTTCGAACTGTTTAGATGTGAACACAGGGTACAGCTGAGCGTGTTGTAGACAGCGTTATTTCCCTCTGGCCTGGTCTGCCTTTTCTTCTCATAAGAAATAACCATAGAACAGTTTTGGTTATTGTCCATGAAAAACATAGCATTTACTTTATAGCTTTCCAAAAGACAGATAAACCCTATGTAATAAAAACTACATTAGAGAAATAAAACATAATTGTAAAAAAATTAGCTGGAAAGCAAAAAAAAGCAGTATTTTGATTTTTAGCCACAAAAATTTATGAAAAATTTAATATGTGGTAACTTTAAGTATCACTTGGAAGAAAACTGCTACAATAATGTTGCCAAGGCTGTAAATTTTCATTATATTTCTGTAGTTTCTTATGCTTAAAAATTAATAAATAAAAAAAGAAATGACAGGAGATACTTTAAATCTTGAAAAGAATTATGGATAAGCACAGTTGGTCTGACTATTACAATAATGTAGAGAATAAATTCTTTTTCCAACAGCTGCATAAAAACAAACTGCTTTAAATGGTGAAAAAAAATGAAGAAAAGAAATCCTGATGTTGGGAGCTGTATCGATAATGCTCACATTATCCACAGATTTGCATATTACTTCCCGGAGTCCAGATACAAATTTACTTACTTACAAAGTCTAGTACAGGCTCACTTTCTAATGTCTAGGTTCAAAAGTTGATTTGAATATTACAATAAAAATATACAAATAAAAACAGAAGTCTATTTTCTGGTTAACCAGCAAGCCCTCGGGAGCTGGAGCAGATGAGGTTTTACAATCATTCAGTGAAAGTCATCAGGAGGGCTGGAGAGATGGCTCAGTGGCTAAGAGCACTGACTGCTGTTTCAGAGGTTCTGAGTTCCATTCCCAGTGCCCACATGATGGCTCACAGCCATCTACAGTGGGATCTGATGCCCTCTTCTGGAATAAAGGCGTATGTGCAGATAGAGCACTCTATACATAAAATGATGATGGTACTCTACAGTTTCCATTCGAGATTACAGCCTCAGTGGCTACCCAGGTGTTGGAACGCCAACCTCGAATACTACTTCCTACCGACTTGCTTTCTGATGCTCTGATCTAGACACAGATTCTATTGTCTATACTACAGGCAGTTGTAAAGTTGGATGTAATGATCTATCTGACAAGTTTTGTGTCAGAGCACACAAAACCAGCTTTCAATATTTTTTTTTTAATTAACTGAAGCATTAGCAAGATGTCTAAGTCCCAGACAGAGCAAAGGGATTCAAATTTTAGAAACAGCCGACTTAAAGGTGGCCAATTGCAGCCTCTGGCCACAGACGTCATTCTGAGTGGATGTTGTCTTTCAGCACTGTGGATAAAATCAGATATTAAAAGGGGATTACGCTGCATCACTCTGTTGAATGGCAAGCTCTGGAGTGTTGCTCTGAACTGACAGCCAGCTGCCACCATTAGAAGATCAGGTCAGTGTGTCTTAAAGTCCACACGCCAAGAAAGAGCTCAGGAAAGGCTGGGGAAGCTGTGCCCGGTGTTAGCACTGCAGTGAGTGACTCCATCACATTTCCATGTCTGCCCGTTGTTCAGGGAGGAAGAAGGCCCTCGGATTAGCATTACACATCCTGCACCGAGAAGGAACTGCAACTTGGGCAGGGGTCTTTCAAGTGTGTGTAGTTTGCTCCCCTCTGGCTCCTTGACCAAGTGTGCAGTCTTTTCTTCCAGGAACACTTGTGTTTGGAAAGTGCGTTGTGGTGGTGAAAGGTTTGAACAGGAAGGATTAATCAAAGGTCGGATCTTCACACTCAGTGCACATGTTTAGTTCTTGGATGTGAGCTCCTAGACACTGGTTAAATAATATTCAGAGGCTGCGTTAGAGCTCCAGCTGCAGCTCAAATAGAGGTCAACTTTGAGTCTTAACCACTTCCTCTCAAGTTCAGAAATACTGCACAGACGGATTTTCTTCCTGTTTCTGTATAGCTCCTGTATGCATAGTAAGAGTTTACTAAATGCTTACTCTTTTGTTTTGTTTATTGTTTATTTGACTGCTTATTTTGAGACAAGGTCTCACATATCCTAGCCTGGTCTCAAACTTCTGTAGCTGAGGAATGCCTTGAACCTTTGATGGTCCTTTGCTTACACCTTCCAAGTCCTAGGATTGCAGACTATATGCTCCACCATACCCAACTAGATGATGTCTCTGTTTTGTAAGATAGGATCCCATGTTGCTCAAACTAGCTTTGAACTCAATATGTAGCCAAGGATGACCCCAAACTAACTGGAATGCTGAAGTTGGCCTTGCCTGTCCCCACAGACTCCAGTTTTGGTGTTGGTGTTTCTCTCCATGCTGGTGCCTGCACTTCCCCTCATTATCCTCTCTCCATGTGGTAGGATCACAGTTTCCCATGGCTTCTGGGCATCACTTTCTTCCTGCGACATATCTCTGTGGAAGCCTAACTCAGAACAAATTGTTAACAGTGTGACCTGTAGATTTCTTTCTACAGCACAAAGGAAAAGAGTACTCTTAGAAAATAGAGGAAAAGGTGTCCTTACCCATCCTTTCTGCTGCCTGTCAGCTCCACCTTCCATGTGCTGGGATGACAGCTCAGTTTTAGTTTTAGTCTTTTCTTAAATGAGTAAGAAAACACACCAACCTGATCTGGAAAACAAAGGTCTATGGCTCTTCCACATCTAGTATGGGAGTATAGGGGACAGCATTTTGCTGTCCTTAGCCTTCATCATTTCTTACAATGTCGCCAAATCCTGTGCTCTAATCATGCACGTGTTCGACTCCATGCCCTGGACTATATATACCCTGTCCCTCCCTCCAGGACTTCCTAATTTGCTCAGTTCTCCACTGCTTTTTGGTTTGTCTGATGACTCTTGATATGTGTAACTCATAGGAGTTTGGGGTTGTATTTGTCTCAAAGAAAGAGACATAGTTGCATGTAGCAACACGTTTACATGAAATGCACAATGCTGGCAAGTGACCAGCCACACACAAACTCCCCGGTTGCCATAAGCTAAGCTAGGTCTTTCTCACAAACGCTTGGGAATTCTGTGCATCTTATCACCTGCTTTCATGATCAGCTGGAATAAAGGACAATCCTGAAAAGACTTGACTTTGTGCTCTGTTCTATCATGAAGCCCAGGGGAATCCAGATAATGCTCTGTCTTCAGATTTAGCACTCTGAAACGTTAGGATTATTTTTGACCCACTTTAGACTCAGTCTGGAGAACCAAAATTCCATGAATACTTACTACATACACTATTGAACACTGGAGTATACATTTCAGTTAATCTGTATTCAAAAGTTTAAGAAAGGCTACTATTTATAGAAAAAAACTAGTCTTTAAATGAAGCAATGTTTATTTAATTAAGTCATAATTAAGTATCTATATGTCCATACTGACAGACCATTTGGATGCTAGATATGCTTTTCCAACTCAATGTGTCCTAAAAAGAACTCTTGGCTACTTCATAAACTCCATTCCTCCTATTGAGTGGCTATTTATGCTAGAACCTCATTCTAATTTCTCAGATCAAAATTCTGATTATTCTTTATCTCTCAGCCTCCCAAATGCAGATACCAAATGCACTGTATTTATTCTGTTTCCAAATTAAAAATTGGAATTTAGATTTTTTTTTTTTTTTTAGAACCACTGCTGCTGCCCTGTTCCAAAGTGAACTCTTATCTAAAGTGCCAATGCATGCTGATCTGGGAGGGTCCAACAGCTTCTTTTGGATGACTTGTTCCACCCGTAACTCTTTTCTAATTGTCTTTTTACACATACTGGTCAGTCATGACAAACGATATGTCCCAACAAAAGCAAATCTCAAACTGCATTTTGTGGCACATACAGTTACCAGAAAGTAATACTTACATGTTGATGTCCTTCTAGTCTCTGCCTTGAGGCCATGTCTACAAATTTCCCATGCAAAGAGGTTCAACCAGGCAGCAATATACACTAGTCCTCCCTTGGGCACAGGGTTCAAGATTGCCTCTGGATGCACAAAAACCACAGATAATAGCGATCATAATATAAATGTTTTTCTTCTTATACACATATACATTTGAGGAAGTTCTAGGAACAGTGAGATATTAATAATAATAACCAAGAACAAAATAGGACAAGTGTAACAATATACCATAGCAAAACTTATTTTAAGTATGCTGTTTTTATGACTATAGTTTCCTATAGTCTCACACACACACACACACACACACACACACACACACACACAAAGGATCTATAACATTTCTTTTGCCAACTAGAAAACCCTCCACTGCACAGTGACGCCTATGACCTACCAGAGCAACCTCTGGCTCCCGTCTCCCTGGTGAAAATGCTCTGCCAGTCATTCACACAGATGTGTCACCTCTCTTGGCTTTGTTTTCTCACCTTGACCTGGTTGTCTGGAACCTGTAGCCTCCTACGCTCATCCCCATTCCAAGGTGTTACATACATTGCCATAACTTGTCTAGAGTCCCTGACCTCTGCCCTTCGTATGGCCAGAGTCCTTGAACCCTTCAGCCTCCAATGTCATTCCTTAGAGAAGGTCTTTACACAGTGAGCTTCACTTAATTATATCATTTGAACAACTCTGTGCTCCGTTCCTCCAGGCCCTTAACAGTGGAGTGTGGCTCTCCTAAGACAGGGACTTTGTCTACCTTGTTCACCGGGTTCCCCGTGCTGACACAATCGCCGGTCTCCTTGTGCAGATTAGGTGTTTGTTGTGAGTGTAGTGCCGCAGCAGAGATCGGAGCTTGGTGGCTACGTCCAAACCTAGGTGAGTGAGGGGCAAACATGCCTTGCAGACAGCTTATGTGAGGAGTTTTACTAGGGAAAGGGAAGGAAGGGAGGGAAGGGAAGGGAGAGGGGAGAAAGAGAAAGGGAGCACAGAGCAGCCTCGTCAGAGGAGGGGGGGGAATGAAGAGGTAGAAGTAGGGGGAGTTTCACCTTTCTTTTTTTGTCTGCCCAGCATACAGGCATGTAGCACTCTGCCAGGTCCCAGGGGGCGGGGCTAAGCATGCCTGTATCCTAACAGTGAGAGTGAGTATAAGATAGTTTCTTAAAGCAGAACTGCTCAGAAAGAAGTTGCCCTGCGTCTCAGTGTCTGATAGAATATTTTTAGACAAGGTCACTATAAGCAGAGTTATGTCACCACTTAAACACGTCCTTCAGCTTCAAGAGGCTCCTAATAACCACTATCATTTATTGAAAAGCCACTTACTAGTTATCACAAATATCCATTTTGATAAGCCTTAGCAGTGGGGTTTCAAGTTAATCTGGAGTGCTATCATTTCGTGTTAAAGAGGAAAACCATGCCCATGATTGACAGTCACAGTATTTAAGAAAAAAGTCTTCTGTAGATACTAAAACATTTTCTCTGGCTGTTATAATTTGTTTCTAACTCATGATTCCCTTACAGTTTTGAGCATAATCAGTGTCTCCGTGGAATTGTTAACTCAGGTTTGAATCTCCAGAAACTGAGCCGAGTTTAGGAGTGGTCACTCCTGATCCCGTGGTTCCTTTTAGCACAGAGGTTTATGGTTTCAGGATCAAAATTAGACCACTTACTCATATTTTCATAAAGAAACTATTATCAAAATGAATAAGCTATGCATAGACATATTATTAATTACTTATTGTGGGCCTACCATATGTCAGATTTCCAGGGCTCTACTTACACATATTCTTTAATTCTCAAAATAGCCTTGCAAGTTAGAGTCCATATCCTTATCATGCAGTGCAGGAGACTGAAGCCAGATCTGTCAGAAAACACATTGCTAGCCATCCACCAAGTCAAGCCCAGACTCAGCCAGGCAGTCAAGATACCCCTCACACCCAAGGCATTCCTTTTCTTCATTAATTTCATTTTTCCCACTCATGTTGACAATGGTAAGTTAATATCCGTCATTTTACTTTAGCAATGAACATTGCTTTGTGTAATGTTTACCAAAGTTATAACCTAACACATTTATTTATTAAGTACTGTAACCTTAAAATGTGCACTAAGGATTCTAATCAGTCTGTATCAAGAAGTCAGACTTAGAAGGTGGGCATGGTGGCACCTTCTAATTACACCTGTAATTCCAGCACTGTTAAGGCAGAAGCAGGAGGATCTCTGTGAGTCTGAGGCTAGCCTGGTCTACAGAGTGGGTTCTAGGACAGCCAAGGCCCCATAGAGAAACCCAGTCTCAATAAACCAAGCCAAAACAAACCAAATGTTTCATTTTGTTTCACATATAATTACTTTTAAGGGGGGGAAATCAGGTTAAAAAGAAAAACTTTAGGGAAATGGTTCAGCAAGTAAAATGTTTGCACAGCAACTCTGAGGACTAAAAAAAAAAAAAAGGAAAGAAAAGGAGATTGAGGTTTTTATTCAGATATAATATAAGGGAGAATCTGCAGGCATCGGCAGAGAGATCTGGTAATGTCTAGGGTGGACATGAATGGCAGACTGAACCGGGCCGTGCTGGGGGAGAGGGAGGGAGAAAGGGGAAACCAAAAGGCCAGGAGGGCTAAAGGGCAGAAAGGGACCACTGAGGCCAAAATGGCTGAGTTCTCCAGGGAAAAGCAGCTCAGGAAAGGCAGCCCAAGGAGAGTTCAAGGCAGTGTGCAGAGTATGCCAGCCTGGAGGACCCCTAAGAGGCGGAGACTGAGGGATGCTGGGAGAACCTGATGGTCCCCTTGATAACTTAATAGGCTCCTCAGTTAGGTTTGAAACCTAACAAGGACCAAGAGTTGGGATCCCCAGAATCCACAGAAAAAGCCAGGTGGGTGTGGTGGCCATCTTGTGGGCAGGGGGTGAATCGGCAGGCGATCCCAGAGCAAGATGGCTACACAGACCAGCCTAAAGGTTGAGCTCAATATTCAGTGAAAGACCCTGCCTCAATGTGGTAGTTGTAGAACAATTAAGGAAGCCACTTTAAGTCAACTTTGGGCTTCCACATGTGTGTGCATATATGTGCACATGCACCATTCATGTGTGTCCACTCACCCAAACATACAAATAGACACACATTTTTTTTCTCTGAAGATAGAAATCATCCTTAAACTATGAAGTATTTGCCGTTCTATAGCTCATGCTAGAGTGTTCTTTAACTACCAGGCAGTATGGTTGTGCTCTCTCCTATTGGATGAATTACAGATGAGCATCTGATGAGATCCCATTTTTAATCCCAGCTTGTACTGTGTAAACTCCATGGCTTAGCAGTTTGAAAGAGTGAGGGCATTTTACACACATCTTTTCTTTACCTCACACGCTTCCTCTTCAACCTTCCCCCTAGTGCGTTTTTCTCCGGGTTGAACACAATTCCCTCTTCAAAGAGGCCCGCCTTGCCAGCCCAGGTCAGCTCCACCCCCTCCTTCTCACAGCCCCAAAGTAAATCTGCACAATAATGAACTGGGTAAGGGAAGAATGACGTCATCGCTTAGTGGTTCCAAGCTGCTTTACACAGCATCCACCTTGCTCTGTTCTGATGATGTGGCGGGAATGTGATGGTTAATTCCTTGTGGAGTAAGGGGCTGAGCAGGGCCTGCTGCCATGGAGCAGACGTCAGTACCTGCTTATACTAAAAACAAACAAGCAAAAAAAAAAAAAAAGCTACGCGCTTTCTAGTAAGAAGGTAAGGAAGTCACAGTTCGCTGTGACTTAAACAATGCTGCCACTTCAGAGCACACGCTTTTCCTTGGCAGCGAACCCCTTTTCTTCAGAGTTACTGCAGAGCCCCTCAGATGCTGGACCGGGACATTTGTAGCGTCCTGACCAACTGACAGGGGCTATAGGGACAACAGATTTTCAGTTCGCGGCTGCCAGTTTTACCAAATGTGGATGGTGACAACCCTCGAAAATCACATTTATTGTGACTTTTGCTGATGCTTCAGAACCTTTGGCTGAAACCGGACCAGGATGCACTTTGTTGTGGTACGATGCGCACTGATTTTCTGATGGAGGGGGAAATCCCTGATTTTTTTTTACCATCAGTTCAACTGATGTGTCCTGAACACTTTGAACAGGAAGCCTTGCTGAGCGTGTAGTTTCTAATTTACAATTCTTGATAAGCAAAAACAAAGCAAAACACGCTAGGCTAATTTCAGGCTAAATGTTGCTTCCAGTGTTATTGTTCTGGTTTTATGCCTGTGCCGCTGATCTTTCCCCTCTGCAACGTGAGGTCTTGTGAGAGCTGGCAGGGACTAGAACGCAAGGCTCTAAAAGCTGTTTGCTCTGAAACACCTGAGAGCTGCGGTGATAACAGATACTTCAGTAAACAGGTTTGATTTCCAACACGGCATGGGAGTAAGCTCAGACTGTATTAAACAACCGTGAAAATAACTTCAGCTTTAGCCTTTTTTTTTTTTTTCAAAATGTTGAGGAACATTGATTTCTGCAAAGCATATCAAAATAAAGTTTATAGTTAATGCTCAGCGGGGCTGGAGGGCTCTGTGTCTCAAAAAAGAATCTAGTTTTCACGGTGTTGGCTTAGATTCACATGACTTATTCTGAAGACGTTTGAACCTTAGGGCAAATGGCATGGTCTGCGCTGTCAGAGTGCATTTGTGTAACCCCATTGTTGGTACTGTTTTGTCTCTGTGCTGAAAGTGACCAGATTCCCAACTTCAACAGTGACGGAGACCTTAGGTTCACCACTGGCCTGTCTGTCTGCCTGGATCTTTAATTCCCACTCCCTTAACTTGTAAAACTGACTGCCCTTCTGAAAGCTGAAATGGGTTCAGCTTTCTTTCTTGTCTGGATTAAGAATAGTCAAAAGTCAATATAAAATTAAGGATGATATTTTAGAGTTTTATCATTTTGACTTTTGATTCCCCCCGCCTTTAGCCTTAAAGTTGTCCCAAGTTTGACTAAAATAATAACTAGGTAAATCTTAATATAATTGTGAAAATATTTAATAAACCTTTATTTTAGCATATTTTAAGTTTTTCAAAAGTGCAATACATTCTGAAGAGGAGGGGTGTAAAGTGTTTCCTGCCCAATAAGCCTCTCCGCTGATGTTGTAATCCAAATCAGACCAAATCAAGCCGAATTAGAAAAAGCCCAGATTTAATAGATGCCTGCACTCCCAGGTGGCCCTCTGGGAAACCATGCAGAGGGGAAAGAAAAACCTGAAAGACCACTTGTTCTGTCTCTGGGGGACAGTTTAAATAGTCTGTGGGAGTGGTCTTGACCCTCTCTGGGGAGGGGTCACTGTTTGGCGGGTTTTCTCGGAGGTGGAGTCTGGACTGAGGCAACTCCCAGGGGGAGAGGGCTTGAAATGGAACTTTCCACTCAAACATTCCAAAATATTTGCCAGGGGCTGGGCTGAAGCCCCACCCAAACATTCCAGACTCTTTGGATAAAGGGGTGCCAGGGTCCTGGGGTGACATTTCCAACCAAACATCCCAGACTCCTTGGCTATAGAGGGCACCGGCTCAAGTCTTGCTACTTCCTGTGGGCTTGGTGTTACATGGGAGAGGGGAGAGTCAAGAGTTGGTGGGCTCATGCTCAAGGAGAAGTGTGGCTAGAGAGGCATCTGGTTTACTGACACCCTGGAGACCTTAGGCATCTGTTTCTTGAGGGAGATGAGAAGGCAGGTGGCTAGGGGAAAAAAATATTTTTATTACCAGCCCTAGGAATGTGGCTAGCCACGGGAAGAGTCATTAATTGCCAGGAAGAATGAGACAGAGAAGTGCCCTGGTTGTACTGTAGAGGCACTGGTGAATGGGTGAGACACGAGGGCAGATGTGCCCTTTATTTTATTTTATTTATTTATTTATTTATTTATTTATTTTTCTTTTTTTTTTTTTTTTTTTGGTTTTTCGAGACAGGGTTTCTCTGTGGCTTTGGAGCCTGTCCTGGAACTAGCTCTTGTAGACCAGGCTGGTCTCGAACTCACAGAGACCCGCCTGCCTCTGCCTCCCGAGTGCTGGGATTAAAGGCGTGCGCCACCACCGCCCGGCTGTGCCCTTTAAAACCAGATTTTAGTTGGTAGGTCTCCTTTTGAGCCAGGAGAGTTGGTATCAATGGTGAAGTCCCAGGAGCTGGTGCAGGTGTTGTTGTTGTATGGAGAGCCCTTTGTAAGTTGGTCTTGGCCCAGACAGCAGGAGTGACCTATAAAATATGCTTGAAAATGGGTGGGGTTAAAATAGGCTCTGAAGACTGTTAGTTTTTACCAGATCAGATTTCTCGATACGGCAGCAGAACTTTTTTAGGAACCTGCAGGTATCTATAAGACAGCTGGAACAGGAACATTTTTAGAAGACAATTAAAGGGAATTGGGAACTCTGGATCTTTTAAGATACATTTGAAACCTATTGATCCTGGACTATAAAGCCTGCGAAAAAGGTGCACCTGTCTGTATTTTTAGCAGGAAACTTAACAAATGAAGTAATGAGTTACCAGTACCCTAAGACATCAAATGCCATTAGACAGATCGAGGAGGGATAAATGAGCAGAAATGAGACAGCTTTTTTTTTTTTTTTTTTTTTTTTTTTTAGCTATACAGGCAATCCCAAGTCTCTCCTTAGTCTTTGAAGAACACCAGCATCAGAAATAGTACTTGCCTTTAGCTGCTGAGTCCAGGAGGCCCGAAGATTTTCCTGTCAGGGGAAGATTTAGTCTACCTGTCTTGGCAGGAGACAGATCCCTTGTAGAGTCCCAGTGTGACCAGATTAATGCCAGGAATGGAGACAAACAATAAACAGAGAAGTGGGAGGAGGGGAGCGGAGAAGGGGAGCAGCATCCAGAAACCATCGGTATTTGGGGGCTTGTTGTTTTACACTAGGTGTTGAAGGATGTATGGTGTCAGATAGCCCCAATTTTTAAAATTTTTTTTAAAAAAAGCAGCCCAAGGTCATTAGAGGATCCTGCCCAATTTTACAAGTCTATGCTGAGTCTAGGGACACAAAGCCTATCACAAAGTGTCTACTGTGATAGACTCTTGAGTCAAAAAAACAGAGGGATGTGGAAATTCCTTGAAAGGATGTCTCTGAAGAAACCCCACGAAGGCTAGGACTGCCTCGCCCCTTTTAGTCAGGGTGGGAGTCTGGCATGGGCTGTGATTTCAACAGGCTTCCTGACAAATGAATAGGCCCTGGGCCCTAATGGCAGGTACTGGAAAAAGGGGGCCTCACCCAGATGAAGCCGCTCTTAGCCTGGTAGAGAGTACTGGCAAGAAGGGCATTTTCCAACACATAGCCCTGGGCCAGTGGGAAAAACAGCTCCCTTGGTGGGATCTCCAAACAGTGGGGACGATTGCTTTTGTGAGTTAATAAATGCACGGACATGCTCAACTATGGATGATTTTATGCACCTACTAAATTTGCTACCCAATTTATGCCCACTTTATGTTAAACAAGTCTTATGAAAATGAATTTGCCCAGAATAAATTTAAGTAATATACTTTAATGAAAAGCTTTCCAGTAGAATCTTTTTATTTTGGGAACTCCCCAGATGAATACATTTAAAAACTTGACTTTTGTGCATGCATGTGCCCAGTAAGAGGAGACAGCAGACACCACTGAGAATCGCCTTCATTTGTCTGAATATTCCTGGGACATCCCCCTCATGGTCTGTATGACCTAAGAAAATCCCGTGGGAGAAAGGCCCATGCTGACATGTGAATGTTCCCTCTGCTGTGACATCAGAAGCTAGGCACTGACGTGTATCTGCATAGCCTTCTTGTTGCTGGCATCCCTAAGTCAACCCCCTCATGGAACTTACATTCAGAGGGAGAGTGTCCTGTGACAGTGAAACACACACACACACACACACACACAGTGTCCCCTAGATGGAGCATCTCACAACCCAGTGTGATGAACTTGGGCAGCACATTTGGGGGAATGGAATGTGGGAAAGTCTCTGCGGGGTGGTGGGGACAGGTGAAAGTGACTCCTAGGAAGGCTAGCCCAAGGTGAGGCATTTGGGAGGCAAATTCCATGGCTTATGGCTTTTTCTGTTCCTTGTAAAAACTGTTAAATGGATTTACTCGGTTCTTTAGAAACATCCTAAAAACAAAGACCAGTGTCTCTTTCCTTATCTCAGCCAATTCTTCATTCTCCCATCTGAGAGTGTCTGCAAAAGACTTTGAACAACTTAAGAAGTGAGAAAACACATCAGAACGTTCTTATTAAGTACAACTTGATGATGCTCTGCCTATAAACTGTGTGTTATTTAAATTACTTGGATTATGCCACCAAAGTATATGTAATAATTGCTCATTTTTCTCATTTAGAGGCTGTAGTGTTACCATATAAAATCACGACTGTGACTACTTTTTTGAGAACAATTCACAAAAGCTGCTAGAAATAAGTTGACTTGTAAATTTTCTTCTCTCTTGATTTTTTGTGTCACTGAGTTCCTTGTCTCTTTACAGTGGACTAGGGTCAAAGGTTTAGAGAAGATGGTTTACAGTCGTGGTGGTCTTCACCAGAAGGGGAGAAGGAAAAATATATTGATGGTGTTATAAATACATCCTCATTACCCAGAAAGACAAAACAAACACAGCTAGTAAGGGCACTTGCTGCCTGCCATGCCTAATGACTTGAGTCCAGTACCTGTGACCTACATGGTGGCAAGAGAAACCCAGCGCCCACAATGTCCTCTGACCTCCACTTGCATGCCATACACACACCCTTTCCTCCCACACACATACATACACAACAAAGCAAAAACTGTAAGCTTAATATCCTCATAAAGGTCAAAAGCTGTGTCCTATGATGAAATATCCACCATTTCTCTACAGATACAAAACGACTCTCCAGATCCCAGTTATCAGAGCTAGGTCTAGGGTGAGGCAAGAGAAATTCTTACATTAGTATAAAATCTGAGAAGTTGCCAGAGTATCAATAATCAAGATAAACAATATTTTAGTAACACATTCAAGATGAAGAAAAAGTCAACATCAAATGCTGATAGAATCTTAACTGTGAAGCTGCATAACCCTGCCTCACCCACCTCTCCCTCATCCAGCTTCTCTGCAGCACATTGAGGATACTGGGTTATTTCTGGATAAGTAGAATAGCCATCGACTTGAAGAAGTAGGGTGATTTATTAAAAAGAGGCTCTTATTCCTCAGTCATTTCATAAAGTCCTGTCCCATCATGAGAACAAGCTGCTTAGCAGTGGATTGTTCTCTAGTTGGAAAAAAATGCATTGTGACTAAAGACTTCAAGTTGCATACAAGCTTGACTCTTTTGAGGTTCGTTCATCTTTAATTACTATCAAGCCCTTGCTAGTTTGAACCCGCCCTTTCTTTTGAAGAGACAGATAGAGCGAGGGAGTTGGGGGTGAGGAGGAGCAAAAGTGGTGTGCTGAGAAGAGTGGGAATTAGCATGATGTGACCAATGTGATGATGCTCTGGGTGACTTCAGTGGCATCAGCAATTCACAATAGGGATGCTGGCGAAAGATCACTTCTTAAGGACACAAGGAAACAATTGCTGTCTGGGATTAACACCAATATATTTGGGAAAATGATTGAAAAGTAGAGTTATCAAAGAAGTGGGGGGAAGAATCCATGAAACCATACATCATTTATTTCCAGGTAAAAGTGAGGGTGTACACAGGCCCCTACATCGGAAGAGACATAAACTAGTAATGCTTCAAAACTTTGTTTATTAAAAGACTCGACCGTGGAGCTGGACCTCACCTCTCTATTATTCCTCATAAGAGTATGTCCTTAGACTTTAAAAAGAGAGATAATTCACAAATACATGTGGATCAAAACAGAAAGAATACTTTTTTTAAAAAGCACAAGTTAGATTATCAAATAAAAATTTTTAAAAATGTCTAACAAATTTAATTTTGTAAACTGGGGAAGAATGGAAGAATCATAACCACAGATATCAGAGTACCATGATACTATAAGAAGGCCAAAATATCAGAGATGAAAGGAACCGAGACTTGGGGAACTAGAGAAGTTAAAAATTCAAAGCAGCCGTCAGTAGCCTCCTTCCTCTGTTCCTCAGAGCTTTATTTGCAGAATACAAACAAAATCTCACACAACAATAGATTTGGAATGATTTTAATTTTACTTTAACCTGTAGATGACTCTCAGGTGATTTTTTTATGGTGAAATTTATTTTTTTAAATATTTATTTATTTATTATGTATACAATATTCTGTCTGTGTGTCTGCCTGAAGGCCAGAAGAGGGCACCAGATCTCATTACAGATGGTTGTGAGCCACCATATGGTTGCTGGGAATTGAACTCAGGACCTTTGGAAGAGCAGGCAATGCTCTTAACCGCTGAGCCATCTCTCCAGCCCTATGGTGAAATTTATTTATTGAAGAAACTGGCTTCCTTTTTCCATAAATTGCTAATGTTTTAGAGTCATTTTCATGATGTCATTTAGCAGTTTTTTGCTCTACCCTTTCTGGTAACCTATTAATTAGTTATAGGAACCTGATACAATCCAGCCTCTACTCTCTCGATAAGAACATTTCATATGTGATATGCACGTATTGATACAATGCCTGGCAGTTTCTGAGCGACATTGGTAAGAGTTACCTGCACCCCTTATTTCAGCAGGGACTGGAGATATGTGTCGTATAGTTAATAAATATCTCAACTGATCTTGCTGTACTGTTTCCATTTCCTTTTTTGCTTCTTTTTCCAAGCACAGTGGTACGCTCTGGTTTGTTCTCTCTCTTTCTCTCTCTCTCTCCTCTCTCTCTCCTGCCCCTTTGAATTCACGCAGGCTTCTGGAAACAGAAAAGATCAAGGGAGGACACAAATGGGAACTCCGAGTCAGATCAGAGGATGTTGCAACAATCCATCTGAAAGCGAATAGTGACTTGATTGAGAGAAAACGGAATAGCAGAGTTGGAAAGTAATTGGATTGTGGCCTATTTTGAAGACGGAGATGATAAGACTTACTGAGAAAATAAATGTGGGGATATAAGAGAAAGAGAAGAAGAAAAATTGCCTTTAAACTTGGGGTACAAACATCTGGAAAGATTGACATGAGGAATATTCATAGGGGAAGATTGTGAACTCAGAGGAGACAAAGAATGAACAGTCCAGTGGACATGACAGATAACTGAATGACTGTCTATACTAGTGAATGAATGGATGCCAGCAGGGGGAGGACCCTGAGAGCATTTGGCAGGCCGTGTGCATTGACCTTACTTTCTATTAAAGATTGAGGTCATTTTTTTCATTAACATAATGCAAGGTATAAGCATAAGTGTTGGGTGAAGAAAACAATCCAAAAGGATTTTTGACAATTACAGGATAGATTGAACCATTCAGGGCAAAGCTAATCTGAACAAAGTCTTATCGGTTTGATCTCTCCAGGCAGCATCTCTCTAATAGTATTGCTATTACAGTGTTTGCTCAAACAACCAAATCTCAACCTGCCCTTCCTGATTCTGTGCCTTTAAGTTCAATAATGTCTCTTATTTATAAAAACGGTATAATTACGTTCAAAATGAAAATTGAGTGAAATAATTCACATTGAATATTAAACCTTTCTATACTCTACCTATTCATGCCCTACCATACATTTAACTCTAAGGCACCTACATTTTACATTTTTATTACGTTCTTTATGTGTACATATGTGCACTTGCACATGCTTGTGTGCCAAATGACAACTTTTAGGAAATTTTTTGTTTTTGTTTTTTCTACCTTGTAGATTCTGGAGACTGAACCCAGATCATCAGCGTTGGCAGCAAGCGCTTTCATCAGATGAATCATCTATCCATTCATCCATCAATATCTATCTATTATCCATTTGTCATCTATCTATCTATCTATTATCCATTTGTCATCTATCTAGCTATCTATCTATCATCTATCTGTCTATCTATCTATCTATCCATCCATCATCTATCTATCTATCTATCTATCTATCTATCTATCTATCTATCTATCATCTATCTATCTATCTATCATCTATCTATCTATCATCTATCTATCTATCTATCATCTATCTATCTATCTATCTATCTATCTATCTATCTATCATCTATCTATCTATCTATCTATCTATCTATCTATCTATCTATCTATCTATCTATCATCTATCTATCTATCTATCATCTATCTATCTATCTATCATCTATCTATCTATCTATCTATCTATCTATCTATCATCTATCTATCTATCGTCCATTTATCCATCCATCCATCCTTCCTTCTATGTTGAGTTAACTATTGAAAGGTAGAGATTGCAGTGAGCATTAGTGAACTTCCTGAACTGTGGTAAGACTTAGCAATTCCCTAGGACCTCAAACCTTACTTCCCTAGAAGAAGTTTTCTTATCAGCATTGCTCCCCAGCTGCACCTGGAAAAGTCAGTTTCCTTCTCTTCGTTTTCTCCATCCTGTGTTCACCTACTTGTGCCTTAGGTTACTACACAAGCTTTGCTGTCTACCATAGTTCAGTCATCCCATTACCCTAAGTAGTAACAGTAAATGACCAACAAAATGCCCTTTTATTCATGCCTTACTCACTGCAAGAGCGAAGCTGCTATGGTATCACTCAGGGCAATGCAAGCTTTCTTTTTGTTTTAAACAGAAAAATATTGCTCTATAAATTCCATAAAAAACTTAGACATCATCATAACAATTTCTGTAGGAATTATGTGACAATTAAATTTATTTTGAGTAGTTTTTATAATATGCCCAAACATTTATTGTGCAAGGCAGGCAACGTGAGACATTTTTTATGTACTTGGTTGACAGCTGACCTTGTCATAAACATGAAATAAAGCATTCTAAATAATAAAGCTACAAAATACATTGAAGGAATACTTAAAAACATGTTAGTGGTTTATAATTTGTATCTCTTATAAGCATACTATTACTGAAGAGTATTTGTACATTGACTTATGGCTATTGAATTTAATATTAACTCTGTTTTTATGGGTATTCAGCTATCACCATTAACAAAATGTTAAGATTTGGAGAAGATGGCTCAGCAGTTTAGAGCATTTTTATGCAGCCATGAAGACTGGGGTTCGGATCCCAGGACCCACACACCAAGCTGGGTGCAGAATGAATACCTGCAACTAGAGCTCTAAGGAGTCTGGTGCTCTGTGCACGTGCTTATGCACACATAGACTCAAAAAGACACACAAACTGACCAACTCAAGAATGACAAATGTCTCTTCCTTTTTAAGGCTATACATAAACGACATGGAGAAAGCATTATTTCATACCTACAAAATGTAATTCCTGTGGCTGCCACATTTTTGCTTTGGTCATCAGTTAGATTTCTTCTCTACTTAATCATCAATTTTAAAAAGTGTTTAAATCACAAAACTGATCAAACCTTTGCCGATTTTGGTGTCAGTGGAAATGCTTGAGTAGAGGAGCACTTGTTTCAGAAAGCATGCTTTGTCTTCTCTCGATGAGAGTTAGTGTAGTTTTGGCAGGGGAAGGTTTGCTCTTTTGTTTGTTTGCTTGTTTGTTTTGAGATAGGACCTCTCTGTGTAGTCTTAGGAGTCTTGGAACTCTCTCTGTTGACCAGGCTGATCTTGAACAACTCAGAGATCCACCTGCCTCTGCCTCGTGAGTGCTGGGATTAAAGACATGTGCTTGTGTAGTTACTTTCAAAAGCTCAAAGTAAAAAGACCTGTAAGTTCTTTTCTGATCTGTCTCTTTTTTTAAGTAGATTTCTCCCTTGAAGTTAGATGGTGTGGGAGAGATAGGTAAGGCTTCTGGAGGCCTGGTGGCTGAGTTGAGTTCCAGCACTGCCATTCACTCTGTGTGTCTGTGGCAGGTCACATGTGCACCCATATCCTGCTTACAGCTCACCACATGAAGGTGAAGTAGCAGTACTTTTCTCGTAGGGTTCCTGTTAGGATAAAGTACACACTAGTTCCCGGAACACAGAAAGCACTATATAAAGTCATTATTGTTGCCCAATCTAAGGTACTCATATCACGTGTTCAACTTATGAAATGTTATAAATTAAGCAATCCAGAAAATAAATCATAAAACGGAACCTACTGCCCTCTGAGCCCTTCTCATGTCCTCTAGTAGCCACTGCCCCTCGCCAAGGGTAACTACTGTCCTGGCTTCTCATTAGTTTTCCTGAAAGCCATTGGTACGTCATACTCTTCTGAAGTAATGAGAGACCGTGGGGCAGCATTTTTGTTTTTGCTTTTCTTTAAGCAAAGACTTTATCTATTTGCTGATTCCTCTCTTAACACAGAGCTTATGTTTTGGCTTCTAGGTTGAAAAAGCTCCTTGAACAAGAAAAGGCTTACCAAGCCCGCAAAGAAAAAGAAAATGCTAAGCGGCTCAACAAACTGCGAGACGAGCTGGTGAAACTGAAGTCCTTCGC
This sequence comes from Arvicola amphibius, assembly GCF_903992535.2. Taxonomy (NCBI): domain Eukaryota; kingdom Metazoa; phylum Chordata; class Mammalia; order Rodentia; family Cricetidae; genus Arvicola; species Arvicola amphibius. The sequence continues at coordinate 148,098,399 of NC_052049.1, read as the reverse complement.
GCTGATGCTGGTGGACGAGAGGCAGATGCACATTGAGCAGCTGGGCCTGCAGAGTCAGAAAGTCCAGGACCTCACTCAGAAGCTGAGGGAGGAGGAAGAGAAGCTCAAAGCCATCACCTACAAATCCAAAGAGGACCGCCAGAAGCTGCTCAAGTTAGAAGTGGACTTTGAACACAAGGCCTCGAGGTTTTCCCAGGAGCACGAGGAGATGAATGCCAAACTGGCTAACCAAGAGTCTCACAACAGACAACTCCGCCTCAAGCTGGTGGGCTTATCGCAAAGGATTGAGGAGCTGGAAGAGACCAATAAAAATCTTCAGAAGGCAGAGGAAGAGCTCCAGGAGCTGAGGGATAAAATTGCCAAAGGGGAATGTGGGAACTCCAGCCTCATGGCCGAAGTGGAAAGCCTGCGGAAGCGTGTGCTTGAGATGGAAGGCAAGGACGAGGAGATCACAAAGACGGAGGCCCAGTGCAGGGAGCTGAAGAAGAAGCTCCAGGAGGAGGAGCATCACAGCAAGGAGCTCCGCCTGGAAGTGGAGAAGCTGCAGAAGAGGATGTCTGAACTGGAGAAGCTGGAGGAAGCCTTCAGCAGGAGTAAGTCGGAATGTACCCAGCTCCATCTCAACCTGGAGAAAGAGAAGAACCTCACCAAAGACCTGCTGAACGAGCTGGAGGTGGTCAAGAGTCGAGTGAAGGAACTGGAGTGCTCGGAAAGCAGGCTGGAGAAGGCTGAGCTAAGCCTCAAGGACGACCTCACGAAGCTGAAGTCCTTCACCGTGATGCTGGTGGACGAGAGGAGGAACATGATGGAAAAAATAAAGCAAGAAGAGAGAAAAGTGGACGGCTTGAACAAAAACTTTAAGGTAGAGCAGGGAAAGGTGATGGATGTAACGGAAAAACTAATTGAGGAAAGCAAGAAGCTTTTAAAACTCAAGTCGGAAATGGAGGAAAAGGTGTCCACTCTGACAAAGGAGCGAGATGAACTGATGGGTAAGCTGAGAAGCGAAGAGGAGAAGTCCTGTGAGTTGAGCTGCAGTGTGGACTTGCTGAGGAAGCGGCTCGATGGCATCGAGGAGGTAGAAAGGGAAATAAGCCGAGGTAGGTCGTGCAAGGGGTCCGAGTTCACCTGCCCGGAGGATAACAAGATCCGGGAACTAACGCTTGAAATCGAGAGACTGAAGAAGCGTCTGCAGCAGTTGGAGGTGGTAGAAGGGGACTTGATGAAGACAGAAGATGAATATGACCAGTTGGAGCAGAAGTTCAGAACCGAGCAGGATAAGGCAAACTTCCTCTCCCAGCAGCTAGAGGAAATCAAGCACCAAATGGCCAAGAACAAGGCGACAGAGAAAGGAGAGGCTGTGAGCCAGGAAGCCGAGCTGCGGCACAGGTTTCGGCTGGAGGAGGCTAAAAGTCGTGATTTACAGGCTGAGGTGCAGGCTCTCAAGGAGAAGATCCACGAACTGATGAACAAAGAAGACCAGCTGTCTCAGCTCCAAGTCGACTACTCGGTCCTTCAGGAAAGATTTATGGAAGAAGAAAATAAGAACAAGAACATGGGACGGGAGGTTCTCAATCTGACCAAAGAGTTGGAGCTCTCCAAGCGCTACAGCCGCGCTCTCAGGCCCAGCGGGAACGGCAGGAGGATGGTGGACGTGCCGGTGGCCTCCACCGGAGTGCAGACCGAGGCGATGTGCGGAGACGCTGCGGAGGAGGAGACCCCAGCTGTGTTCATTCGCAAATCCTTCCAGGAAGAAAACCACATCATGAGTAATCTTCGACAGGTGGGCCTGAAGAAACCCATGGAACGATCCTCGGTCCTCGACAGGTATCCCCCTGCAGCCAACGAGCTCACCATGAGGAAGTCCTGGATTCCTTGGATGAGAAAAAGAGAAAACGGCCCCTCTACCCCACAGGAGAAAGGGCCTCGGTCGAACCCAGGGGCAGGGCACCCCGGGGAACTAGTCCTAGCACGAAAGCAGGGCCAGCCTCTGCACATCCGTGTGACACCGGACCATGAGAACAGCACTGCAACCCTGGAGATCACAAGCCCCACGTCTGAAGAATTTTTCTCTAGTACCACCGTCATTCCTACCTTAGGCAATCAGAAACCAAGGATAACCATTATTCCATCACCCAATGTCATGTCGCAAAAGCCCAAAAGTGCAGATCCTACTCTCGGCCCAGAACGATCCATGTCCCCTGTCACAATTACTACTATTTCCAGAGAGAAGAGTCCGGAAGGTGGAAGGGGTGCGTTTGCAGACAGGCCCGCGTCTCCCATCCAGATTATGACGGTGTCAACGTCTGCAGCCCCTCCTGAAATCGCTGTCTCTCCTGAATCCCAGGAAGTGCCGGTGGGAAGGACTATCCTCAAAGTCACCCCAGAAAAACAAACTGTTCCAACCCCTGTGCGGAAGTACAACTCCAATGCCAATATCATCACCACGGAAGACAACAAAATTCACATTCACCTGGGTTCTCAGTTTAAACGATCCCCGGGGCCTGCCGCTGAAGGCGGGAGTCCGGTTATCACCGTCAGGCCTGTCAATGTGACAGCAGAGAAGGAGGTTTCTACTGGCACAGTCCTTCGCTCTCCCAGGAACCACGTCTCTTCACGACCCGGTGCTAGCAAAGTGACCAGCAGTATAACTATAACTCCCGTCACAACGTCCTCCACCCGAGGAACCCAGTCGGTGGTGAGTAGGGGAGGACCCAGGGCAGAGTGCAAGCAATTTGGGGAGTAGTGGGGGGCAGAATGGAAGCGTGAGGAGGAGGGGGCAGAACACATAATTTAAAATTACAGCTATGCCTTAGCTTAGGTGGTAAATATTGGTTACATGGGAAATCTGAGGCAAGTAAAATTGATTGTTACATTGTTCTTTCATTACTACATTAGATAAACAGGCTGAGTACACAGTAGACTAAGAGACCTCAAGGTGTATTATTAACTCTGGTTGTGAGGTCCAGCAAAAGTTCTCATTTCTTAGAACGTAAGAGATTCTTTTTTAAAAAAATTATTGATTCTTAGTGCATTTCACATCACCTATTCTGATCCCACTCATCTCCCCGTCCCCTCACAGGTGCCCTCTGCCCTTGCAACCTCCGGCCCCAAGCAAAACCAAACTTAAAAGAAAAATCAAAACCAAAACAACCAAGCAAACAAACAAGAGAGAGAGGGAGAAGAAGCTGTAATGTGGCCGTTTGAGTCACACAGTCTACCCTTTAGTTCATTCATTTGTACTTGCAAGTGTTTACTGCAAGTAAGAGTCATGGGTCAGGCCTCTGGCTTCTGCTGTTGTGGAGATCCTGTGTCGTGGAAGTCCTGCGGGGGGTGGGGGGGCAAATATCTTATACAGCAGCCCGTACCTCTTAAATATTAATTCAACCTAACAGGCTAGAAAGTGTGGTTCTTAGCTCCAGAACACATTCTATAGCTTATATGGAAATCTCTCAAAAGCGAACTCATGATTTAAATACGTGAGTTATGACCCATCTTCCCATATCCTTAGAATCGTTTACACTAGTACTCTGTGCACAGAATCAAGGCAGACTTTACAGTGTGACCCGGCCATTGTTTCGGCAGCAAAGCTTGGAGTGACCGGCTCCACTGGAGTCAAACGGCACTCAACGTTAGCCTCCTCCAATGCTGCTGAACGGCTTCTCAGCAGGACAAAGCGTAGCTCTGCTGGGCGAGGTCTTGAGTCTTTGCACTTTGTAAACACGTAGTGGAGGAGTAAATTGTTATATTTAAGAGCAGATTCTTTTGCTGTGGCATCTTCTCCCCATTTCGATGTTCAGGTTGAAAATCTTACCCTCTGACTATCGCCTAACACTTACACACAAATAAGATTTAAAAATGATTACATATGATTTCTCAGGCCTAAATGACGATGGTCCGTGTATTTTGGTAAATTCAACAAAATACAATTTAGAGCGACAAAAAGCTTTAGGAGACTGCTCTTAGAATATAATTAGTGATGCTAGTTCATTTGGATAGTCGTTCATTTACTTTTTACTGAGCCTCAGCCCCACTTCCACTGTGGTGTGGGGCGCTGGTATGTAGAGATCTGTAAATGTTCCCGAGTCAGTGAGGCAAGACTAGGGGGACTTAATCGTCCTATGATAAAGTTATGCACAAAGGAACTACCAAAGGGAGCGTCACTTGTCAGAAGGCATGGGAAGGAGCGTATGAGGTATAGACAAGCAGAATGTGTGAAGGCATGGCCCTACGAAGGGGCCTGGTGTGTTTGTGGCATAGAGAGTGATCCTATTGTCTTGTAGCAGTGGTCCTGGGGGGACAGACAGGTGCAGTATATGCAAACACACTCAGGGATTAGGCTTTGGCTTATGAAACTTGCATTTAGTTTCTCTGAATAGACAAAGGGAGCCACTGAAAAGTTAATGAATGAACCTGAACGTATTTTACATTATTTTTGAAAGATACTTCTATCAAACATTGAAAGGACAGATAGGAGAGAACACAGTCTAAGGACAGGTGCCATTTCAGTGCTTTAGACTCAAGGTCGTACAGGATTAAAAGGTGACGATGTAGATAGGGCCACACTGAAAACAGAACTGAGAACCAGGCATGGTGGTATATTCTAGTAATTCTAGCACTCAGGAAATGGGCAAGAGGGCTGTGGGTTTCAGACCAGCCTGGACTGCACAGTAAAAACCCATCCTAAAAGGAAGGGGAAGCCAGGCAGTGGTGGTGCACGCCTTGAATCCCAGCACTCAGGAGGCAGAGGCAGGTAGATCTTGGTGAGTTCAAGGCCATCCTGATCTACAAAGCAAGTTCCAGGAAAGCCAGGATTTTACAACGGAGTACATGCAGAGGGTGGCTCAAAGGGTTCCTGTCTTTGCTGTGTAAGGAGATTTGCTGGGGATGACAGCAAGCAGTGTAACAGTTTCTGAGATGCCTGTATGATGCTGTCCATGTCCAGTGAGTAGTTGGAAATTAGATCTGCACTTCAGAAGGGTCAGGAGGCAGTGTTCTAGGGCTTGGATGCATGGAGTTACAAGCAAGGGGATTCTCAGGGTGAAAATGGAAACCTTAATAAAAGAGCCGAGACTAGGACGTGGTGACACATTTGGAGATAGGCAGGGCCGAATGAACCATCAGGAGAAGAAAGAAGTCATCAGAGCCTGGAAGCATTGGTGAGACTCACACAGAGACCAAAACCATGCACTGTGAGGAATGTTGTAGGAAGGTGGATGTGGTCAGAGTGCCAATTAAAACAGAGAAGTCTGAGGTCACAAATAGGTGAAAAGGGCCACTTCCTCTGAAGTGGCAGAAAGGAAGGACAGTGGCATACCTCTAAGAACTAGATTGTGAGGTCATCTTGCATAGGGCTGAGAAGGTGAAGGAAGGGTTGAGAGGGAAATTCAGCATAGATGTTTCAAGAAAGGGAAAAGGGAAGGATTCAGAGCAGGTTAGAAGCCAACTCCAACTTTTTTAGTCGTTTTCCCTGGGATGGGATTGTTGCGGATGCTCCCTGGTGGCAGGAACATGCTAACAGGAATCACTGGGGAAACTCACCAATATATCCTTTTGCCTGTGTTTTCTCTTACAGTCAGGACAAGATGGGTCATCTCAGCGGCCTACACCCACCCGCATTCCTATGTCAAAAGGTATGAAAGCTGGAAAATCACTAGTAGCAGCCCCAGGAGCAGGAAATCTGACCAAATTCCAGCCTCGAGCTGAGACTCAGTCTATGAAAATAGAGCTGAAGAAATCGGCAGCCAGCAGCACCACCTCTCTTGGAGGCGGGAAGGGCTGAGGGCAGTGGCTAAGGGGGTGTGTTGCCAGGCCGCTGCCGCTGTTGTGGAAGCAAACCTTCCTCTGTTTGTGCCAACCTTTTATATGTACTGCTAATTTAAGTTTGAAGGATTTTGTTTATAAAACAACCCCCTAATGGCTATCGTTTTTCCTATGTTGTGCATTTGTTTTAATGCAGGGAAATAGAACTGATAAGCAGAGTTGCTGTTTGCTGAATGTTTTGTGGAAGACGCTGGTCCTGAGACAGGGTCTGGCCGAGTTTAGTTTTACTTCTAGCATGTGGCCCCATCGAATGTCGCTCATCAGTTAAGAAGCCCTCAGTGTCTTCACAAGTGAGGCTTAGGGGCCACGTTACGTCCTGCTGAAGGCTGGCTCCCAAAGTTTCTAATTGTAAGCCAACTTTCACAGACTTACTTCTACAATTTTTTTTCCAAAAAAAAAAACTATTTTGAAATAAGAGAGAGTTTAACAATTGTCATTGTACACCATCAAATCTTGAGTTCCATATATGTGATGTAAGGAAAAAATTCAGAGCTATCACAGGGCCTCTAAAATTTGGAAAAGCAGAAGCTCCTAGTCTGACTTCAGGAAACAATTTGAACATGAAATAAAATGGAGACAACTGTGGAATCTGAAAAAGAGAGTTTGATTTATTTGTGTGTTTGTGTGCATTCCAGAAGTTGTAACCACCTCAAACGGCCCCCAGCATTTCATAGACAATAGCTCTGTGCCATTAGAACCAGAGCTATGCCCTGTTTATGCAGTTGGTAGAAATTGGAGAGCAGTAGAATAGAGCTGCCAAGTGTCCCTTTAAAGCTCCGCAGAAATGGTGACAAGTCAAAAACAGCCCAATGCAAATTTAGACACTTTCCAGCCAAGGAAAAATTGACATCATCCCTTAATCGAATTCAATATTTTCCTCAGTTAAGTGTGGACTCTGTTTGCAGATGTAGAACAGATCGTGATTTGGGGTGTGCGTGCGTGCGTGTGTGTGTGTGTGTGTGTGTGTGTGTGTGTGTGTGTGCCTGTTGGTATGTATGGTGTGGGGAAGTACTTTATTATTACTGCCAGTTTTACTCATGCTTGAATCATTTTCTTTAGTTCTTGAGCGTGTTCTAATAAGCATGGGGCAGAGTGTAAATGGAGAATGCCGTGTGTCTGTGAGATTAACCTTGAAAAGGTGCTTCTGTGCTTCATGCTCCCGCAATCACAAAACAACTTGAGGCTGGTAGACTGCAGCTTAGCGCACCATCCTCTCATGCAGGCCATAGTTTTGCCCAAACTTCTGAGCCACATAGGTGAAATTTACAAATTTACAGTAACTACAGAGTTGCCGATTTGTACATTTTTGTTTCTGAATTCTTAAATTTCCAAAATCACACGGGACAGCGCACACTTTTGGTACTTGAGCAAGGCAAAGAGGAAAAGGAATACGTATGCTTCGTTTTCAGACTGTGAGTCAGTGTTTCATGGCAAAGCACTTCTCTGCATTCCCTTCTGTACCAGAAACCTCACACTGTGCAGAACATGGCTTGTGTGACGGTGGGTGTGGCCGCCTCCAATTATCTATACACACTTTAGGCAGATCTGTCACCAGCTGCTCATTGGTTCTCAGAGAATCCATTAAAATATGTTTAGCAACCATGTTAACAACAATCCAGAATGCTGGGTCCGGAAGGTTAAAGAGAGAGAGAGATTAGCTAAGATGTATGATCTTAGCTAATTTGCTAGTTAGAATACTGATTTGTGTTTCTTACTGACTTTCTGCACTCTAAACAACATCCAACCCTTCCAAAGACAAGGACATTCTTTGTTTTACTAGCTCCTACCTTGTGTTTGTGAAGTGTTCACTGTTAGTATTCTATGACATAAGCCGCTCAAGCAATGACAGTGTCAACTGCTGTGTTCCTTTTGACTCTGCCTTACCTTCTTTAAGTGGCTTACAATCTTAGTGTGTCTTGCTGATCTTCTCGCTTTCACTTGCCCACAGCATGGTTACATCACTTCCTCCTGGATGTTCATATCACCCTGGGAGCGTGCTCAGAAAGGCTTAAGAGTGAATGTACAGGATGTTTATGTATGTAGATCCGGCGTAGAGCCATGTACAAAGTACAACTGCTAAGAAAACTTGGCAGAACAATACACAGTCACTTCAGAAATGACAAAAAGTAACCGCCAGGAAAGTTCCTCTTTGTAATTTTAGAACCAACTGTATATTTATTGGACAGCCTTGCTTTAAACCACACATTGGAAGTGGAATACACAGGGGCTAGGAAATGGAGGATTAAATGGAGCCTGACTCCATCTTCCATGGGTAAATGTTTTTAAGATGCTGCTTAATGTGCTTTCGCAAGAGAGAATGGGCTAACAGTTTAGACTCTTTTCTCTGTTGTGAATCCTACTGTATGCTAAAATAAAAGCAGTCTCACAATGGCTGACGTGTATCACTGCTGCTTGGGTTCTGCAGTGAGAAAGTCTAAGAGGTAGGGTGCATGTCATTTCCACAGACTTCACTGTGATAATGCTTTCTAGGGGTGTGCTGGTACAACCCACACAGCTAAAGAGGAGGCCCAGGTCTTCCACACCTGTGATTCAACTGAACATATTGAGGATGTCCAAGATGGTGACAATCTGCCACACATGGTCCCGAGAATGCTCTGACATGGGATATTGCTGCAGAATGTCTGTCTGTTATATCAATGTTATGAGCATCATCTCTAGGTCATTTGCTTAAACAGAGCCACTGGCTTCCTGTCATATTGGCAGGAGGGCAGGGTGATGTGTAGCCATTGGGTATCTCGAGATGTTAGTATATTCATCAAGGGTGTCAGAGATCCCATACTTGGTTGTTTTTAAGGATGAAATGAAGACCCAGCACTGAGTCGTAGCATAGGGGATGCATAATTTCAGTGATGAAATGTGTCCTGGAGTGCAAAATGTAGAGGAGACTTGAACTTCTCATCCTTTCATAAATTCAGAGACTTCCACGCAGAGCAAACCCGTAGGACTACAGATGGGAAGAGCACATGGGGCTGTTGAGATGGTTCTGTGCTGGTCTAACATTGTAACATCCTAGCTTTTATCTGAAGCGATATAAGAAGGGAGATATGTGTGTCAGAGGCTGAAGAACAGAGGGAGGGAGGGAGAGGTTCTCTTTCCCTCCCCCTCCCCCCTTTCATAAGTGCTCTACCCCTGTGCTACACTCTTAGCCTCAGATTCTAATTTTATCTGTCATCTCTATACAGGCTATAGATACACTGCAGAACCTTCCAGTGAAGCACACCCTTCCCTTCATCTGTGCAGGCTTCCGCAGCTCCTGCTGGCTCCATCCACGCCCACCAAACTGTTGACAGCACAGTTCACGGGTCCCGCCTCCACTCTCACACTGCAGCTTTGTGCTTAGCGTTTAATTTTTATTTGTTTAGAGACACAGTTGTTAGCCACGTGCATGGGTGTGGGTAAATGCATGTGAGTGCAGGTGCCCTGCAGAGGCCAGAGATGTTGGAGCACATTGTTAAAATATCAGTCGATGGTAGAAGATAATAAAAATAGTTGTTCCTTAATTTTTCTCCTCTGACCCAAGGTTTCCCTTGGGGACATCTTCTCTGGTTCTTACCCATTTGTCCAAACATTTGTTTCCATATTTGTAAAATATCTTTGTACTCTAGTCTCTTAGTTCTAGATTTTAAATATATTATGTCTTCCTATTATTGTTTTGGTGGTGAACATTTAGGTATTTTTTTATCCATCCTTTCAACATGATTATTTATTTATTTATTTACTTGTTTATCCTTTTGGTTTTGTTTTGTTTGTTTTTGTTTTTTGAGACAGGGTTCCTGTGTAGCCCTTACTGTCCTGGAACTAGTTCTGTAGACCAGGCTGGCCTTGAACTCACCAAGATCCACCTGCCTCTGCCTCTCAAATGCTGGGATTAAAGGTGTGTGCCACACCACCATCTGGCTCACGTCACATATTTTTGATATAGTAATTAAATTCTCTAAGTGTTTTTAAAATGTGTACAGAGGAAATTTGAATATGCTTCCCTGCTGAGCCAAGCTGTGCACAAGGAGTGTGCTCTCTTCCTCTTGACACTTCTGCCAAGGAATAATTACTTTATTCTGTTTGATCTTTCATCTGTTTGGTTTCCTATGTATCTGTTTTAGTTTTCCCAAACACTCCATTTGGTATGCCAAACACTGATCAGTAATTTTTCCAACACTTAAACACAGCAGTTTTCTATTTCCTCCCCAGAGGATTTCCTGTGCAGCCCTATGCTCCTTCAGACTGGACTGGTTGTCCTCCAAGACTGCTGCCCAGCTCTTGTCTTTTTGCTTGAACTGAATCCAGACTCCTCTCCTCTCCCCTTCTCTCCTCTCTCCTTCTTTCCCCTCCCCTCCTCTTTCCCTCCTCTCCCCTCCTCTCCCTTCCCCTCTTTTTCTCCCCTCCTCTCCCTTTCCCTCCTCTACTCTCCTCTTTTTCCCTCCTCTCCCCTCCCCTCCCTTCCCTTCCCTTTTTCTCCCCTCCCCTCCCTTTCCCTCTCCTCCTCTCCCCTCCTTTCCTTTCTCCTCCTCTCCCTTCTCCCTTCCTCTCCCTTTCCTCTTCCTGAGAATGGATGCCTCAGAGGGTGGACTTGCTCTTCAGATTCATGAAGGACACTCCTCATTTTATAAACCAAAACAACCCCCCTCAAGCAGGGTTCGGCTTTAGGATGCACACTAGAGAGACTCCCCAGAAAGAGGGAGCTGATGAACAGTGGATGCGATACTAGGAAGGCTGAAAACCAGGAGATTACAGTAGCACTTTTCCCCTGTCACCAAAGCTCTGTGTGTCCTTTGGCAAATCACCTTACCGTGACTTGTGGGTTAGCCTTTTGCTAGATAATTCTGGAATCCTTCTGCAATAATATGATGACTGCACTGTATGTAGCAAGCCGCTTGCAAGAACCTGCTTTACCGCCCCCCCCCACAACAAATGATTATTTTCTGATTGGGGCTCTCTCTATTTTGTTGTGCTCTGAATATGTGATGGACAGAGCTGCAGTCACAGAGGTAGTAGGGACTGATTCGGATCTTACAGTTAAAGCTGACAATTGTCTTTATAATTTAAAGTAAACAATTCATTCTTGCATGTATGGGTCTTTTGTCTGCATGTGTGACTGTGCACTGTGTGCGTACCTGGTGCCCAGGCAGTCAACATTTCCTCAGATCCCTGGGAAAGGAAATTACGCGCGGTTATGAGCCACCACGCGGTTGCTAGGAAGTGGTTGTAAGGAAGTGGTTCCCCTCCCACTCCCCCCACCCACCCCAATTTTTTTTCGGGGGGGGGGGGACAGGTTATCTCGTTGGAACCTGCTGCTCACTGATGAGGCTTGAATGGCTAGTCAGTGAACGTCCAGGATCCAGTCACTTGTCTCTACCTCTCCAGTGAGGGACTATAAGCAAATCATCACACTCAGCATTTGGTCTGAGTTCCAGGGGCCAATTTCAGGTCCTCCTGTTTGTATAACAAGTATATCATGAACTGAGCTGTCTCCCCAATCCCAAGTCCTAAATGTATTTGGGGATCGTATGTATGTGTACTACGTGCATGCAGGAGACTGCAAAGGTCAGAAGAATACCAGATTCCCTAGAACTGAAGTAATCAGTGGTTAAGAGCCACTATGTGGGTGCGGGGAATTAAACCCAGGTCTTCTACAAGAGCAGTCTTAACCACTGAGCCATCTCTCCAGCTCCCCTAGTCTAACAGTTCTAGATTTAAAGATAGGTTTGAACATTTAGTCTGTGTGCCTGAAAGAGTAAAACCTCGGCATCACAGGCTGAAAATTTACATATTTTCCCATCAGTTAGCTTTTATTTATAGATAATGTTATATTTGAGGGAAGCAATTCAAACTTGTTTGTTCTGGGAATAGCATTCGATGGTAAAGGTAAGGATTCACTTGCTTGAAAAATAAGTTATTAGTAATAATTGTTGGTGGCTCCTATAACCTAGAGAGATGATGGCCTTATTTGGGCTGATGGTGGAGCAAGAGCTGATTTTGAAAGGAATTAAATGAAGGGTTCAATGATTATGAAACCCCAAGGGAGATTATATCATCTGGTTCAAAAGTTTTCCGGAACGAATGACAGAACTGATTATCGGAAGTATTTTTAATTAGCTGAGCTCAATCCAAAAGTAGAAGCTCAAGCCAACAGAGGAAGTTTATTGAACTTCCTATTTAAAACAGATGTTTTATCAGGATTTCTGAATGTGATAATAGGATTGTATCCCAATGTAGTTTAAGGACCTCAGAAATGCACAAAAGCAAGCAATATCTAGCTTTTCTCCTTTCTAGATGTTATATAGGATATTTGTAGGTCATTTCACACTTACCCAGAGAGCAGTGAGTTCAAAGTTGGGCTTTGAAAGCTTGCAAAGAGGAAGAAGTAAGCTGGTGTGGGTTCTCCACAGAGTCCCTGCTAGGGAGGGAGTCATGGAACAGGGAGGTAGGCTGTAGGGCAGCCAGGTGGACAGCAGCCACAAGGAAATGTTCTCTTTAAGTTAAGGTAACATTTTCTATGAACAAAGCCATCCTCCTCCCTAGATGCAAAGCCCTGAGGTGCCACCATGCTTTGTCTGAGCTGTGTGAGCTTAGAGGTTAGCTATTAGATTCGTTTGGTTGAATTTACCAGAACGGACCTTTTAAAATGCAGAGCTCAAGAGTCCTTTGTAGATATTTTGGCCGAGTAAAAATGCACACATTGCATGGGAGGGAGCTGGAAGCGGATTTCCAACTTGCTGTTAGGTTGTCCCACTCCATTGCTCAAGGGGATGTTCCTTGAATTTCTTCCCAAGTCCTATCCCATTCGTGTGGCTTTGGAATGCAAGTCAATGGTCTTTGAATTTCTCCCCAAATCCTATCCCATTCATGCGGCTTTAGAATTCAAGTCTTCTGGCTGGCTAAAAGTTCTGTGATACCACTCACAAGAGGATAGGGGCTTAGTAAGATCAGAAACCAAGCAAAATTAGGAACCGATGACATTTAATTTACTTTGCATGGAACTTATCTAAGTGTAAAAAAATAATGGGTTAGCGCTGTCTCACAGCAACATCAGAATAGCAAATAGTGTGTTTACTATGTTGCCCAAAGTTTTTTAAGGAGAAAACAGCACGATAACAAGAGAAAGAAATGGAACAATTTTAGATTTTGGTAAATTCTTGTCAAAAATATATAAAAATCCAGTGTCCTCTATATGTATATGATATTCACAATTTTAAATTTTTTTATTTCAATTAGAAAAAAAAAAAAGAAAATTATGTTGACCAGTGTCTGGGTATCGGAAACTCCCAAGTTCAAGTGTTTTTGATATTTTGAGTTTGCCAATAAGTGGTAATTAACTATGGTTATTTGTCTTTACTGTTTATTAAATACTTTACAAATTACAAGTGTCACATATATATATATACATATGTGTGTGTGTATCACAAAGATCTATATATAGAAATAGAAACTTATTGTAGAGTTGGACCTGGTCATAATAACCTCTAAGCTCTTCTTAGAGGCCGCAGGGTCTGACACTTGGGTTCTTCTCTGGGATACAAGAAAAGTCTAGCAGGAGGTGCCAAGTTTGTTACCATTGTCAACAACAAACATTTAAACAAGAATTATGTGTTTGTTTATTCCTCTACCTCTTCTTGGTGTGTGTGTGTCATATAACTTGGAAAGAGGATAACTTACAGGAGTCCATTCTCTCTCCCATGTGGGTCTTGGGGACCAAACCCAAGCCATTAAACTTGAGTCATCTCACTGAGCAATCTTGCTGGCCTCTCAACAAATACAAAAACAAAAAACATAAAACAAAATATGACTATTTAATGAACCACTTCAAAACCTTATGCTGTACAATATTTATTTCTCACAATTTCAGGTGTCAGATGAGTGATTCTTACTTGAGTTCATTTGAGATTTGGGGAAAACAGATCATAAGCAATTACAGATATTAGACATCTTTTATTATGAAGGTAAAATTTATATATAACAACCTGTTGTTTGGTAAACAAGTGTTTCTGACAGTCTATTATAAACATACACATTTACACATTTGTTGCCAGTTTGCTAATTTAAGTATACCAATGAAGCCAGGGAGTGAGATCATGATGTTGTTTCTTCTGTGTAAACCCTCGGCCAACCCTTCTCCAAATATGAATTCTGAAGTCATTTCTGTGTGGATTGTACAATGCCAGAATTAAGAGAAGGTGACTCTATGAACGAAGAGCCTTGCACACTCAGAAAAGTGTAAAAACCGAAAATATTAGCCATGCAGGGAACCTTATGGTGATTTCTGGTACCCTTATTCTTTATCCTGGATGAGAACAAGCGTTCTGAGTCCCATCCACACTAAGAATGGTTCTGGATTCCTCTCTGACATTTGTTTCTATGAGTCCTTAAGGAAGGAAATGGGAAGATGCATTGTGATGTAGTTCTTTTGAACATTCCTTGATGCATACTACATAATTTTTAAAAAAGTAATGAATATGAAATAGTACTTTAATTTTAGGTGATGATGTCTACATAATATCTTAGTAAGTGCTTTTACTTTTATGGAGTTTTAAAAAGTGTTTTAGGTCTAGAGAAAACTGCACACACACATATATATGCATATACATTTATATGTATATTTTTTAAAGCTGTGCAAATCCTTCAAATGTCTTAAGTATGAGGCATTTATTTTCTTCATCCAAACTTTGTTTAGACCCAAATTCAAGCCAAAAGGCCGAGAAAGGGAATAAAAATATCTCCACCTAGTGGCCTCCATTAGGTAGTTAATGAAATCTGAATCCAAAAGCATTTTCTGTGGAGGATCACCCACCCCGCAGTTAGCAGGAACCTATAGGTTTATGATGTAATGCAGCTTAGTTAATGTTTGCTTAAATATTAACTACCAGAGTAAAGTAAAGTTATAATAGTGTGCGTTTAGAATTGAACATAGGTGGAAATGCTAGTTCTTTCTTTCGGGGGAGCAGGGTAGGTTGTCGTGGAATGACGTCAGAGCCTTCCACATGCTAGGCAAGGATGCTGTGGTTGAGCAACACCACAGCTGCTCCCTTCATGTTCCTGGCAAATCCTGATGGAATTTTCTGCACTTACATCATTGCCGTAGGTTGCAGAGAGGTGAAGGTTTAAGGTGGAGCAAGTTTCTTGCTTTTCTTTCTTCTGCTTCGCATAAACTCAGTGTCTACAGGACTGTGTCTTCTCATCAAGACACCTTCATGCCTACTACAGTGTACCATCTTAGTACATAGTTTCAAAAGGACTGAATGAAAACTGTCATGATACAAGTTTATGAGGCCATGAAGGCTAGTATAGAAGAAAAGCCAATCAAACAATGTGATATTAAATGTTTGCAATGTGGCTGGACTGCTTTGTTTACCGAATCAGCTTTGAAATTTATTATAAGACTGAATCAGGGGGCAGGCGGGATGGCTCACTGGGTAAAGGCACATATATCTGATCCTGAGCTCCATCCCCAGGATCCACATAGTGTAAGGAGAGAGCCAATGCCTGCAAATCCATCCGCTGACCTCTACACCCACCTACTCCTGCACACACAACGTAAAGGAATATAAAAAAATCATGAATGAATTTATGGGGCCAGTGAGGTGGCTCAGTGAGAAGGGAGGTCTGTTGGTGTTTAGTTCCTGGGACCTGCATGGTGAAGGGAGGCAGCCAAGTCTGCAAGTTCTTCTGTGATCTCCGCACGTGTGCTGCGATGCATGCATACCTACACAACACACACTCGCTCAATAAATAATGTAATTAGCCGAAAAGAATACACGTAGATACAAAAGCATTAGCTAGTTATGCAAAACCAGTAGTCAGAGAGCAAATTGTTTCTTGACTTCTTTGGAACATGAAGGGAACATGTCCTTATTAACAGTCCAATCCACATGCATTGGAAAAGGAAATTGAAGATGTGTGGGTATTGTTCTGAGCAGAGAGTGTTCAGCTGGGAGAACAGTTGCACAGAAAGTCTTTTCCCACCATGTGACTTGCATATAGTAATTACTATACATATGTTTAGTTCTTTCATTAAGATCAACCTAACATCATTAATATATTAGATATGGTTTCTAAAGAGCTTTAAAATTATTTTGGAAGTAAAACACATATGCAAGTATAAAGAAGTTATCCCAAATAACAAAGTCCGCAGAGCTGTTGATACTGGCCTCGTGTACATGTTTTTGTTTTGTTGTGTTAACATTTGCGGTCTTTTATTGAAATGGTGTGGTACTGGTCTTCCTATCAACTGTCGACTTGGGTTCAACTGAAAATGCCGTGTCTTTTTTCTCTTTATAGAGAGCATCATCATTCACCAGTTGCGAATGAGCTCCCGATGAGATTGCCACGTAGCCCTCAGTCATCACCAAGGCTCTCCATGCTACTGACGCTGGCTGGAAACACCTTATGACTTCCAGTGATTTTTTTTTTTTTGAGGATACAATTTATCAGTTAAAAACCACATCCTGGATGATTATGAACACATGTAGCAAAAGCAATTGAATCTTTGTGCCAAAGGAAGTTTTCTTCTCTTTCAGAGCCTTCAGGCCTGTGGGTACATGCTGTATAATTTATTTTTATAATACATTTTGTAATGTGATATCTTTCCCTAAATTGTTTCTTTTTCTCATAGTCTATGGCACATATATCTGGAGATTACACTGTCAGTTCTTCAAAGTATTGCTATTGTATATTCAAAAGGTTAACGTATCATTTTCTTTTTAGTACTTTGTTATTTTTAATGAAAAGAAAGCACAACACTCTGTTTCCCTGGGCGACTTTAAAGTAACACCTAGAAACAGTAGACTCGGAGTTTTACTAATCATGAGACAGTACAGTCCTGACTGTGGCTTATCACTGAAAACAGTGTTCTGACTTAGGAGTCTGAGTACTTAAAAAACCAATTTGTGTCTCCTCCTCTATGTTCTGTGTGGGAAGCAAACAGCTTTGACTGGCAGTTCAATTTTATTTCTATTTGCATTATTTAATTATGTGTACAAAACAGGGACTGTGACATCAACTTGTTTCCCACATATTACTCCCACCCATGAAATCCTGCAAATAAAAACTGACCTAGAAAATGTCAACTTTTTATTAAAAAGAGATAGGGAGACCCAAATGTAGATAATCATTTCCCTTTGATTTTGATTGACTTTCATAACTCAGTGTAGGTCTAAGAACAACTCCTCCTCTGCCTCCTCCTTCTCCTTCTGCTATTCTTCTTGGTACAGGTCCTTGCTATTTATCCCTAGTTGGCCTAAACTTGGCTGTGTAGGCCAGGCTGGGTCTTGAACTCAAGGGATCTGCCTGTCTGTGCCTCTCACAAGTGCTGGGACTAAAGATGTGCCATAATACCCAGCTAAGAATATAGTTTTAAGGCATTAAAAGCCCAAACTATATTACTCAAGTCTCAATGTCAGAACTGCTGTTGAATTTAGGTTTATGTGAAAATGTGAAGTCTACCTGAACCTCTAGGAAAAAAAAAATACTGTCGAGGGGGTGGGAATATTTCCAACAAGATTTTAAAAATAACTTTAAAGATAAGAGTTGACTCTTAAGTTTCTAAATGCTACCTTAGTGTGACTGAAGAGCCAACGTTTCTTCTGAAAACTATGAGGTAAGTAAAATCACCCGGGTAAAGTGCTGTAGGCTTACCACTATAGTCCACAAACTGTCCCCACGCCAGCCACAGGCTCTGGAATGGGAAGCACAGTGCCACAGTTCTTCCCTCGTGTAACCTAGAAGGTAATATAATCAAATCATAGTCAATACACACTGCAAACTAAACAACTATACTTTCTAAAAATTATTCTTGCTTTTTTAAAAAGTACGATAATGTGCTCTGTTTGGCTTACCTGAGCTTGAATGACTATGGAGGTCTCACATAACCTTCTGTGGTTTTGATTTCTGATCCAGAAGCCTGGAGTACGCGTGTGTGAAGATCTCTTAAAGAGTTGTTAAGTTTTATTACAATGCTAAAATGTAATGATATTTTCAATCACAAAACAGTCTTTGTTTTATTTAGGTTTTTGTTGTTGTTGTTGTTGTTCCAGACAGGGAGGGCTTCTTTGTATAGCTCTGGCTATCCTGAACTCACTCTGTAGACCAGGCTGGCCTCGAACTCACAAAGATCTGCCTAACTCTGTCTCCTGAGTACTGAGATTAAAGGTGTGTGCCACCACTGCCCAGCTTTATTTAGTATTTTTTATATTGACAGGGAGGTAAAGATTTTAGGTGGCACAGTTGCCTGAAGCTTAATTATTTGCTTTAAATTAAAAAATTACTAAGATGTGTATTTGGATCTGATGGGTTTCTTTCCCACCAGAGTTGTAATTAATTTTGGCATTTGTAAAGACAGTGAAGAACATATTGGAACCAGTCATCTGGGTAGATGCTGAGACTCTTTCTGATTATCTTACAATAAATGTCTTTGGCTAAACATGAATGAAAGATAAGTAAAATGAACACATTAAATTTTTAAAAAATAGAATATTATCAAGATCACAATCACATCTTAACAACCTTGTCTACTTGTAAAAGCTGCCTTCACAGAAAATTCTGGCACTAACCCAGATTACATTATATAACTCCAATTTCTTTTACTGTAACTATGTCATCAACTTGAATGAGACTAATTTTTGGATAGAATAATTTGGATGTTTCCTGAAGTATAATCAGCATTTCTAGTTCGAGGTACCATTGAACTAATCAATTTGTTTTATGCTTGATTTGTTGTTTTGTTTTGTTTTCAAGACAGGGTCTCCCTATGTAGCCCTGGTTGGCCTGGAACTCGCTATGTAGAACTCACAGAGATCTGCCTCTCTCTCTGTTTCCTGAGTGCTAGGAATAAAAGTGTCCAATACAAAGCCCAGCCTTTACACTTGTGTTTTGAGACAGGGTTTCACTATTTACCCCAGGCTGTCCTCAAATATGCTATGTAGCTGAAGATAGGCTTGAACTCAATCCTCCTGCCTCAGTCACCTGAGCGTTAGGATTACAAGGATAAGTCACAATGCTGGCAATACCTTTCCTCTTGATAACAGTTTCTGTGTATTTGATTTTGGTTTTCATGGTATCTTCTGCATTTTTTCAAGAGTTCATAAAGCACTGAGCTTGATGGAGATAATGGATAGAGTGTATGCACAGGATGGTGGTGCCCAGAATGTACATGCGATATGAATCTGCTGACTCCTCAGACAGCTATTCAGAAATCGTGATGTGGGATGTCTAGTTTAAGCAGCACAGACACCACTGCACTAATGCAGAGCTCGTAAACGTCAGGGCAAAGCAGGAGGAGATGGCTTATTAGGCATGTGATGTTTTTATCCAATGCCACGGTTGAACTTTCCCAGAAATGCAGAAAAAGCATAGTGGAAGCTGAGTATGTTCATGAACTGTTTGAGCAACACATCTAAAAATGACAGAAATACAAAATGAAACTTAAAATCATACTTGGTGCCTGAGGCTCACACCTTCTTACCTTTGCTAATAAACCAATGCTAAAAAGAACAATTGGAAGGAAAAAGAATAAAAACATCTGTAGAAGTTCTCTGACCATCAGTATTTGTTTTTAAAATTTTCATAACTCCATAATAATTGTGTTGTCTATGGAAGATAAAGTTTCACAAACTTGGGAGGGGTTGTTTGTGGATACCACAGTAGATAAAGGCACAGGCGTTTTCTCCTTTTTTTTTTGTTTTTGGTTCAAGTTATTTGGGGGAATTTCACCTTATCATCTAATATATTTTGTTACTTTGCCACTGCAAATTTTAATTTTTAATCTAATTTTTAAAAAAGAATATAAAGTATTTGTTTTTCCAGTATAATAAATGTATAATGTGATCAGTCAGTCTTAGAATTCCTCAGATTTTAACGGAGCTTTCAAAAGCAAAAGTATATTTTGGAGGGATTTTATAAATACATTCTATTTTCCTATCATTCTTCATTTTGCCTCCTTTAAGCAATATTAAGTACATAAGTTTATTATTTCACACTGAAGCCATATGACTTTACATATTTATCTTTTATGTGAATGTAATACCCTGTTTTCAGCTCTTCATAGGTGATTGGATTACAATGAAGACATTCTCTGTGTTACTTTTACAATCAGATACATTCATGGAAATCTCACCAGAGTATGAAAAAATGATAATGAAATTGAAAAGGATTGTGCAATATTCTTTTACATAAGAACACAATATTCATAAAATTAAAATTTAAAATAAATTTACAACTTTTTAACAATTTACTTATTATTTTATGTGTATGTGCCCAAGTGTACGTATGTATGTATGTATGTATGTATGTATGTATGTATGTATCTATCGAGCTATCTATTTGCATCATGTCCATGCAATAACCCAGGAGGCCAGAAGATGACATTAGGTCCCCTGGGACTGGAGTTACTGGTAGTCTTGAACCACCAGACGTGGGTGCTGGGCACCAAACCAAGGTTCTCTGCAAGAGCAGCAAGTGCTCTTAACCACTGAGCAATTTCTTCAGCTCCAGAACTTCCTTTTGTTCAAAATCATTTGCTTTAAAATAGTTTTTTTAGCTCCACATTTCATATTTTCTTAGTGTATTTCACTATGGTTGTGTAGATGTAGCAGAGTAACTGTCAAAAGGAAGGATGTTCTTCCCAGTTACACTGTAGTTTTGATTCCTTAGTAAAATAAAGCTTGTCAGGTTTTTAAGACAGGGAACTGGCTAAGTGGGTCCTCTTGCTCCTTCACCATCACCAAAGGCAGTATCAACCAATGTTCATGTACTATTCTACAGCTTTCTATTGTTAAACTAAAGGCAGATTCCTCAGTAGAGCAAACAGACCCAAGGCTCTGCTGCCAGGCATGGGGTAATGGAAGTTTGGGAAATGGTTTCCATAAAGAGGGATGGAAGTGAAGTGGGTTATACTTAACCTCTTAGCTCGGTGCCAGAAATGATGGCCCATACCCAAAGCTAGTCCTAACTTACCTTTGCCTTACTTGGAATAAAGGAATGAGTTTTTTGTGTTTATTGTTAGATATGTAATTATCAAAGAAGCAAAGGGCCAGCAAGACCAAAAAGGATATTACTGTCAACCCTGACAGGCTGAGTTCAATCCCTGGAACCCACATGTGGTTGAATGTGTTCTCTCACCACCAAACGTATACTGTGGGACAAGTGTACCCACACATACATAAAGAGATGCATGCACACACGCAAAATAAATAAATGTAAAAAGAACATCTTAAAAAGTAAACAGGAAGGATATTTAAGCCAAAATGCTTCTAGTATATCCTACCATCAAGAAAATGAAGAAGAGAAGCCCGGAGGGCACCATGATTTAAGAACATTGGCTGAAAACTCATTATTAATTTGAATTTTACAAGAGAAAAGGTTCCAGGGTCAAACTACATTTAAATGAATTTGTTAATCTCAGAGCTCTGGGTCAGTGACCATGTGAAAGGAAAACAGAACAGCCCCTTCATCCCAGGCTTCTTCGGCAACAGGGTACATCATCTACTTTAGAAATGAAAACTTAGCCAAGGTTCCTACACAGGAAAGATGTCAAATATGGAGACATTGTCTTCAAGTAAAGGACTCAGGGCGACTTCAGACAATTGTGAGCAGCCATGTGAGTGGTGCTAGGAGTTGAACCTGGGTGTTCTGGAAGAGCAGTCAGTGCTCTTGACCACTAAGCTATCTCCCCAGGATCCCCTCCCACTTCCTTTTCTTTAATGTCAAACAATTATTCCATGATTTTCTTGGCAGTCACAGTATTTCTTTTACAGATAATTTCTAAGGAGAATAAAACTTCTTATCCTTCTTTTCAGAACCTTTTCTATTCCCCCCCAAATCTCCCTTAGATTGAATGCTATGTCAGTTCCTTGCTTCTTCCAAAAAAAAAATTCCTACGAGGTCAACTGATAAGGTCCTAGTTTACACTGGCTCACAGTTTCAGAGGTCAGTCCATGGTGCGTGCGTGCCTCTGCTGCACACAGTATACCATGGTGCATGCTTCTGTTGCACACAGTGTATGGTGCGTGCCTCTGCTGCACACAGTGTACCATGGTGCGTGCCTCTGCTGCACACAGTGTACCATGGTGCGTGCCTCTGCTGCACACAGTGTACCATGGCGCGTGCCTCTGCTGCACAGTGTACCATGGCGCGTGCCTCTGCTGCACACAGTGTACCATGGCGCGTGCCTCTGCTGCACACAGTGTACCATGGCGCATGCCTCTGCTGCACAGTGTACCATGGTTCGTGCCTCTGCTGCATACAGTGTACCATGGTGTGTGCCTCTGCTACATACAGTGTAACATGGTGTGTGCCTCTGCTACATACAGTGTATCATGGCGAGGGTTTGTTGTAGAGGCGGCCTATTCACTTCACAGTAGCGTGGAAGCAAAAAGAAATAAGGAAACAAAATCCCCATTCCCTTCAGGTACATGCCCTCTGTTGTGGTTTGAATAATGACAGTCCCCATAGACTCATATGTTTGAATGCTTGGTTCCCAGGTGGTGGACTGTAAGGAAGGATTAAGAGACATCACCTTGGTGAAGGAGGTGTGGCTTTGGGGCAGGTGTGTCACTGGTGGTGGGCTTTGAGGTTACTAAAGGTCACACCAGGCCTGGTCTCTTGTTCTGGTTGCAGCTTGCAGTTCTGATGAGAGTTCTCAGCTACTGTTCTGGAGTCATGCCCGCCTGTGCGATGACCATGACCTTACCCCCGAAACTGTAAGCAAGCTCCCAGCTAGTGTTTCCTTCCTTCAGTTGCCTTGGTCAGGGGTTTTGTCACAGCAATAGTGTTCCTTAAGACACCCATTGCTAGAACCTCCTCCTTAGGCTTTTATGGTTTTACTATCCCCAGCCCAGAAACACTGTAAACTGGGATCAAGCCTTCAATAAACTGGACTCTGGGGACAGAAATAAACTGGACTCTGGGGACAGATTGAAGCTATAACAACTGGGATTGTACAAATCTATGCTCAGTTTATACACTTCTTAAAAGCCTTGCATATTGCTCACAGTGAATTCAAGAAACTGGACACAGCTTCAGCATAGCATCTCGTGCTTATACAAGATACTGGATACTTTTTTTTTTTTTTTTTTTTTAGTTTTTTTTTTTTTTAGTTTTTTAAGACAGGGTTACTCTGTAGCTTCAGAGCCCGTCCTGGAACTAGCTCTTGTAGACCAGGCTGGCCTTGAACTCAGAGTCTCACCCTCCCGAGTGCTGGGATTAAATGCATCTGCCACCATTACTTGTCTTTTTTTTTTTTTATGCATTAGAGATTCAACCTGGTTCTCATACATGTTTAACATGTGCTCTACCACAGAACTACACCAAACTCTTTGGATAAATGTTTTTAAATGGCAATCCCTGCTAGAATGAGGCCCTTCCCTCAAGTTCCCAATTGCCCCAATTTTTAAATCTTCTTCCCTGATCACAATGACATTCGCTCTTTCTCCTCTCCTCTCCCTGCCCCCTTTTTCTTTTACCTCCCCTTTTGCTCTTTATGCATAGTTCTTTCACGTCTTTTGTAGGAAGCCATTCAAGTTCCATATGTTTTGAAGGCACCCAATGAAATGCTTCTAACCCTCAAAATTGCTTTTTGAGGATTAGTCCTTCAGACATGAAGTTCTTCTTCACTAAAGTACTGATCGCTAGTACTTCCTTCCCAGAAACTTCTGTGCCCTGGGAAATTTTTTTTGTTTTTGTTTTTGTTTTTTTGTTTTGTTTTGTTTTTCGAGACAGGGTTTCCCTGTAGTTTTGTTTTTTTTTTTTTTTTTATTTTGAGCCTGTCCTGGAACTAGCTCTTGTAGACTAGGCTGGCCTCGAACTCAGAGATCCACCTGCCTCTGCCTCCCAAGTGCTGGGATTAAAGGCGTGAGCCACTACCGCCCGGCTGCCCTGGGAAAATTTTAGATCCACAATGCCAGGTTCTAAAGGAAGATATGGTGTCTGTAAGGACCAGGGGCCACCAATGGGGAACCAGACAGTCTGTGATGCTTTAACAAGGGAAATGGACACGTTCATTTTCACTTCCCTTTTCAAAGGGGCCAAGCATTGGCTTCCACGTGGTGCGCTGGTTCCAGCAGAGAGCAGGAGACATGAACTAACTACACAAGCTAATGTCTTAGTTACTGGTCTGTTGTTATGAAGAGACACTATGACCACGGCAATTCTTATAAAAGAGAGCATTTGCATGGCAGCACACAGGCAGGCACCGTGCTGGAAAAGTAGCCGAGAGCTACATCCTGATCCTCAGAGACTGGGCCTGCTGTGGGATTTAAAAAGCCCGCTCCCAGTAACATACCTCCTCCAATAAGCCCGCAGTTACCCAAAGAAGACCACCCCTTTTAATCCTTTCCAACAGTTCCACTTCCTGGTGAGCAAGAATTCAATTACATGAGCCAGGGGGGTCATTCTCACTCAGTTCACCACAGTTAACAAAACAGGTATCGCTCCCAAATTCAGGTCACTGGAGACATGTTTCCACGGCCATCTAAACCCTTGCTGGAGAACAATTTGATCGCCCAGGGTAATGCAAAGTATACAAAGCATATCGTGTAAGATGCCTTTGGTCATTATTCCATTGTCTCTGGAATGAGGACTTCCCTCCCTACAGCTTAGTGTTTGACATCATAAAGGGGCCTCCTACAACTACTCTGTAGACTCACAGAGCAAAAAGCCCACTCTTGCCCTTGTTTGTTGGCAAGTAATCTCCTCCAATGTGAATTCACTGACTTGCCAGGTAAGCTCTGGATTTACTGAGTATGTTTTATGTCCCAGGCCTTTTGCCAAGTGTTAGGTCTTTAGAAAGAATAAATAGTCTCTGGCCCTGAGATTCTATCTAGTAAGACAGATTCCCTTCAGAACCAGATAATAAGTGCGGGGGTGGAGGCAGGTGTAAGTCCCCTTGAGCTCAGACAGAAGTCCGAGTTACTTTAAAGCAATATGTTACTTCATAGGTAGCAGTGACTCAACTAAAAAATAAATAAATAAATGTACCTCCCACTGCTAGAATTTCCAACAATTTAAAACTTGTCAAAATGGGAAAAAAGTAAGCCTAAAAATAGGTCTAAAAATGATCTCCCTATATAAGAGAACATTTTTAAAGGCAAGTTTTTTCTACCTCTATAGTTTTCATGGAATAAGCTAAGCCTCTTTCCCTTTCTATTCTATTCCCCTTTAAATAATTAATTTCTCTGTTATACCTGAGCCAGATGTCAGCTGGCTGTCAACCTGGAGATGGCACTGTATGTTACGATAAGCGCTTGTCTATAATTGATGCCACCTGTTGGGAATGGACTCATCTGAGAGGTCAGAAGCAAGGGGAGTTGTGAAGTCTGGGGTCTTGCTGGACAGCCTTTCACTCTGAGTGAGAAAGGAAACCTCATTCTTTAAGTTTGGAGGCTGTCTCCTCAAATTTCTAAAATTTGGTGTCATTGTCCTATTAAATGACTCACGATAAAAGTATCTTGTTTAGCTGGTATTTCTGATTGCTGACTGGTTACGCAAGAGCCTGCAGCAGTGGTGATCGGGCCAAACAACCTCTCAGCATGAGAACAGGAGGGTTCTTAAACATCTAAGAGTTCAATAAGCACGCTACATAAAAATCATTATTTTTGAGGCAGGATCTCCCATAGTAGTGCTGGCCTTGATTCTCCTGCCTCCACCTTACAAATGCTGGGATTATGAATGTGCAGCACCATGACCAGATGGTTTTGTTTTTGTTTTTTCTGTGTAGCCCTGACTGTCCTGGAACTCACTCTGTAGTCCAGGCTAGCCTCAAACTCAGAGATCTGCCTGCCTCTGCCTCCCAAGTGTTGGGATTAGAAGTGTGCGCTAACACCACCTGGCTAAGAGAAGATTCATTTTTAAAAGTCTTTTTTCAAACCCACACCGAATGTATCTCTAGTATAATACATATAGGAAATTAAATGTACCACACAAAATCTGCAACACCCTCCTAAAAATCATCAGGGATACTTCAAGAATTAATTAGACCTACCCTAGTCTCTAAGCA
This sequence comes from Arvicola amphibius, assembly GCF_903992535.2. NCBI lineage: Eukaryota > Metazoa > Chordata > Mammalia > Rodentia > Cricetidae > Arvicola > Arvicola amphibius. The sequence continues at coordinate 148,072,577 of NC_052049.1, read as the reverse complement.
GCTATGCGTAACTGAGCAGAAGTAGAGCGAAAGATACTAAAAAGCATCCACACTATTTCCTAGCCACTGAAGACTTTCTGGGGCAGTGGTGGCACACATCTTTAATCCCAGCACTTGGGAGTCAGACAGGTAGAGCAGAGTTCGAGGCCAGCCTGGCCTACAAAATTCTACATGGAAGGCTACACAGAAAAATTAAGTCTTGGTGGTGGTGGTGGTGGTGATGGTGATGGTGATAGTGGTGGTGGTCTGCTTTCTCAGAAACTTGTGTTCTAAGAACAGTGAGTGGTATTCATTCCCCTTCAACTTTTCTAGGCAACATTAAGCTTCTAGTCTACATTTCTTTTCTTGCTGGCTTAGTGACATAATGCGGTCATGGAACTAAAAGATGAAAACTATGTAACTTATATTTCAAAAGCTAAACTAACTTTTCAGATTGTACAGTTTTCATATAGTTTACCATTTCAACTTTATTTTTTGCTTAGGCTCATACATGCACTGTACTTACTATGTCGATCTGACAGAGATCTGTCTGCCTCTGTCTCCCAAGTGCTGAAATTAAAAGTGTGCACCACCACCACCCTTTGGATTTTTTTTTTTAAAAAAGACACAAAGAGTTAATCTCTCCTACGAGAAACAAAAGGAAAGAGGAAGCAGAAAAGCACACCAGGAACAGACAGATCAGGACGCCTATAACAACAGCAACAAAGCTTTAAAACGAAGATGTCCTGCAGTATTCAAGGGAAGTTCCAGGAACCTGTGGATCTAAGTCTCTCCTGCTCAACTCCCTTATACAAAACGGTATAGCTCTTGTAAATGACCTGTGTCCATCCTCCACACACTTTAAACCCTCTCGAGGTTATACTATTTCTAAAACCCAAAACAATGCAAATAACCACTTAAAGGATAATGATGGAATTTGTCTCTATGTTTATTAGCACAGAAGCTTTTTTTCCCCTGAATATTTTCAATTGTAGGTTGAAGGCTTGACCATAGTAGTAAAACTAGTCGTAAAACTAGAGTAAAATTCTTAAAAAGTAGAGTAGTGAAACCACGCAAAGGAACTAACGCATTTAACTGTGTGACGGTCCAAACAAGAGTGGGAGGAGAAAAAAGACTTCAGGATCACCCCCAAACTGTGATGAACATTTCACTAATCAACAGAACTTACAAAGATAGAAGGGTATGCCTCTTTATGGCAGACTGTTTTCCATTTGAGCTTGAAGGTAAACGAATTTTGCCAGAGCAAGATAGCAAGACCAAAGTATCTTTGTGAAAATAAGAATTTGAAATCACAGACAGAAAAGCATACCATCCAAGTTAGTTATTAGACCACACCAACTATTATATTCCACCAAGTTTTTTGACTTGAATGCTTCTGGTCTTTTGAAAAAAAAAAAAAAAAACTTTGTGAATTCTAAATTATGAGAACCAAGCAAAAGGCAAAACTGTAAACAAAGCCTTTTTAAAGTGGGCATTTGTTGTCAGATGGTCTGGATTTCAAACATAATTTAATAATGTAGATACTATATAGTTATTTTTTGTAAACTTACATGCTCTTAAGAGAAAATTTGCAAAATATAGAAGAGCAAAAAGAAAAAAAATCCAACCTCCTGTCAACCAATTATCTATGTACGGGGCCAGCCTTGTACTATACTCCGACGTTTTTCCAGTGCTGGATTACAGTTTAGTCTCTTTATGAGTGTTACCTTGGCAGGTTCAAGTATGAAATACTTCATTTTAAACAAGTGCTCTGCCTTTTAACTATCAAGTGAAAACAATCGGTACTACGTTTACAGGAAACTTTCTAAATCAATGTGCAGAAGACGAAGATCATTGATGGAGGGGGGAAAAGTGAGCCTCGTTCAGGAGCGAGGGATTAGAACTAAACTAGGTCACGTTATTGATTTTTTTACATCAAACGGGTCTCCACACTTAAATTCACAGCCGCACCTGGAATGGCGAGTTAAAACTCAATAGGGATCAACCTTCTTCTAAACAATGTGGACTTTGGAACGCTACAATTCCCGTCAGAGAGGGCGTAGCCTTAAAAATAAAAATCCACCCAGCGCCGAATTTACAGGTAGCTCAGGTCACCGAGTCCGACCAGACACCCCGACCTCAGTGTCCATGATAACGACAACAAACAGAAGCGACCCCAGTCCCCGGCGAGCGAAGACGCTAGCGTTCCAGCGCGCAGGCGCCGCGGCGTCGCCCAGGGCCGCGCCTGCGCTCACGTAGTCGCGAGCCGGGCCTAAACCCCTCACTTTGTCGTCACAGGGCAGATGATCAGGGTGCGTCCGCCTTTTCCCTCCCCCTTCAACCCTCCTACCCCCTCCCTCCCCTCGTCCCTCAATCTTCTCCCCGTTTCCTCTCTCTTCCTCCCTGGGGCGGCTCCTGAAGACTCCCGCTTCCGGTCAGAGGCGGTCTGCAGTAGCACGTCCCACCTCTTCCGTTTACCCGGTGGCGGTGCGGGCGGAGGAGGCAGTAGCGGCAACGGCGCCTGGCAGAGTGGGCAGGCTGGTCCCCTGGGCAGCCCATCTGGAGGTGGCCTAGCCGAAGCCCAGGGGCCGAGGGCAATGAACTATAACGCGAAGGATGAGGTGGACGGCGGGCCCCCGTGTCCTCCCGGGGGCCCCGCCAAGACCCGGAGGCCGGATAACACGGCCTTCAAACAGCAACGGCTGCCCGCCTGGCAGCCCATCCTCACGGCCGGCACGGTGCTGCCTACCTTCTTCATCATCGGCCTCATCTTCATCCCCATTGGCATCGGCATCTTCGTCACCTCCAACAACATCCGTGAGATCGAGGTGAGGGAGGGGCGTGGCGAGGGTCCCCTGGCTCCCCGAAGGTGACAGGCGGGCCCCGCCCTCCGGTGCCGTCTCGGGTTCTCCTGCGGGTTTTCTGAGTTTGCAGTTTTGGCTTCTAGGTTCCTTTTGCTTTCGGTCTACATGGCTGGGAACGGAAAGAATGTCAGGTGAACAAAATTTATTTATTGGGAGTTTGTGTGGTTCTCTGAGGGTTAGAGTATTTGTTTTTCTAGGAGAGAAGGAAAAAGATAAAACTCGGAGGCAGCACGCAGGGTCATTGTTGTTACTTGCGTGGGGATTATTCCCTGACACAGAGATTAACAAATTGGTCTTTGTTGGGTGAAGGACCCGGAGTCATAGAGGTATTGATTCTTCTGAGAAATTTGTCACGTTACAGAGCGCACAGTAACTTTCATTTCGAGCTAATTAGATAGTTTTAGTTGCTGGCCGTGGTGTAGTTAAAAACATGAAACTTGACTTCTCGTTTGCTTTTAGTCAGTATTTATTTCCAATTATGCTCAACATTTGCCCCAGTTCTCCCTGCTTGGTTTTTTTTAAAACTGCATATCAGTGACTCCACACGGAATAAGTTGGGATCTAGTTATAAAAAATTTCCCTGGCATTGTGTTTCTGAACATTTTACTTAGCCAGGATAGAAACACTGAACTGGGGGAAACATTTGATTTGTCCACTGCAACAATCACTGCATCGTTATCCGTCCGCAGTGGAGAAGACTGGCTGATAAAAGAATGTAAGTACTGCGTGGTGGACAGTACTGGACATCTACAGGGCCTCTTCCATATTTTAGGGAGCTGTGGTCTGTTCGAGATGGCCAAGAGTGATGTTGAGTAACCTCCCTTTGTCCTGCTCTGTCGTATACATACATTTTGTGTACATATTTTAAAAATAAAGATTACGTGTGTGATTTAATTGGACTTTCCCAGTTATTTTAGCTAAGGAGTATTGGTACCTTTGTATAGTTTAATTTACAACATTCACATTTAAGAAAGGCTGTTATAGCCGGGCGGTGGTGGCGCACGCCTTTAATCCCAGCACTTGGGAAGCAGAGGCAGGCGGATCTCTGTGAGTTCGAGACCAGCCTGGTCTACAAGAGCTAGTTCCAGGATAGGCTCCAAAGCTACAGAGAAACCCTGTCTCGAAAAACAAAACAAAAAAAAAAAAAAAAAAAAGAAAGGCTGTTATATTTTAACAGCACAGTGCTGTAGTGTTCGTGACAGTAAGGACCGTAGCTAGCATGTACTTCTAAAATCTTTCACTTAGGATCGTTTTCAGTGTGTTGACTAGAGCAAGTTCACAGCAAATGTTTTTGGCATATATATTTTTTTTTTTTTTTTTTTTTTTTTTTTTTTTTTTTTTTTTTTTTTTTTTTTTTTTTATCCTTGTGATATTCCTGCAAATGTATCCCAAAATGCTCCAAAATTTAAAACCCACGGCTGGCCAGGTTAGACACTAGAAAAGTTTTGATCTCAGAACGTTTTTGACTGCAGACTTCCTGACTAGGTATGCATAACTGGAGAAGACCATACAAATATTCCAGAATGTAAAAATAATAATAAAAGAAATCCTCATACGTGAAACACTCTGTTCCCATCTGTGCCCGGTAGTACTCAGACTCTGAGCTCTGCCACTTTTAATTAGCTCGGATTTGGGGGCAGTTTATTTCACTCAAGGCTAGTTTTTTCATCTCTAAAATAAATAGAATAATGAATTTTTTTTAAGATTTCACAGAAGCAAGATAGTTGTTACGACTTTTGGTTTAACTTTGGTTTAAAACAATGTTGTGTTCAAAATGCCACATTTGAAATGAAAGAAAATGGAAATTAGGAACTGGAAATTTTGTTTGAACACCAACACATGCAGATAGAATGCTTAAAATTTGAGTGTTGGATATATAGCAAAATTATTTCAAACTGGGTCTGGGGTTATGAGAAAAACCTGGAGAACTTTTCCAAAAGGGACATACATGTTTATGTGCCTACTCTGTGTGCTGACGATTGAGCTCAGGGCCACAAGAAAGTGCTGTAGCACTAAGTTACTTCCCTAGTTCCTCAACCTTTTGTTAGCTGCTAGCTTAGACTAAAAGCCTTTGAGGTTATTAGAAGTAAACAGGAGGAACTGGAGAGCTGGCTCACCAGTTAAGAGCATTGGCTTCTCTTGCAAGGGTGCTTAGGTTTGATTTCCAGCACCCACATAGTGACTCACAACTGTCTTCAACTACAGTTCTAGGTGATCCCATGTCCTCTTCCAGCCTCAGCAGGCATCAGAAAGACATCAGCGTGGTCTACAGACATGCAGGCAAAACACTTGTACACATTAAAATAATAGAAATGTTTTATAGCTAGACATGGTGCACATGCATGTCTTTAATCCCAACACAAGGGAGGCAGAGGCTGGATCTCTGGGCCTGGTCTGCATAGTGAGTTCCAGGATAAACATGGCTAAGTAGACTCTACATCAAAACAACAAAAGTAAATACAAAGAAACGAAAATAAAGTAGTGAAATTAAATAAAGAAAGGTAAATGGGAAATGAGCATCTCTTACCCAGATTGATTCCCACTCGTTTACATATTTTAAGTTTCCTTTTGAAAGCTCAGTAGCCTCATTTCTGTATTAGTTCAAGTTACTGGGGCAAAGGAGACTTGTAAATCAAAATGCTTGGCTTTAAGTGGCTTTGCTCAGAACTTGAAAATTTTAGGTAAAACTAATGGACATTCTCCCAGAAATACTATAGTAAAAATATTACTACTCTTATAATGTCCCAGACTCCCCCTAAAACAGTGGTTTTTTTTGTAAAAGTTACTTTTATTTTATTTATATTTTGTATTTTAATGCTCATATTTAGTATTACCTTCACGTGTTAAGTTTATGAATCATCTGTCTGCCTCCCTCCCTCTTTTTCCTTCCTTCTTTCTTTCCTTCCTTTTTTTAGGGTGGGGTGGGGAATTCAAGACAGGATTTCACTGTGTAGTCCTGGCTGTTGCAGAACAAGCTCTGTAGACCAGGCTGGCCTCAAACACACAGAGATCCGCCTGCCTCTGCCTGCCTAGTACTGGGATTAAAGGTGTGCACCACCACTACCTAAGTTTGTGAATTTTATAATTTTATTTGGTTGGTTTTTAGATTTTCTAGGTTAAGTGAAATGAGGTTTTTAGAAAAGTACTGTTGATAATTTTATTAGCCATTAAAATAATTTTATTATGAATGTAACACTTAATATCTTTATTATTTGCAGCAAAGACTGAGTATTTCTTTTAATGTGGCAGCACTAGGATTCAAGCCTCACCAGAAGGCTCCTTTAAGACTTTTGGACAGGCTGAGATACACAGCTAACTTGAAAGTGTCATCTGTAACTTCTACAAAAGCATTTATCAGTGTTGTTATGAGTTGTAAATTAGTCCTCAGAGAGCCCAGTCAGGAGGGCTGTCCCTATAGCCCTATATATTTTAAGGAGGGTTGAGGTACAAATGAATCCAGTAATTCTGTGCTAACTTGGGTGACCTAGATCTAGTATCCAAAAATCAGTAAAAGAAAAACTAATTAATGGTTAGAGTCAAATGGGTGTATTATAAAGTTACATTTGACATTTAACATAACATAAATTCAGTAATAACTAGAGGTAAACATTTACATGAAATTAATAATGCCCAAAATGTTGAAATCTTAGCGACATTCTCCCAATTTGCTAAATTCCCTCTTTTACTCTTTTTAAACTTTATTTCATTTTCTACTGTTATTTTGTCTTGATTATTTTCTGTTTCTGATAAAAATTTGCTATCTATATTTTTATTCCTTTCTAGTTTGAATCCTTAGATTGTGAGGATCTTGAAGAAGATTAAGTCTTTCATCTGCACTTAGTAATCTTGTTTTTACTTAAACTTTAGTGTAGAATCAAGGAAGGATAACTTGTTTCTTAGAAATGATGGTTGAAGATTAGGCATTTATGCTAAGAAATTTAAAGATTTTAATGCTCAAATGCATTGCAGTAACTAAATAGAAAACCTTTGGCAATTAAGAGCTTTGAGTATAGTTGGGTTTTGTTTCCAGTAAGTACCTGCTGGAGTGTTTATTTTAGGGCCAGGACTGAGACTGGTTTTCCAGATGAGCATTTGCAATCAGTTTGGTTATAGGAAATACCAACTTAAATACCAGTTGTATGGGATTTTTTCCTCAAAGAATTAAGTTCTTAATAAGTAGAGCTATGTTGCTGCCAAGAAATTGTATATAATTGTTGTGATTATATATTGAATTTCATCAGCCAGAAAGGTGCAAAACCTTTCTTTTTGGTCAAGAACTTTCTTCTGTCTCTGCAGCCTAAAATATTTATTTTCTAACCTTTTATAGACACAAAACAACCCACCCCCCATATTCAGAGTTTTAAAGACACATACTGGTAAATTTAGCAGTTAATACTAAAATGGTAGTGCAAATTACTCATTCTGAGGACTTCAGAAAATTCTTTAAGTACTTAAAATGCCCCTTTTAACTTAAAGTGATTAATACTTAAAGTGACTTGCCTTATTAGTCAGCATTTTGTCATGTGACTTATTTAGGTCTTCTATCGATTTCCATTTAGGTAAATCTACATTCAAAAATGGAAGTTTTTCAGCTCTCCTTGTATACAGTGTAAAAATGCATGTCCTTCAAATTTCTCTTTGTCACCACATTACATTCAGTCTGTTACTTAGGAATAAGCTGTGCTTTTAGGATTACTAAGAAGTCTTGGGTTGACTTAGGGGAACATTCATAGTTGTCTGGGAGCAAAGACAAGAAGTACTGTAACATTTTAGCTAACCTTCTTAGCCCTCTCGTCCTGTACTGCCCCTGGTGCTTTCTTATTAGGATTTAAGCTAGTTGCAAGGTCTTAAGCTTACTGTATTCTGAACTGTGCTTTATATACTTTTGCCGTTTAAACAATGTTAATTTTCAAAATAGGGGATTTGCGTCCCCTCTTGTACTTGACAGCCTCTTTTTCCTTTGAGGTTCAGAACTGTTCCTCCTGTGTGAACTTTGTCTTTGAAAACTAGTGAATGTTACAACTGGCAGGTTTTATTAGTCAGGCTCCCCTTGAGTTTCAGCTGACAAGGGATGTAGTGGTTATTTGATAGTGAAAACTCATATATTCTCTGTTTATCAAGAATTTTTGATAAGCGTTGGACATTTTCTATATACAAAGTACTTCCTTGAAAAAGTTTGAGGACAGGATTCCCCCTGCCCTTATTTTTTTCCAGCAGAGAGCATTCCTTTTGGGGAAGAAATGATGTAGAGTGGCAGGAGTTGCAGATGTCACTTAGTGACAGAGCACTACCCTAGCTGTGATAGTGTATTACCTCCCAACATTTAAAAGATGGGTGGCAGGAAGATCAGGAGTTCAAGGCCAAACTTAGCTACATAGAGATTTATACAAATCAACAACCCCCCAAACAAAAACAAACAAACCCCCAAAACTATGGGGGTGGTGGTGGAGCAAAGCAAAGAAGCATTTTAGGAAAATTAATCATTGCTAGGTGAGTGGCACACGCAGAGTGCTTGAGTAGTTCAAAGAAAGAGAAGCTTTTGCTGGATGTGGTAGTGCATGTGCCCTGGTTTTGTTTCTTGTGATAAGACACCTTGACCAGGGAACTTGGTGGAGAAAGGGGCTATATTAGCTCACTTCCAGGTTTCAGTCCACATTGCAGTCAAGAACAGAGATGAATGCATCCACAATTGTACTCATCTGCTTTTTCCTTTTTTATGTAGGACCCAACCCAGGGAATGGTGCCTTAACCTTTTAGTCAGGATCTGTTTGTATCAGTGAACCTGTTCAAGACAGTTCTCCACAGAGAACTGTCACAGGGTAACTCAGTTTAAACAACCGCTCATTGAGAGTCCCTTTCCAAATGATTCTAGACTATAGCAAGATGGACCTAACTAACCGCCACAGCTCTACTTGTCAACTTGATGTTTAAAACATTATCTTTAAGTCATGATATTTCTTGTCGCCAAAGACTTACCTCATAATATAAAATGCAGTTCAACCATAAAAGTCCTCATTGTCTTAAAAAATTCTAACACTTTAAAAGTCCAGTCTCTTAATGGTGAACATCTAGAAAATTAAAATCAGGCTACATACTTCTAACATATAATGATACTAAGCAAACATTCTTCTTCTAAAGAACAACCAGGGGCATAAAAGAGTTGTACCAAAGCAAAACAAAAATCTGGCAGGGAAACATCAAATACTACAGCTCTCTGTCCAGCATTTGAGTGGGGCTTCTAAAGTAATTGTTTGGGTTCCATTTCTGTAGCTGGCCTTGGCAGTTGCCCTAAGGTCCTGGCATCTTCAGTTTCTTGGAGTCTGAGTCTTCAGTTTCACAGCTACATACAGTGTCTTCTCAGGACTTCTTTGAGGGGACTCTGACTCTGACATATGTTGCCTCTTAGTTTCTCTTCACGACAATATCAATCTTATATCACATGAAGGATGCTTATAGCCAGAATTTGCTGCCAGCTTGAGATATACCCCAGGTCTCCTTGGACCACAGCTGTATCAGCTTGTGTTGACCCTGGGGAAACACTTTGCTGTTGACCCTGTGTAGCACACGAGTCTTATGTACAGTGGTTCTGAGCTCTGTGTCACAGCTGCATCCTCAGCACCAATCTGAATGCCATCCTGTGTTGAACATTCTTCTGCCAAACCAATCAGTTCATTATCTTTAAATTAAACTTTACTTAGGCTCTCAGGACACTGGCAGAAAAAAAATTAAATTATTGTCCAAAATGTCATACCACTGGCCCATGTCCCAGTTTCTGATAGAGTCCTTGTTCCCTTCTGAAACCTTGTGAATTGGACCTCCATTGTCCTCATTTGTCTCAGCATTCTTAATACATTTTATGCAGGCACAAGAACAGTTTACTAAGCTCTGCTTCCAGCATTCAACAGCAGGTATGATTGACATGATATATAACCATTAGGATTTGGTTCAACAGTGGGCAGTCAAGATTTTCATTGCATATCTCATGCCTTAGGAACATAATATGGGGGTTACAGAATCATCTATATAAAGCTTTTAAGCTGCCTTGTCATTCTAGAAAAGTTTCTGCATCCCAATAAGCCTTTCCACCAATACAGCAATCCAAATTAGACCAAATCAGACTGAATTAGAAAAAGCCCAGGCTTAATGGATAAAAACACTCCTGATTTTCAGCCCCCCCCCCCAATAGAGGAGATGGGAAAGGAATACTGGAAAACCACATGTCTGTTTTCAGGGGGGACAATTTAAATGCCCCATGGGAGTGATCTTGAGCATCTCTAAGGTATGTGGGTCATCAGTTGGCTGACTTTCTGAGATGCAGCAGGATTTGGAAAGAGATGGGGGAGGGAACTTGGGGGTAGAGCTTCCACCAGAATGATCCATACTCTGGGTATATGGATGCCAGGGGCTGGGGTAAAGCTTCCACCTGAATATTTCAGACTCTTTGGGTCTATGGATGCCAGGGGCTGGGGTGAGGCTTCCACCAGAACAATTCTTTGTGACTGGCTTTTAAGCTCAAGGTTCAAGTTGGAGGTCAGACTTCTGGTTGTCTTTTCTGGGTATCAGTAATGTAGAATGAAGGATGAACAAAGGGCTTAGGGAAAAAAGATTCTTGGAAGCTGCTACACTGCACCAACCCAACTTGTTACCATAGTCACACTAGCTCCAAGGCAGGCTGGAAATTTTAGCTTTATTCTGCTAACAAAAAAAGTAACACAAAAATTGGGGTGAGATCTTGTTAGTAGTCAGTCTCTGCATTACAGGGTTGTAGTAATATTCACCATCTAGTAAAATGGTACATGAGCCAAATGAGAATCAGGTCTTCTAGACATGAAAGTCCTGAGTAAATATGTAGTATTGAATTGAATTTCATAGGAAAATAGATTGTGTTATTTTTATGTGAAGAACAAATTTGGTATGTGGTTTTGCTAATACATTAGGATAGAATATGTTATATTATAAAGATATATAATATAAACCATGTAAGAGATATTGAATATCATTACTTTTTTCTTCAACCTTTTAAATGAGCTCTGTTCAGCTTACAGATTTGTGTAATTTTCTCTTAAAACATCCTACATTAATTATTTGCAAATAAAACTTAACTAATATTTTTAGGACTTTATTAATTTTTAATTTTATGCAATTCTATTAATTCTATTATTCTCATATTATTTTGGGTGAGACATTTCTCTAGCTCAATTTTGTTCATTCTTATCAATCATTAATTTACGTCTTAATTTGCTGCTTCTGAGGTGTATTAGATGGTAGAAAATGCTCAGAGGGAAAAGGAAGGGTTGAAGGATGGTTTGCAGTTTTAAGTAGTGCATGAATTAAACAAATTAGTGATTAACTCCAAGTCACCAGTAATGCATCGATATCACATTAAGGAAAGAAATAAAAGAACTTCCCTTTGGAGTCATTTAACCAAAGCAAGTCCAGACTTGAATTTTCTGCTTCATGCTTCTGGTGTCTTTTGTTCTCTGACCATTGCGTGTATCTGAATCTGTGCGAACCTGTTAATCTGTTCTTGTGCTGGTATCTATGTCTGTCCCTGTGTATCGGTCTGCTGTATGACTCTCTCTCTCTGTGTGTGTGTGTGTGTCTGTCTGTCTGTCTGTCTGTCTGTGTATATCTGTCCCTAACAGAGGGCTTTGCCCTATCTTTATTGAATAGCACAGAAAATATTACATGGGGGAAGGAATGAAGGATACTTTACAAAAATCTTTAAGAGTTTACAAGGAAATTAAGTCACTGATTTCAACAGACCACAACTGACTCATTCAACAAACAGTACTACAGATATCATTGTTTATCAAGCAATATCTAAATGTTGTGTTCAATATTTATAGTGGACATTCAGTTTAGAAGATTGCTTTCAACCTCCATGTTTGCTGCTTTCAGCAAATTATACACTTGCATAGGTCAGAGCCATGGAAAAGTGCACACTTTGAGATTACAGCTATGTATTACTTAGATTGTAACTGTTGATTACAGTTGATTGTAAACTTTGAACTACAATGGGAAATCTCAGGCACTTAAGGTTGATTACTACTTTGTTCTCTTAAAAGCAGGTTAAACAAACAGGCTGAGTACACAGCTGTCAAAAGTGACCTTAAGTTATATTATTAATTCTGACTGTGAGGTCCCACAAAGTTTCAGTCTCTTAGAATGTATTTTATTGTAATATATTGCCACAAAATAGCATGTGCTGCGGAACCCTGAGTAATGGTATTGATATGTGGGGGGGAACTACCCATGCAGAAATAGTAAGAGCAGCAGAGGAGTGTGTTTAGAAGAAGGAAGGAACCACAAAGAAGCCAGTGTGGCAGTGGCAGAGAGAAGAGGGGGAAAATATAGATCAAAGTGGTGCAGTGTTAGGGTGCACTTTGCACAGCTGGTATTATGACTACAGGCAATGTAGTAGGAAGCCATTAAACAGTTTTGCATAGCTAAGTCATTCTGAGCACTTGGATCTATAAACCCAATGCTGTAAAAGAAATGGATGAACTCAAATTGATGAAGTAAAGTAAGGTTTGTTTTTACAGTGTGATTAAGTGAGAGAGGAGCAAAAATCTAATTCCTTCCCACTTTGTTATCTTAAATGCACAGAAAACCACTGGACTGACTAGAAGGTGCACATTAGGTGTAAGACAAGATTACAGGTCCTTTCATAGGGATAAAAGGGTCTGGGCCTCAGACTGCTCCCATTTCTTCTCTACCATAGAGACAGTTTTTTTGGTTTTTGGGTTTTTTTTTTTTTTTTTTTTTTTTTTTTTTTTTTTTTTTTTGTCCTGGGTGGAGAAAAATGGAGTCTTAGATAGCTAATACTTTTAGAAAAGAAGAGTTCTGGTTTGTTTGTTTTTGGGAGAATCTAAATTCCCCACCCCTTTTATTCTGGCAGAATTCCTTGTCCATTTTCTTAGCTGGGCATAGATGGAAGCATTTTGGGTTTTTTTTTTTTTTTAAACAAAACAAATCAAAAACCTCTCTTGGGAGACCACATTCAGCTCTACATTACTATTAAACACACCAATTTTGCCAATGAAACAAGGTAATGATAGTCTGGTAGTGGAAAGGAGACACACAAGTGTCTCTGTCTTCCCTCTCCTTAGGACTGAAGTGTAGGTGTTGGAGAGGGAGGGCAGAAGGAGGGTTCTAGAGTGGCAATGGTCCTTCAGATAAGAGATTTATTAATCTTACAGCAAGTTGTATGAGGATTGAGTAGTGGGTAGATAAAGTGAAGTGTCTATTCTTAAAGGGTTCTGTAGAAGGGGAAGTCCTGGACTGCGAGGATGTGTGCTATGTTACTATGCAGCCTGTGCTACGTGACCACATCACAGAGACTCTGGATAGGAGAGTCAGTGTAGTCTAGCTGCCTTGGGCTCCATGGGCTTGTGAGGGTGGAGGCCCTTTTCTTTGGGAGCCCTCTGTGGCCTTCGAGGTTTGCAGCAGCTGTGAGAGAAGAGAGATGCAGGGAGTGGAGGTGCGTAGATCTGTGAGGTTCTTTGGCTGCAGCAGCTGGCAGGTTTGGCTGTAACAGGAACCATTATTATAAAGTGACACAATGACACTGTTAAGAGTGCCTTAGGCCTGGCATAACAGGGGTCGTATTGCCTGGGGCATAAGAAGAAGTAGGGGGTGCTGGAGAGATGGTTCAGAGGTAAAGAGCACTGGCTGCTCTTCCAGAGGACCTGAGTTCATTTCCCAGCAACCACATGGTGGTTCATAACCATCTATAGTGGGATCTGATGCCCTCTTATGGCATACATGCAGATAGAGTACTCATACATAAAATAAATTTTTAAAAGTATTTTTTAAAGAAAGAGCAGAAGTAGAGTATTTGTGGTTGGTAGAAACCATTTCTCACACCACATATATGGGGACCTGACACCACCCCCTATTCTGCAGCAATTCTTACCCTATATGCTTCTGTGTACACCTGCTGGGGTGCCTTATAATTTAAGTCAGTTCAGAAATGGAAAATAGCATCAGATCTACCTGATTAAGGACTGGTTTTGTGTATTTAGTTTGGTGCTCAGGGTTTTTTGGTGTTAGGGATTGAACCAAGTGCTGTTTTTATTTTTTATTTATTTTTTATTTTTTTGTTTTGTTTTCGAGACAGAGTTTCTCTCTTGGAACTAGCTCTTGTAGACCAGGCTGGCCTCGAACTCAGAGATCCACCTGCCTCTGCCTCTTGAGTGCTGGGATTAAAGGCGTGTGCCACCATCACCCAGCTTAATGCATTTTTATAATCAGTTCATGATGAATGTTACAGCTGTTTTAAGTATTATTTAATATTTAGTAATTATTCTAATAAAATACAAAGTTTTATTATACTAAAGTATACTATGATTTCCAATTCCATCAGATTATTTTTGTTTAGTTAAGTCTATCTCTTTGTTTACTATTACTAATGTAGAACTCTAAAATAAATCTGAGGCCTCTCAACCTTAGTGCTTTCCCCTCTCCCCTGGGAACCAGGAATCTAACAATTACCCATATATGTACTGAAATGTTGGAAACTTTCCATCTCCCTGAGTCTTTGTGAATGTTCTCCAGATAGAACTCAGTTATTGAAATTGAGGCAAGATAACCCTTAAGGTGTTGACTCAGTTCCTGATGTTTTTACTCAGTCCCTGGGAAGGGGTCAAAGTAACCCTCAAATGTTGCCTCTTATCTCACCTGATCTGGCAACCACCCTCCAGTCCTGGCTCGGACCAATTATTGTTAATAGCCCTTTGAATATGCCAATCCCAATAGTTGGAAAACAATACCCGAGGGCCCCCCCCCACCTTGTTTCTATGGCTTTTTGCTTTAAAAGTAGCCTGTACCAGCTATTCAGGGTCTTTTTGGCTTCTTGAATGCTGAAAGACCCTGTCGCTACAGAATTAATTAAATCCTCTGCTTTTACATCAACTGTGGTGTGAGAGTGGTCTCTTGGGGTGACTCCTCGGTGATTGGACTTCAGGGTCCAACACTAACAAGTGGTGGTCAAGTTAAAGAGGGTGGTTTGAAAGGTTTCTATACTTATTTCTTAGGTAAGTTTTAAGAGAAAGAAAATGTGAAATTAAAAATACAGTTTCCTTTGTGACTTATTCTGACAAATTTAGTTTGTAAGTGGACTGATGTGTACAAGCAGGCTTTGGTACCGAGTTGTAGCTTGCTGGTCTAATGGAATTCCTGTGTGCTTTCCTGCCTTCATTTAGTTTTCTTTTTTTAGTTACATGCCTTGTTTATTGGTGATATTTGCAATGAAAAATAATTAAAACCCAGCTCTACTAGTTAACAAGCTTCTGTGAAAAACAATTGTACAAAAAAACATTAACATCTGATAAAACCAAGTTTTCTTAGGCAATTGTAGGTTTTCCAAAAATTACGTTATAATTTATATGGTTTTTTGTTTTCTGGGTACAAAATTTAATTTTTTTTATATTATAAAGGTAACTTTTGGTTTTTTTTTTTTTTTTTTTTTTTTTCGAGACAGGGTTTCTCTGCAGCTTTAGAGTCTGTCCTGGAACTAGCTCCTGTAGACCAGGCTGGTCTCGAACTCACAGAGATCCGCCTGCCTCTGCCTCCCGAGTGCTGGGATTAAAGGCGTGCGCCACCACCGCCCGGCTATAAAGGTAACTTTTATTTTAAATTTTTGGACTGTTTTTTCTTATCAAGATTTAGAAGATATGTCATAGACTGGCAGAAAATAATTTAAAATAATACCTGGTAATTGTTAAGGAACACTTAAAATATGAAAACGAAGCAGTGATAAAAGTGAGCACAAGACCTGATTAGACACGTTCCTCAAAGAAGACAGAAAAGGCCTTAACCACATGGGACTGTTGTAAAAAATACTGTAGACTGTTAGGCATGGTAGCACATGCCTTTAGTCTAGCTCTCTGGACGCAGAGGCAAAAGGATCTTTGTGCATTCAAGACCAATTTGGTCTTTTAGTAGGTGAATAAATAAACTGTAAATAAATATACTATAACTATAACTATATAACTATATAACTATAAATAAATATAAATAAATAAACTTTAGTACATCAAACTCTGCCAAGATGTAGAGGAAACTTAAGTGCAGGTTACAGAGTGAAGCCAGCATGCGAAGGCTACCAACAGTATGACTCCAACCTTAGGAAAGACACAACTGTGAGGACAGTAAGAAAGGCAGTGCTTACTGGGATTCAATACAGAGGGTGAACAGATGAAAGACAGATTTTTGTTTGTGTGTTTTTTCGAGACAGGGTTTCTCTGTAGCTTTGGAGACTACAGAGTCTCCTGTGTCCTGGAACTAGCTCTTGTAGACTAGCCTGGCCTTGAACTCCCAGAGATCCACCTGCCTCCTGAGCGCTGGGATTAAAGTGTGCGCCACAACCACCCGTCTAGACAGAAAAATTTTAAAGTCAGTTGAAGTGTTTTATATTATATTATATATAATTCTCTATTGTTAATTGCCAACCAAGAGTGAACCTTAAACTATAAACAAGATTATGATAATGTCAGTGTTCATTTACTGTTGTAATAGCTCACTTTGGGGGAAGATATTAATTGTGGATGTTGTAGTTACCTGAGCAAAACAACCCAAGGAAGGAAAGATTCATTCATGTTGGCTTACAGCTTCAGACATTCAGCTCATAACTTGCTTTGTTCCTGTGTCTGAAATAAGACAGAGCATCATGGTAGCAGGAACATGTAGCAGGGGTTACTCATGGTGAGCAGGAAGTAGTTAGAGGAGGTGGACAGGGACAGGATGCTACTACCTAGGACCTTATCCAGCCGCTTGCTTCTAGTTGGGCCTGCTTCTCAGTTTCTAGAGCATCACAAAATAGCTAGAAGCAAGATCCCACCGTATAGGCTCTTTTGAGGTGACACTTTTTAACAGAACGCAACAACACGTTAGCCTGTGCATCTACACACAGAAGCTATATGGGGATTCTACTAAAAGTACTCTAAATAAATAAATAAATAAATAAATAAAGTGTGTTTAATTTTTTTTCTTATTTATATTGGAAAAGAAGAATTTTGGGTACGAGGGCTGGTCTTCTGACTCTACCTGGTATTGTAAAACTCAGTTTTGACAGAGTTAGCATCAGATGCTACAGGTTCAAAGCATAGTCCCTAATAACTGGCCTTACTTTGGATACAAAACAGTTCCCTAGGCTAAACACACTTTTTGCTCCAAAGTCAGAAGGCTCCTATGATCTCATCTCCCTGCCTCTCACAAGACTGTCCTCCTTGAAATGCCATATGCTAGGGAAGAGGAAGGTTTTTGGAAGAAACACAAAGGGTGGGGTCTGAACATAGAGCTTCCATGCCTTCTCCCTGTGTACTTAGGGTACATCAAGTTCCTAGCATATCCACACCCAAGTAACTAAGAAACTACAGCCATCGGGATATTCCTGTGCTGAAGCATGCAGGAACCAAGGTCAAATTGGTGACACACTTAGCACCAGGTTTTTTGGTGGGGAGAAGTATTCTGCAATTTCTGATGGTTCTGGGGATCAAGTACATTCCTTGTGCATGCAAGGCAAGCATTCTACCATGAGTTACTTTCTCAGCCCATAGGTTTCCTTCCTTCCCCCCATTCTTCTTTCCCCTCTTTTTTTTTTTTTCTCAATTTGGGAATGTTTTGTGGAAAACAGAGGTGACTATGAGAGTATTTAAAATTGTCATATTTAAGAAGAAAAGTTTTATCTCTGAATCTGGCATTTTAGTAGTTTAGAGCTTGTAGCCATTTACATCTTTATAAGTCGTGTTTTGGGATCTTATGCTTACAGTTCTATCAGTACATAGATTTCTTTGGGTGTAAAGGGAGCACTTTGAAAATAGTACACAAAAGCTTCTTTCGTATTTAAAAATGCCTCACATTGTTAAAGGGCACAGCAGCAGTTTTTGTCTGGGATGCACATTGCTTTATTGGACTTACTTTTTCTTTTAATAGTAGGTTATGTAGGTTTTAGGTTTCTCTTTGCTCCAAGGAACTGCTTGCTCAACCTTTTTCTCTTACAGATTGATTACACTGGAACAGAACCTTCCAGCCCCTGCAATAAATGTTTGTCTCCGAATGTGACATCTTGTGTTTGTACCATTAACTTCACACTGGAACAGTCATTTGAGGTTTGTGTCTTAAAGTATTATGTTAGAAAAGGCATGCTGTACAAAATACTAATAGTTTTTTTTTTTATTCTTAATTTGTATTGGGAAAACAGATTAGTTTATTTGAATCTATAGACATTTGAAGATTATTCTCTATATCTAGTTGTTGCATAATTAAATTAATTAAATCTGATAATGAAATGCATTATTTGAATTCTTTGCCTTCTAATATTTTGTTGACAAAATTTAAAGCATCTTTTTGCTATTCACTAGCCACATTTTTAATGATAGAAATCTTGTGCTTGTATTTTAAAGTTATAACTTTATTGATATTTTATAGTTTGGTATTTGGACACAGCCCGTGTTGGTGTGGGTGTGGATGTGTGCGTGTGTTTGTGCACCCATGTAGTATTAATACTGGTTTCTGTTCTTGGTAACTGAGCTTATGGGAAAGGATATAAAATTTCAGAATTGGCACGGATAGAGTTTTTCCTGCTCTTTACCTGAAAATGCAGTTTAAAAACATTCTTCAGGAAGCAAAGCTGTCACATAGTTCATGCCAAGGTTTAACTTTCCTTGTTTAGATTTTCTATAGGTAGTGATAATTTTAGTAGCTTCTGGTGGATGGAAGCCATCTAGTGGGTATTGAGGCTCTTGCACTGAGGCAACAGTGCCTTTGGCTTTGGACAAAGCTGTGAAAGCCCTTTTGAGAGAAGACTGAAAAGCGTGGTTTCAGTGTGGTGGGCAAACTATAAAGATGCTGGGAGTCTGAAGAAATGGGAGAGTTTGAACAAGTTAGAAGTTATCTCCTCTTTTGTGTAGAGTGGAAGAGTTTATGGTTTACTATTTAAAAATCAACATTTTCATTCATTTATTTACTTTTTGATGCATAATTTCATTATGTATTCTAGGTCAGCATTAGGCTATCTCCTCCCTCCCCTCAATGCCCATCATTCTCCATCTCTGGGATGCAGACGAGTGTTGCCATGCCTGACTTTTATGTTGGTGCTGGGATTACAGACGAGTGTTGCCATGCCTGACTTTTATGTTGGTGGGGTTCACACTGAGGTCCTCATGCTTGCACAGCAAGCACTTTACCTAGTGAGCCATCTCCAGACTGCACGCAACACTTTCAGGATCGTTTAAAAGTTGTGTGTTTTTGTAGCATAACTTCTTTAACTTTATTTACAATTGTACAATTTATTTTTGTGTTTTTGCTTGCTTTTGTGGTGTTGAAAATTGAATTCAGGGCCTTACACATGAACATTCCAGACAAATACTCTATCACAATTGTAATTCCTTTGATTATTAAGTATTTGGTAAATAGCTTTCCTAAGCCAGTTAGTGCAGTGTACCTAGGACTGTTTAGTTCAGTACCTAATTCAGTACCTAATAATATTTCCCCTTTCATTAAAACTTAAGAATTTAAGAGCTAGAGTATAATTGTTCTATGAATTTATTTATATTTAATTGTACAGTTTTTGTTGTATAATTTGTTGCTATTTCACCTCAGTATCAGTTTTCTGTCCTGCCTGGTTCCTGCAGTAGTTAAGTCCCAAAGAAATCACGCAGAGGTCTACATTAGGTATAAACTGATTGGCCCATTAGCTCAGGCTTCTTATTAACTCTTTTAACTTATATTAACCCATTATTCTTGTCTGTGCTAGCCACATGGCTCAGTACCTTATTCAGCAAGGCAGTCACATCTTGCTTCTTCTGTGGCGGGGTCGCAGCTGCCACAGAATTCCTCTTTCCAGAATTCTCCTGTTCTCATTGGCCTGCCTCTACTTCCTGCCTGGCTACTGGCCAATCAGCATTTATTTAAAATATAATTGACAGAATACAGACCATTGTCCCACACCAGTACTGATTGCTTAAGTTTTACAAAGTATGAAACAAAAAATTTTTTGTTATAACATTTTTCCTTTTCTGTTTTCTCTAGGGCAATGTGTTTATGTATTATGGACTGTCTAACTTCTATCAAAATCATCGTCGT
This sequence comes from Arvicola amphibius, assembly GCF_903992535.2. Lineage (NCBI taxonomy): Eukaryota > Metazoa > Chordata > Mammalia > Rodentia > Cricetidae > Arvicola > Arvicola amphibius. The sequence goes on along the minus strand of NC_052049.1, from coordinate 148,052,646 downwards.
TATGTGAAATCTCGAGATGATAGCCAGTTAAATGGAGACCCTAGTGCTTTGCTTGTAAGTAAAATGATAATATACAGAAATGTGGCATCTGTGAAATAGGAGTATCATAAATATTCATTCTGAAATATTAAAGTACGTAATCTCATGGGATACTAATATTAAAGTATTACTTGTTATGTCTAATTTTGACAGAAGTTTTTAGTTAAAATGCTTTTAAACTAAATAACTTCTCCAGCCCACCACTCCCTGCTCATTTCTGGTAGTCATTGGGAGTTTGGGCTCTAGCTCTGTTTGGGATGGGGTTCTGATGAATGGTGGGTAAGTGTGTTCTGCTTGGGTCTTATTGTTTAGATTTAACTCCAAATTGCAAAATTTGAAGCATTGATTGTATTCAGTTTTTATAAATGAGGCTAGAGTAGAATGTCTTTACTCCCAGCTACTATGCTTTTTATTGGGTATCACAGTTGGATTGATAGTAATTTAGATTTTCTCAATCAGAAATCTTTGTGGTTGTGGTTTCTATGTTGATAGGAAAATAAAAATATTGCCAGGCGGTAATCCCAGCACTCGGGAGGCAGAGGCAGGCAGGTCTCTGTGAGTTTGAGGCCAGCCTGGTCTACAGGAGCTAGTTCCAGGACAGGCTCCAAAGCTACAGAGAAACCCTGTCTCGAAAAACCAAATAAAAAAAAAGGAAAAAAAAGAAAATCAAAATATTAAATTTGTTAAGTCATGTATAGCTAGCTATGTAGATCTAGTTGCATAAGCATTGTATTTAAAAAGTACTGTGTCATTAAAGAATATTTTGAGTATTTAAATATGTTTAGAATTTGTTTTCTTTACAGACTCATATATTTTATGAGTGGGGAAAATACAGTGGTAGAATTTTTAATTAGTAATTAGGAGTAGCTCATTGTTTCTCCAGAGATCTAGATGACAGTTTGTTTCTCTCTTTTCTTTTTTGTCCTGGAAACTAGAATCCAAGTAAAGAATGTGAACCTTATCGAAGAAATGAAGACAAACCAATTGCTCCATGTGGAGCTATTGCCAACAGCATGTTTAACGGTATGCTAGCTACAAACATCCATGTAGGCAGATGATTAGGAAACTGAGTGCACTTAGGAAACTATGCTTGTGAGTAGGAAACTGTGTAATAGTCTAGTAGTATGAATGAAATTATGAAACTCACCTTCAAGGTGAATACTCAGATAATGAATAGGATTTAAATTATCTGTGGCTTCTCTTTGAATGTTCTTTTATGAAAATAGATTCCTATCTTTGAGAAGAAAATAGAATCTTCCTATTTCTTATAAAAAAGTAAAAACCAAAGAGCTACTTTTACTGATTTATACCATTAAAAGGGAGTTATAGTTGATTATTTAGATATGCATTGCCTTATTGCAATATAATTCAAACCATTAATACAAAGTATTTCAAATTTTCTAGTACTTATTTAAAAAACCCTCAAAGGAAACAAGTAAAATTAGCTTGAATAATTTATTTAACCCAGTGCCCTCCAAATAGTATCATTTAGAATATAAACATTAATGAAATATTATTTGTGTGTGTTTTTGCACTGTGTCCCTGATAGCTGGTTCAACAGAACTTGTTCATTTGTATCAACCATGTTTCAGGAACTGAATACCATGTGTGATTACCAAGTACAGAAAACGGGAAAGGCAGGAGCTGTTAGGAATTCAACAGTAGCCAAAGAAAGAGAAGAGAAAAACGATGCTGTTGCTCTTTTATTTGGAGTGATATTAAAATTCTTGATCTTCTAATGTCAGCTAGTCATTCAGGAAAGTGACCTATATGTCTAGTAAATGAAGATTCTAAAGTTGTTCGAAAGGATGTGTGTTAAGCCTGGGCCTTTTCTGTCAGCTACTTACAGAGCAAGTCCCAGATTCTCATTTCTCATAGAGTAAATAAGATGCTATGGATTTTAGTAGATGTTAATAATAGCTTCTGTTCCTTATGCTTAGATACATTAGAATTGTTTCTGGTTGCCAATGAATCTGATCCCACACCTGTACCAATTCCTTTGAAGAGGAAAGGTATTGCTTGGTGGACAGATAAAAATGTGAAATTCAGAAATCCACCTGGAAAAGAAAGCCTCGAAGAAAAATTTAAAGGTAAAACATGACCAATATCCCCTCTTGTTCAAAACCTAGTTATTTTAGTAATGTAACTGAATTTTTGTCTTCAGAGTCTTAATTAATTAATTTTTAGTTTTTCGAGACAGGGTTTCTCTGTAGCTTTGGAGCCTGTCCTGGAACTCGCTTTGTAGACCAGGCTCGCCTTGAAGTCACAGAGATCCTCCTGCCTCTGCCTTCCTTGTGCTAGGGTTAAAGGCATGCACCACCACTGCCTGGCTTAATTTATTTATTTTTTTAAAGAACAGCATTTTCTTTCTCAGCATTATACTAAGTTATGTAAATGTTCATATGTACTAAAAATTGTAAAGGAAATGTGTGCTTTTTTATTGATTTGAATTTCTTTGGTGTTTTCAGCTGTAGTCTTTATAAACTGCGACAGTTTGTTTTAATTGGCCCTCATTTATAATGCACGAATATTTTTGTTTCTGCGCTGCCTTAGTTTTGTAATGCAATATTTCTTTTTAAAATTTATTTGTGCACTTATATATTTATTTTGTATGTGTGTTTATAAGCATATGTATATGTATGTATGTATGTATGTATGTATGTGTAATAGTGCATATGTGGAAGTCAGAAGAGCTTGTGGGAATCTGTTCTTCCTTTTAACCATGTGGTCCTGGGGATTGAACTCTGTTCCTCAGATCTGGTGGCAAGTGCCGTTACCTGCTGAGCCGTCTCACTGACCCCTGTGTTTCTTAATATTATATTTTTGCATTAAGTAATCTGCCTCTTATTTAGTATCCTTTTTGTAGTCTCTTGAGATAGCAATTGTCTTTTTAGCTTTTGTTATAGATAGAATTGGCTTTTTTTTAGATTTTAAGATATCCTTAGGATGTGGATATATTTATACCTTTAATAATATTCAGATTGTGTTTTGTATTTTTTCCTTTTTTAGTACTATGCATTTTCATTGAAACTGTTCATAGAATTGAATATTTTATTTTCACATCTCTCTCCCTCCCCAAATTATATTTAAGATACAATAAAGCCAGTAAACTGGCATAAACCAGTTTTTATGCTAGACCCTGATGAGGATAATAATGGATTCATAAATGAAGACTTCATTGTTTGGATGCGTACTGCAGCGTTACCTACTTTTCGTAAGTTGTATCGTCTTATAGAGCGGAGAAATGATTTACATCCAACATTACCAGCTGGACAGTACTATTTGAACATCACATACAGTATCCTTTTTTTTTTATGGTTGTGTGCACACATAGAGTTTAAAAGAGTTTCATTGTCTTATGTCAGTTATGTGACATGTTACTTTGTACTCTAGATTTATTTATTTTGTGGTATTGGTAGTTGAATATAGAATCTGATACTTCCATTTTTAATTTTAGAGATATTCATTGTTATGTATTCATGTGTGATATGTGCACATGTGCCAAGGTACATGAGTGAGGTAAAAGGACAACTTTGTGGAGTTGATTTTTTTTTTCTTGTCACCTTTTTGTATGGGTTCCAGGTATTGAACTTTCCTCATAATGCTTGTACATCAAGTACTTTTACCCACTGGGTGATCTTTTTAGGCCAGAAGCAGACTTTCATAAAAAAGAAATACTGGACAGTTCCTTTTATTCTTATCAAAGTTCAGTGTTTTTAAGTATTTTCCCCATTATTTTAAGTATTTTGCCCAAATATACACTGTAAATATAAAGATTCCCAAATATTAATGTTTTAAATGTGTGTTGGATTTTAGCACTTTTTATTATCTGGATAAACCATAAGTACATTCTTTGTTTCTTTGTTTGTTTGAGACTGGCTCTCACGCAGCCCTGAATGGCCTGGAGTTCTCTGTCCCTGCAGAATGGATTCACAGATTCAGCTGCCTCTGACACTAGGGTTTTGTTTTTGTTTTCTAGTTTTGAGTTGTATAGTAAATTAGTAAGTGACTAATAGGCTAATTTTTAAAATAAAGATTACCTTTAGTTCTTGAACTCTTGGTTATACAACTGAATATGGTTTAATAGTGACTGACTGAATGCAGCATGGCTTTGAAACTATGCCCGTTTAGTAGAAGTTTTGCCAGTGTGTAGCCAACTCTAGAACACAGGAGAAGGTCTGGAGCACTTCATAAAAGGCAGACAGTTCTCATGCGGGGAGTCTGCAGCAGAGTCCCGAGGACTGAGAGCACTTTGAGGAAGAATGCAGGACCTCTCAAAGACTGACAGTGCAGCAGTCCAGGGACCTGGGGGCTTGCAGACCTTCAGGAGTTAGCTGTGAAAGTGCAAGGTAAGGGGAAATTAAGAGCACAGTTGAACGGAGTTAAAGTGGAAGCCCATATTTTTAGAGGAAGAGGAGAAAGGAGGGCATAGTTGATTTGATACTGTACTTGGAGAGTTGGATTAAGTGTCATGATTCCTGCCTTCGGCTATTATTGATTTCAGTAATTAGAGTGGGGCCCGCCACACCTCCAGACTGTGGCCTGAGGCGCTGCAGGTGTGCCCCTTTTCAGGAGCTTCAGTTCAAATTGTAGTATTAGTTTTGTCTTCTCTCCTCTCTTGCTAGCACCCTAGAATGGGCCATGTAAATAGTTCAACAACCCCCCCCCCCCCCCCCCCCCCCCCCCCGCACACTGCTCTCTCCTCCCTGGTCTCCTTAACAGTCACTTTTGACTTCTGCACGCTGTCAGTTCTTTCTGAACATGAGTTTTGTTATTGCATCAAGTGAGCTGGCTAAAACTTGAGCATCATACTTTGTGACCCTCTACTTAGAGTGCTCTGTCTTGTGGCTACATGCGTAAACATGCCCTTTGAGCTTAAGACTTCAGACTCCTTTCTGCTTTTCTGTCCGTTAACGTCCTATTTGGGCATCCTCACTGCTCATCTGAAATATTTTCCCATGTTACATTGCTGTGAATCCTTTAGTCTCTCTTAGGTAATAAAAAAAACTACCCAAGATACTATTTAGATCTGAATTTCATTGTTTTGATAAAACATTTTGGCCTTTACTAGTAATATTATTTCACTAGATCAGGTCTGGAAATGTTTATCAGGGAGAGTGCCTTGCCCTGGGTTTAGTGTCTAGTTATATATGGAGAAATTTTTCTAAATTAGATTTTTTCTTTCAAGACAAGGTTTCTCTGTAGTTTTGGAGCCTGTCCTGGAGCTAGCTCTTGTAGACCAGGCTGGCCTTGAACTCACAGAGATCCACCTGCCTCTGCCTCCTGAGTGCTGGGATTAAAGGTGTGTGCCACCACTGCCTGACTCCTAAATTAGATTTTTAAGTTGGTTTTATTTGTAGCACATAGTGGTACATGCCTTTAATCCCAGCACTTAGAAATAAGAGTCAAGTTGATCTCTTATGACTTCAAGACCAGCCTTTTCTACATAATTCCAGAACAGCCAGAGCTACATAGTGAGACCCTGTCTCAAAAACAACAAAAGAATACACTTCCATCCATCCGTCCGTCTGACCGTCCGTCTTTCTGCCTGTCTGTCTGTCTATTCTATTTATTGTGATTCAGAATATACAAGCAAGGTATTCATGTAACAGAATTATATAAGTGAATTATAGGCATTAATTGTTAACTTTTAAAATTTGTGTTTTAAATACTAAGTACCACAGACAAAAAGTTTTCCTATACCCTTGTCAGATTACCCTGTACATTCTTTTGATGGACGAAAACGGATGATCTTAAGCACTATTTCGTGGATGGGAGGAAAAAATCCATTTTTGGGAATTGCTTACATCACTATTGGATCCATCTCCTTCCTTCTGGGAGTTGTACTACTAGTAATTAATCATAAATATAGAAACAGTAGTAATACTGCTGACATCACCATTTAATTTTATATTCTGAAAACAAATCTACTGCATGTGCATCAAGGCCAGTCCTCTTCAACCTAGCTTTTGAATGCTGATGTCTGGTTAGTATGTCATTTTGAAGTTGGCACATAATTTAAAAAACAAAACAAAACAGCCTTTGTCCTTTGCTTCTTACATATGGATGACTTATGAAAATATATGACGGGTATAAAAATTAGTTATATTGATCATATCAATATTGTAACTGCTAAAATGGCATTCTAATGTCTGCTTTTTATTGGGACAGGCCACGTGTGATGCATACAGCCTCTGTCATGTGAAATGAGTCTACTGCTTAAACGCTTGTGCTGTGTTGATAGCATTACATTGACATGATGTTGGTTACGTGTGCCTACTGTGTGCAGAAAGGGATTCTGAGATGTATGAGTGTATGACTTAACTAACTTTTTGAAATTTGGTTACAGTTCAGATTGTAGAAAGCCTAAACATAAGTAAAGCACTTCATTTTCTTGTGTTGTGTGTAAAGGCTTAAGATCCCTCCTTGTTGAGGGGGTCATGTGTTCAGTTTCTCTGTTATAGTTATTTGATAATGACTTTGATTTCAGAAAATGCACTTCACTTGTCCAGTAGAGAAATTATTAATATCTAAAAAGGTCAGGTAGGTCTTGGATAGAATTTTAAATTCCTTTTAATTTGACTAGAATGTTGCATTCCGGAGTCCAAGCTACTTGAAATGTTTTTATGTGATCTTCTCCCTGGAAGCTTATACTTCGTAGGGGAAGAAAGAATTTAGGTGAGATGGGACAGCTGCTTGGCAACCCTCTTCCTCTGTCAACTGTAAACCAGGTGTAAATGCTCAAGAGAGACTTTTCATTATTGTGGTGTGTAGTGTTAAGATAATCGCTCTGCCTTGGAAATACCTCAAGCTGTTCTTACTTAGCAGGTAAGTATTTTGACTTATTACTAATATTATATCCCAGAAAAAAATTGAAATCCTAATTTCTTCCATATTTCATTAAATTTTCGCATACAGGTCAAACAAATATGGATATGTATATATATATTCTCTTTAATGAAGGTAATGTTTTGATTAGTTTTCCTAAGATAAACCTTAAAAAAGATGTTCTATACATTTCCTACTTAAATTTGGGGGGGGGCAGGGATTTGGAGTATGTACATGATAAAAAATTATAATATATCTGATTGGAGTTATTTTATTTTCTAACTAGAATTATTTTAATATTCCTTTATTGAATAAATGCTGTAATTTGTTTGCTATGGAAGTTATTCCTGAAGTGAATGTAAATTATTTTTTCACATGCATGAAATGTATGTATTAATCAGAGTTGACTTCATTGCATTGAAATCACTTAATTGTTTTTACACTAAAGTAACTCATATTTATGTAGTAAATTACTTGGGTTTTTAGACTTTGTTATGATTTCCTTCGGTTATATTTTAAAGTCTGAGTAATGTTTCAGTTTAAATTAATATGTGCTTAAAATAACAAAAAATCAATGGTTCATAGTAGAAACGTGCCACACTTAAGCTTTGTATGATATGAAATTCTGTTAAAAGAGTTGTAATTCAAGGTGACTTTTAACTTATAAAAATATTACTTGCATGGGTTACTTGATTGATGGATATATAAAAATTTCTCAGGACATAAGTTCTTCTTTCTCTAAAACTATTGTCAGTCATTCGGAATGCTATTATTCTGAAAATTGTCCCTCTTGTGTGTGATGTTCAGTTTATTTGGGGGATTCTTCGTAAGAGTGAGATGTTTCTGCCGCTCTTCCCAGAGTGAGTGCTGTTTAAAGAGGACTGCTAGCCTGCATCCCTCTGCCTGGGCCAAGGGGTCTGAAGAAGCACTGGAGAGGCCTAACATGTTCACACCCTGGAGAAGATGCGGTCTTTAAAAGTACAATGGAAACTCTGTTTTACAAGTGCATTGATGATCTGTATTCTTCCCTGACTCCTGTCATTGGAAATCAAATACTATTGTATATATGAAGAAAATGGGACATTCATGTGTAGAAAAGTTGATGGCATTAAGGCAACTAAGCAGAAGGCTTAGAAAAATGTGTTAATTTGCAAGGAAGTGTTTTGGCATGAGACATTTTCCAACTGAAAAAAATTATTCAGTAAGCAAAAGCTAAGATGTTTCATTGAAATCATAAGGCAGTTTAAAATAAACTGGAGAAAATAACTGTGTTCTAATAGAGAATAATTCAATTAAGATTCAAGTGACTATTATTTGTTTATTGGATAGTGACAGTTTATTTGTAACCTTAGTTATATTAAAAGTTAACATTCTGTTTGTATTAATAAAAGTGAACAAAATTAATTGTGCTATGCTTAAGTGTCTTACTAAAGTAACAATGTCCCTTTGTTCTTGCTAGTGGTTAGTGCTCAGTTTAAACCAGGCTTAGGGAGACCAGGTTTTAACTCCGTGGTTGTCAACCTGTGGGTCGTGACCTCCACAGTGATCATATATCAGATGTCCTGCCTATCAGATACTATTTGCAATAGTAGCAAAATCACAGTTATGAAGTAGCTATGAAATAATTTCATGGTTGGGGGGGTCACCATACATGAGGAAGTATATGAAGGGATTGCATCATTAGGAAGATTGAGAAACACTGTTTTAACTTCTCCACCTGTGCATTTGATAAAATGTCATCAATTATCAAGTTATTATATTTATTAATCACTGACAACATAATCACAAGACTTATGTTACTGAAGATCATCTATTCTTACCAGGAAGTGGTGAGATTGTTACCCAACTTGTAGGCAGACTGGCTAAGGTTGGGGAATGGACAGTGATAGCAATGAAGTCAAGGAGGCAGTTAACGAAAACCCTAACAAAGCAGGACAGGTGAGAGGTGGGACTTGGCAATTACGCTCAGCTGTCTGCATGGAAGAAACACTGCTTGAGGGTTATTACATCTTCTCTTTAAGTTGCAGGCTTTTTGTTCTTTGTGAGCATGGTAGTTCTAAGTGTGTTAGGGGGTAAAGGTGTTGCCGTTACAAAGTTTTGATGTATAAATGCCTGTCGTAGATTTGGATGATTTGGTAATATATTTTAAAGCTCACTTTGGTCCATGCACCCATCAGTCAATAAATGTGAAAAGCACATTTTTCATCATGTCATTTGAAATTTTAAAATAAATACATTGTCTATAAACCAAATGAGACCATGGTGACTTTATTTGCTTTTATATATAAAAGTAAGTTATGTGCAGTTTCCAAAGTCAGAAGTTATTCTAAAGTCGTTATGATGAAAAAGAATGATTCAACAGAAATTTCCTTTTTTTCCCCAGAGACTTACACATACAGACATACAAAATATATGTCATTTTTTTAATTAAAAAAATTACTTATAAATTATTTTTAACGTTCATATTTCACTTATAGCTTGACTACAAATACAGTTTCAGGTCAAAAGCAATTTTCTCTCTACTACTTTTAATGAATCTGATATTAGATGCTGGTCCTCTCAGATTGCTGTGTAGTTGTCCTGTGTCCTGTTTGGTGTGTGTGTGTGTTTTAGTGCCTCATGCTTGAGTGTGTGTATGTGTGTGCACACGTGTATTTTGTTTCTGTTCTCATCCTTTGGCTTTTCTAGTCTTCCCACCCTGACTTCCATGATGAGTCTTGTCGGGGTGATGTAGATGACCCATGCTTGTCTGAACGTTCTATTGACATTTACTCTCGGCATTGTCAGTTGTGAGTTTCTGTGTTAACTGCCGTCCACTGTGTGAAGGAACTTCTCTGATTAACTATACTAATCTGTGGGTGTAAAAATAGGAATTTCGAGGACATTTTGATTCTGTGTCCTTTTAGCAGAATAACAGTAGTAAGTCACCCCTGGGCCTGTGAGCTCCTAAACCATGACTTTTGACCAGAATTATAGTTTGACTGAGAAAAATACACCTTAGAGATCTGTTTTGTTGTATATTTTTCAGCTGGCCATTTTCAGGCCTATCCCCAAGTCTATCCTTTGCTGTAACTTTTGTTCCAGATTTAAGCTTCTGAGGAACCGTGAACCAACAGGCATGCTTCATACTGATTTCATCCTACAGCTTCTTTCAATTACAGCCTCCTCTGTCCACTTTAGTTTTAGTACATCTGTTTTTTCATGAACTTCGTGAAATCAATAATCTCCTTGCCTTTGGGGGGCTTAAACTTTTTTTAAGATTTTATGGTAAACATTACTTTTTTTCCTGTTTTGTATACTTACGTGAGTTTTAACTTCCCAATAGAGTGCCAAACAGGTCCACTATGTCCAGTAACTCTTGTGAACCATATCCTCATTGTGTACCCTTTCCCCTGGAAACCACCAATATGGTCTACATGCATCTGTCTTCAATAGTATTATAAACAGTACCACACTATGCAACCTTTTGAAACTAATTTATTTTACTTAGGATATTTTGAGATTGGTCTAGGGTGATGTGTCTGTCAGTTTTCTCTTGTGCCCTTTCCTCTCGTCTTCTTTTACTGCAGTAGGAGGAAGCAGGAGAAACTCCTGAGGTCAGGCACTATCTTTGCTGTCTTGGTAATGAAGAAAATTAACTCACTCTTCACATCTTTTCAGGCCTGACATGCCACATTATTTCAAGCACCAGAAATGTAGAAGTACAGTTTTACAAGTATGTGTCAAGTTACATTTGAGCTTCTCCATCTCCCCCCTTGAGAACCAAAACTCTATAATAATCCCTGGAGTTTGCTTGCTTTCCTTTACACCCGAAGCTTATAAAACAGTAGTTTGCCTTTTCATTTTCAATTTAGAGTCAGCCTTGCATGTCAGAATTGCGCTGCATTCGGTTCACTGTCTGATTCGATACAAAGTCTAAAGGTGGATCCATAGGTTATCGAGCACTTAAAAGTTGTATGTTATAGAAGTTTGCCAAAATACAGGTAACTCATCTTTCAGGCCACTTTTGCTTTTAACAGCAGGTATGGGGCTTTCTAATTTTCCTGACTAGGCATGTTCTCTGTAGTAACGGGAAATGACTGGACCACATTCGCCATGGGGGCCTGCGAGAGCCCCCCATTACGTTTCCTGATGGCAGTGGATTGCCTTGTCTATCTCTTGTCGATCTACATTCGTTAGTCGAATGTCTGCCTTTTCCACATCTCCTACATAAACCTGAAGGCTGAGGCCTCTTATTCCTGTTATTCCTGGAAGAGGCATTATTATTATTTCTGGAAATCCGTTGTCTACAATTCCTTTTCATATGTCCCATTTTGCCACAATTAAAACATTTGGTATTTTGATGCCTTCTTTTACCTTTGGAAATTGCTTCTTCTACCCATGCTTCAGTGCCATAGTCAAACGTATCAACATTCATTGTATGCAAGACCCATTCATCCAAGGGTGCTGATCTGATCTTTAAAGGCCCCCAAATCCTTTTGCACTTCACATTGGCATTCTCATAAACCAAATACTCAATTATTATACGCCTTGCTTCTGGGTCAGATATCCCTATTTGTACAGCTTTAGTTAGTCTTTGTAAAAAATCACTAAATGGTTCTCTCTGACCCTGTTTAACTCTTATTTAGACAAAAGGGGGAGATATTGGGGAGGCTGACCAATCCCTTGTCTGAGGGGTGTGACCCCTCCGAGGCATAAAATACCTTTAAAAGAACAGTGTTTGGGTAAGCCCCTCCCTCTTGGTTCCCTGCTCTTTGCTGGAACCCTGGCTCTGTAAGTTTGCCCCCTTTCCTTCCTTTATTAAAGCTGATTATTTCAGACAAGGCTAGTTTGTTTATTTCCCATTGGCAGTCGACCACCACGCTACAGTATGTTTAGATTGCTTTGTCTCCTGTTTGTAAAATTGGGATTTCCTCACCTACTTGACATTTTGTTTTGAGAAGTAAAAGAAGTAATGGATGAAAAGCATGTAGAAAAATTATACCAAGCTAGGTATTTTGGCTAGTTTTTTGTCAACTTGACAAAAAGCTAAGGTCATTTGGGAAGAGAACATCAGTTGAGAAAATGCCACTACCAGACTGGCTTGTGGGCTATTTTCTTTTTATTTTATTTTTTAAAACAATCATATTTTACATACCAATCCCATGTGGGGAGGGCCCAGCCTCTGTGGGCAGTGCTATTTCTGGGTATATATAAAAAAGCAAACTGAGCGAGTCATGAGGAGCAAGCGTAAGCAGGACTCCTGTGTCCTTGGCCTCAGGTCCTGACTTCAGGTTCCTGCCCTGTTAGTTCCTCCCCTGGCTTCCCTCAGTGATGGACTGTAATGTGAAAACCTAAGCTGAAATAAACTCCTCTGGAAGCTGCTCTTGGTCATGGAGTTTTATCACATCAGTAGAAACTCTTGACACAAATTTGTACCAGATAGTGAGGATATTTATAGACTTGGCCATGTTTTGGGGAAGGATTCTGAGGGGACTTTGGAACTTTGGACTAGAAAAACTGTTGAGTGCTGTGAGCTTAGTGGAGCGTTGTATTCCAGCTTGGAAGTGGAGTGATGAAGACAATGAAGGCCTGGGTTATAAAAAATTCAGAGAAGTTTTGAGAGTCTCTTAAAGACTCTTGAGCCTGATCAGCTGGAACTTAAGTGTTGGCTGTGATTAACAAGTGATACCAGTACCACCAAGTAAAAGCCTTAGCTTTACTAGGATAGTTGATGCTGATTATCAGTTGAAAAATTGGTGGTAATTAAGAAGAGACCAGTAGCTGGACTTGGTGGCACAAGCTTTAAATGCCAGCACTCAGGAAGCAATGTCAGAAGGATCTCTGAATTCAAGGCTGGCCTGCTCTACATCTGTCATAGATCCTGGAGGGGTGATGGGGTGGGGGCAGCAGCATTTCCTTGTGGTCAGCCCACAAGACCCGCATTTCAGAGAGGGCCAAGGATGCATCTCATTTTGGCAGTCAACTTGTGCAAGAGTTTCCCAGGTGGCCCTGGTTAGTCTTGAAGAAAAAGGGGTCATGGAGAGCAGCTGAGGCTTGGTACTGGCAGAGGCCACTGGTGAATGTAGCCCCAGTGTAGTCCTGGAAGCCCTAGTACTGATAAGGTTATGGACGGAAGTTTAGGTGTAGCACCATGTAGTAGTCAGAGTCCCAGAAAAGAGCCCAGGTGAGGCTCCTAATAAAGGTGCCACCCAGTTGCAATAGAGACCCCAGTATTTTGGAAATGTCACTATGTTGGGATGACCATCAAGGACAGCAGCATCCATGGAGTGAAACTGCTTGGGTTTGTGCCTCCTAGGAGACAGTCTATGTATTGTGTATGCAGAGTCAGAGAAATGTCACTGCTCAGTCCTTTGGAGCCCAGAAGATCACGAGTAAATCCCAGAATTCTGACATTAAAGTTTATACTGTTGGACTTTGGTTTTGTTTTTGATTGTGACTGGGCCTTCATGGGACAAGAAAGTATTTTGATTTTATTTTTACAGGTGTCCAACAGTTGAGATACTTTGAACTTTAAAGAGACTTTGGAGTTTTAGAAAGTTTGGATATTTTAAAGAGACTTTGAACTTTCAAGTGTTAGCGTTTTTAAAGACTGTAGGAATTTTTAATGTTGGAATGTTCTAAGCCCTGCGTGATGGTGCATGCTTTTAATCCCAGCACTTGGGAGGTAGAGTTTCAGGACAGCCAGGAATGTTAAACAGAAACCCAATCTCAAAACACACACACACACACACACACACACACACACACACACACACATACACACACACACACACAGGGGGGGGGGGGGGAGACCCTGTCTCAACACACATACACATCATACAAAAATTTGTCATGTTTTATATTGTGATGTTGATATTACTGTGAGATTTTGGGGATGAATAAGAAAGGAAAGGTTATGACCTAATGGTGATGTGCTTGTGTGTCAAGCTGACAAGGGGTCAATTATACTGGCTATATTGGGAGTTCTAGAGATTGTTCTGGACTCTTACACTTCTGGAACAAAAGAAGCACTTTTATGTCTTATTTATGATAGACAGTGTCTTACTGTGTAGCCCTGGATGACCCTGAACTCTACAAGTAGACCAGGTTGCCCTTAGAATCCAAACTCTACCTGCCTTTGCCTCTTGAGTGTTAGGATTAAGATGTGCACTACTATGCCTTCTAGTAAATTACCATCTTCACTTCCATCTTTTCAATGGATCTTTATGTGATATCTCTCCTGAGCTCTAGGTTATCTACTCTCTCTCTTGAAGAATGATTAACATGAATTAATCTGTTAACACAAAACTAGTAATTATTCCATATAAACCTGGATCTTCCATTTGTTGTTGTTGGGGGTGGAATGGATACTGGGGGTTGTGCCCAGACTCTATTGGGCTACATACACCCCTTCCCCAAGGAGTTTCATACTTCTCTCTATGGATTGCTGGATAGACTGATTATTATGAATTTATCTAGAAACCCCAAGCTTTTCAGCTGCTTAGACTAAGTCACAAACTACTGGTTTTGCAAGGTATTTGTTTTTAATGTGCTGATATAGGACACTTTCAAATTTTGCTGTTGAAAGCATGAGTCCATCAAAAACTACAAGGAGCAGTGTAAAATAGGACTTCAGGAGAGTTGTGCATGGAAGCCTCTTATTTCAAACTCAGGTTGCCTTGTTGGTCTATTTCCAAATTAAAATAAACTCCACGGGGAATGAGCAGCTGTGTTATCTGTTGCTGGTAATGCAGATGCTTGTCTAAAATGGAATTAAAAAAATACTAGTACCAAAGAAAGGGCACACAAATTTTAAAAAGTCTTTTCTAAAGACAAGAATGGGATAGCAAACATTGTTTTGCTTTGTATATGCTCTCGCGCTCTCTCTCTCTCTCTCTCTCTCTCTCTCTCTCTCTCTCTCTCTCTCTCTCGTTTTTAATGGAACGTGTTTGCTTACAGAATGATCCAGCAAGAAAAAATTGTACTCCTAAGTGACAGGGCTGTAAGGATCTGTATCGACAATAGGTCCTTTTAATGTGAACTCCTGGTTCTTTTTGGACAGTCAGTATTCCTAGGTCTGTCAAACAGTATGCACTCACAGTTGGCTAGGGGATCTGCCTTTAATAGTGCTAGGGGAATGGTTAAGTATACAGTCTTTCCAGGGGAAATTTATAGCCTGTGGTAAAACACATTAATGAATTCCAATTACAGAAAATAAATGTAGAAAACTCCCCACACCCCCAACTATTGGCATATATGTTAATTATGCTCAAAGATTTGGTTACATTGAATAATTCAGAGGTGGTAGAAATAAATTGGTCGTGATGGGTGTTTATAAACTTGGTAAGGAAGAGAAATTGGACCGCGTTAGGTAACTTGGGCAAATTAACAGAGTAGATAAGAGAATAAAAGGATAGGCATTGGCACAAGGCACCCCAAGACCAAGTTCTCAACACAAAGGAGATTATTTGCTCCAGAGGGACAATGCAGGGAATAAGAGACAAAGACAGGAGATAGAGAACGAGGTAGAAGGGGAAAGGAACAAGGGAGAAAGGAATATTTGTCCCGGAGGGACAAAGGACTGCCTCTAGGTTAGAGAGGAGACAGACGTGGCTATAGGCAAATGGCAGTAGTCTATAAAGGTAAAGGGGGAACCCCTGTTAGGATGAGGTGTTTAATCTTTATTGGATGTGCTAATTAGATGAGCCTAAAAGGAGTTTTGATTGCTGGAGTTCAATACATGATAGCTGAACCTTGGTAGTCAGCCTTAGGAGGAGGAAGTGGCCAAATAATAGACCTTAGTGGCTAACTTTAAGAATGTAATCTACCTGTAATCCCAGCACTTGGATGTCTGTGAGTTCAAGATCTACTAAGTGAGTTTCAGGACTGCCAAGCCTGTTACACAGAGAAACCAGTCTTGAAGTTAAAAAAAAAAATCTCAACAATTTTTAGCAAGGAAGAGGGAATGGTGGAAGGGCAAGGCCTGCTAGAGCCATGTTTGGGCCTGCTAGAGCCCCTTCAGTAGCTTATGAAAAAATAGAATTTGAAGGAACTAAGCATTACCAGTTTTTATTTACTATTGTTGAATCCATTTATCATTAGCTTTTTACCTGAAATGGCAATGAGATTATTTCTAAGTTTGCAAAGGGGTGGAAAGACATTTGCTGTAATACTGGGAAGATAGTTTTTGCTTTACATGTATGTGCATGTATGAGCAAAGAGAATAAAGGCAGTTGTAAGGAGGAATAATTAAGCAAGACCGATGCAAAACGCCGACAGCCTATTTAAAATACACAACTCCAGTCTAGAGTGTAGTGTCCTGTTCATCTGAGAAAGCAAGAGGCAGTCGGCGTTTGTGTTGAACCTCAATTAAAATTATACTCCCCTCTTTTCAGCATTTTCCTAGACTCATAATGAAGCCAATGTCACAGTCTGGGAACACAGGAAGCGCTTCCAGCACGGGAAGGTTAGCGCGAGAAAATGTTAGATACCTGTGGATACCAACACTGCTTTTTTCCAGTACGTTCTCAGCACAAAGACACACTCCCCACTTTCATCTGTGGAAAACAACCCCCCAAACTGGACTGTATTCGTGTTGAGAAGCTTTTGTATTTTTTTAAGCTTGCATGACGTAGCCTGGTCATTCATTGTTCTTTCAGTCTGTAAACAGCAGCTCAAAGGCCTGCTCAAAAGGCAAGCAAATTTCCGGAAAGCCTTGTCTGACTCCACCAAAGAGTGAAAGGCTGCAGACGTGACGCCCTCCGGTCGCAGGCGGCGTGTGCTTCCCTCTAACCACAGTCCCGGACCGGCTGCTGGCCCCGCAGCGCCGAGACAAGTGGTGCAGACGGATCGGAGGACCGGGGCTAGAGCGGCCGCTCTAGCGGCCGCTTTGTCTCAGCTTCTGCTCTCTATGGTCTGGAGCGCGAGTCCCTCCTCCTCCAGGAACGAGCGCTCTTACTGGACGCACGCGCAGCGCCAGCAAGGAGTTCCGTTTCCGGCGTGGTGGTTTCCGATTTTTGGCGTTCAGTAGTCGCGGTTGGTGGGAAGCCTCTGAGCCAAGATGTTGCGGAATCTGCTGGTAGGTAGCTTCTGGGGCTTGGCTGGTCTGGGGTGTCTGCGCGGAGGCTCAGGGACCCCGACAGAAAGCCGTGCTGGAAGTGGGGCAGGAGACAGATGCCGAGTCACCTTGGCCGCGTCCTTTTCCTCTGACCTTTTCGACTACTCTCCCCAGGTAGTTGCTGGGCAGACGTTCAGGGAAGAGCGTGACCAAATTTGCTTTCCCGCTCACTACTGTTAACTGATAAGTCCAGTGCGGGGGATAGGCAGAAAAGCGCCATTTTGGTGTCATTTTATTTTGAGGCATAGTGAGAACACATAAATTTACATGGTTCTTACTTGAATCAGAAGTAAAGAACTAAAGTATTCCATTTTGGTTGGGATTTAATGGATATTCACGACTGAAGTGCAATAGCAATACTGAATTGCCTTTTAACACTAATTGCTTTGAGCTTGTGAAGTATTTTTCCGGAATTTAAAAAGATGTGGTTTTATTATCTTTTATAATTATTTAACAGTTTTAATAACTTATCAATACCATTTAGAAAGTGAAATGCGTGTTTACTGATTCAAATAAACCTACGCCTTTAAACAAGACTTACACCCCACTAAAATTTTCTTCGATAGCTAGGAATGTAGCTGGTGGGGAACTTGGCTAGCATGTTCCCTCCACTCCCAAATAATTTTTAATAAGTATCATTCTGGTAGCCAAAAAAAGAAAGGAAGGAAGGAAGGAAGGAAAGAGAAAGAAGGAAGGAAGGAAAGAAAGAAAGAAAGAAAGAAAGAAAGAAAGAAAGAAAGAAAGAAAGAGAGAGAAAGGAAGGCAAAAGCCTGTCAGTGGTTATGTCCTTAAATCCTAGCACTTGGAAGGCAGAGGCAGGTTGATCTTTGAGTTCCAGGCCAGCCTGGTCTACAGAGTGAGTTACAGGACAGCCAGAGCTACACAGAGAAACCCTGTTTTAAAAAGCAAACAAACAAAAAGCCAACAACAAAAATCTTGGTTTAACGGTCAAGTAATAGATATTTTTTAACATAGGTGAGTAAAAATGAGAATGGTTTAATATAGTCTATTATTCTTTATATCACTGTGCTTTGATCAACAAAAGAATACCACTGATTGACTTTAGGTACAGGTTGTGTAGGTAATGGCTTCTGGAGACTGCAGATTATAGTGTGAGACACAGAGCAGAGGCTAGACAGCATCTGGAAAGCCCAGGTGCTGGTCCTGGCCTTTATCTCTGGCGAGTTAAATATGGTTTAAAGCTCAGTTTCCTTTCAGAGTGTGAAGGACTGGCAAGTTGAAGGTTTCTTTAGGCTCTGAGTCTTGGTTACTAGGTGCGGATTTCTGCTTCAGGCCCTCCGTCAGATTGCCCAGAGGACCATCAGCACTACTTCACGGAGGAATTTTGAAAACAAAGTTCCAGAGAAACAAAAGCTGTTTCAGGTACTGAAATATTTTAGGTGATTATTACTTGTAATAGAGCTCAGAAGGTGGATTTAGGAAGTAAATTCAGAGGTCTGCATCTTAGAGCCTCTTTTGTATTAGCTTGGGGCATATGGGACTCTTTTTGATGACTATTTGCTGTATCCAGCAAGTGCCTCGGAAGGTGGGAAAAATGCATAGATAAATGTGTGTGTGTGTGTGAGTGTGTGTGTGTGTGTGTGTGAGATTTGTGATGAATTGCCATTCTTTGGGAAATAATTGAATAGGTGTAAGAAAATAAACTATAAGAAAAGGCTCAGAAACCAAAAGTGTTATATTGTAGAAATTCAGTCGATGTTATAGGATACCTGCAGGAAAGGTGGGGAACGTTTCTAAAGAAATTTCAAAAGATCCGACAAGAGAAATCAATACCTAAAACTATATGATTTATTGCTGTAAAGAGATGGAATAGGTAAGCAATTTTTCAAAGTATGATTATATCATTGGTATTCAAAGAACTACAGGTCTGTAAGAAAGGCAAATTAAGTTTGCCACAGCTGTAGGGCAAGGAGATTCCTGTGGGACGTGGCAGACATTGTCTTCCTGACTGTTGATCTTCTGTTCAGCAGTTTGCCCCCAAAACATTCTAGCTAGTGGATTGGGAAACTGTAGAGGTTTGACTACACCTTTCTATGGAGCCAGAATGTGACATCTCTGGAGATCCCTGCTGGCCCCTATTGCTGGTGGAGCAGAAAAGTATTGCCTTGTGGTGCCATGAAGGCTGCCAGTACTGTTCTTCCAGCCCTTTTCTGGGCACAGACTTACATAGCATTGGCTATATGACCATATGAGTGTCACCAAGAAATGGTTGTAACCCTGTCATTGTCTTTTCAGTTTTATAGATTAAAGCTATATTACCCCGACTTTAACTGAAAAACAGGGCTGGAGAGACGGCTCAGAGTTTAAGAGAATTGCCTGCTCTTCCAATGCTCCTGAGTTCAATTCCCAGCAACCACATGGTGGCTCACGACCATATGAAATGAGATATGATGTCCTCTTCTGGCCTGCAGGCAGACACATAGACAGAATATTGTATACATAATAAATTAGTAAATATTAAAAAAAAGAACTGAAAAACTATAGCTTCTAGGTCAGCTCTTGAAACTGAGTCTTCTTAAAGCAAACTGATTATGAGTGACAACCCCACTCCCTTCAATCTAAATAGAAAGATTTAAAATAGATTGTGTTTGCCAGGTTTGGGAGAAAGACAACCATTCGCAGGATTTTCATACAAGACAAGCAGTAGTATAGTAGGGACAGATGTTTAGCTTTAGCTGGTAGTTGAAATATTATAAACTAATCACATGCCCTTTCATCTAAGAAGTCCTCTCTAGGGCACTTTAGAATACATGTATATGTGTAAGAAAATTGATAAAAGATGTTAAGGAACCCAACCTAGAAATTACTAAAAGATTGGCTAATTCAGTTAAGACATTTTTCGGCTGGTAGAATATTATGTAGCCATTGAAGAGAGATTTAAATGGACTAAGAAACTATTTTTGAAAATAGCAAATAACAAAATTGTATAGCATAATGCCTTTTGTATATTAAGTACATATAACTTAGACTTGATATATATAAGCATTAAAGCTGGTGACATATACTAACTATACTGTTAATGGTTGGTATGTCTTGGGGAAAGGCCCAGTGGAACAGAGCACTTAACCTTTATCAGTAATTAGATTGTGAATTATTTTTGTTTTATTGTGATTTATAATTTTTTTCCTAAGTAGAATTTTAAGTAGTAAAAGTATTATGTATGTTTTATAAAAATAAAATTCTTAAGTGGATATAAAAGCTGCCTGACTAGTGTTATAAGCCAAAGCCCTTGCCCCTGCCTTTTATAAAAGGGGAAAAACTTCCTAATGATCAATGGGCTGTTATCTTGTATTTACATTGTTGAATTCAAGGACTATTTTCCTGTTCTGAAGTTTATATACTCCTCAAGAAGACCTCATTAGGTCTCAAATTAGTTTGAAAGGGTTGCTGTGTTTTACATGTTTGTAATTGTAAAATAATAGAGAAAGTAAAAATTGTAAGCTTCTTAAATTATTTAAATTCAGGGAGTGTCAGGAGCTGTTGGAGTTTATATGAATAATTAATATTCCTATTCTTAATAGCAAACAAGTGACACGTGTATCAATGTCTTTTTTCTCTTTTTTTTTAACCCAGGAGGATAATGGAATCCCAGTGCATCTGAAGGGCGGGGCCTCTGATGCCCTCCTCTACAGACTCACAATGGCTCTGACAGTTGGTGGTAAGACATTGTTTGAGTGTTTGCAGGACAGAAGCATCAGTGACAGCTTGTTTTCGCTGTGGTAGTGTTTCTTGTAGGCGTTCTGTCTGCAGGCCATCTCACTGCAGCTCAGATAAGCAGGTTAGAATATACTACCCAAGAGCATTTTAACCTCTCAAGCAGGTGTGACCTGGCAGGTTTGTGGTTAAGCTCTGATAGAGAGAGCCTACTATGAGTGTCTCTAGTGGTTCTCTACCCCTCTCCCCAGTCATACTGCCCTGCCTCCAGTAGTAGGGGCTTTAAAAAGTTTGTACGCGTTATGTTGAAGGATAGTGTGACATATCTACCTTTATAAATAGAAATGAAGTAATGATGAAACTGTTTTAAGTTTTAAAATTTCACCATGTATCAAAACACTTTTATGTTTGATTGAGGCTTGTGTGTTTGTGTTCTCACTAGAAATCAAAACCTCTGAGCTGTATTCCCAGCTGTTAAGCTTGTCTTAATGGCAAATTAACATTTGAGCTGTAGTATTGAGTGTATGGACCAAAGTCTCAGAATCCTTAGTATGTTTTCGTGTGTTTCTCAGGAACAGCATACGCCATCTATCAGTTAGCCATGGCTGCATTTCCCAAGAAGCAGAACTGACTTCATCATCCCAGGCTTCACATGGTTCAGTTGCATTCAGCGCTTGATGGACCAGGAATCTGATGAGTAACTGAGCTCTTTGGGGATCACTATTTATTGACGTGTACTAACTGTCAGCAATAAAGCAGTCTTTACCATGCTCTGTCTCCCTTTTCACTTGAGAAAACGTTTCTGCTCACAGTTTTGAGTCAGCACTTGAGATCTTAGATAAGGAACAAAAATTTTTAAAACATCCTTTGTGAATTTGTGCAGAGTACTGCCATTGTGACATTTAGTAAATTTTGCTTTCAGCAGCTGAGAATTAGTAGATGGTCTTCAACGTGATTTGAGCTTGATTCTTGAAAGGATATTGCTTAGCTCTCTACCCCCTTCCATGTGTTCACAGGGTAAAGTGCTGGGCACTGCGTGAGGTGTGTAGGTGGGGCCTGTGTGCTCTTCTTTGTCTTTGCTGAAATGTTGGTGTATTCTGTCTGGGAACTAGAGTGTTCGAGGCCTCTGAAGACTCTTATTACATGCAGAATGGGTTTTCATGATTTTATTCTAGTCCTTAGCATAAGCTTAAAAACCTTATAAAAGTTATGGGGGACTATAGGGAATCAAACTTGCTTTCTTTTTCCTTCTATGGGGTGACTTTAGTAATCTCTAAAAATAACCTATGTCAAAATTAAGAAAAATCTATAAGTAAAGTTTTTTAATTTAAATTTCTAGACAAAATTAAAAGAAAACTATTTGGAAAACTTGAGACATGTAAAATAACCAAATTAGAATTTGCTATAAAAACATGCAGATTTGTGCTATAAATTTCTCTCAAGGGGTTACCAATTACTGATACTTTAGTCTTAGATTCTGGAGTTTAAAGGGTTGTTGGACTGGAGTATGTATCTTGCTAGCTTTAGAAGGAAGTAAACATTAGAGCTCTCAGAATGTGGAGAAAGTTCCCCGGTGGCTTAGAACCTGGGCCAAGCCAGTGTCTCATGGTGAAAAGAACCACTGATGATAATTTGAAAAGAATGGTAGCATTGTACAAGGGGGATTTCAGTTAATTTTCATAAGTGATTTAAAATACTTAATATAATGAAAGTCATGTAAGAGGAAAAGTAGCTTGGGAGTTTTCTATACCCTTCATGTTGATACCTCATAGAATTACTGTCTCTGGCTTAACCTGGTAACAGTTGTACAGGGAAAAGCTTCCTGAGACGATGCTTCATTGTATTGCCCAGGTTGCCCTGGAACTCAGGGTTTTTCTGCCTCAACCTCAAAAGGTTGAGGCAGAATCCCAAGTTTAAAACACTTGGCTCAACTCTATATAAAATTTCCTTGAAAGCTTATGCCACAATATTCTGCTTGGAGCCTGATAACATTGCCAGATTTAACATACTAAAGCTATTCGAGGTGAAGTTACTGCTAATCTGGGTTTGTGGGTGAAGTTAAGTCGACTGCGATTTTATAAAGCTGAAATAAATGGCACCTTAAGATTCTGAGTCCAGTTTTCCGTAATTGAAAAGGTATACTTTATCTTCGCAGTTGTTTGATTAAATACATGACTGTGGTACATTGATAGTGCTATAGTGTTTGCAGCAATATATGCACATAGGAAACCCTACAGTCTCATATGCAAGTGAGGCTTCTAGGAAGATTATTCAGTTGTACTTTGATCTCCAGTTTTCTATCTACCTAATCATTTATCCCTGTCTCTCTTATCTACCTTCTGTTTGAAATCTAATGTCAGGGTTATATCACAGACTTCCTGATTATTTTCTTGCATATGAAGGCTTTCCATATTGTGCTAGAACTTTGGCTCTCAGCTCTTGTTCAGTATGCTTCCAGTGTTCCTGATTGTCGTGCACATCAAGTTTTCACTCAGAATTAAGAGCAGGACCCACTATAGCCTTGTAATTAATATGGCTAGCTTCCATCTTTGCCTTGCTGTGGTGCACTAAGGCTACTAAGCCTGTGCTGTCTGTGCACGTGGGATATAATTATTCTAATATGTAGAAAGCATGAGAAAAGGTTTAGCAAATACCAAGTATGCAGTAAATTTCATGTGTCTGCTGTTAGCTCTTGAGAACAAGAACTCCTAGCTTTTCTTCATGGCCCTGTCAGTCAAATACAACAGGACTAGCACAGGGTCACAGTTTCATATTACATGGTGCCTGTCGCCTTTTCAGCCCTGCTTTCCTTGTAAGTGGCTGCTTCAACTTCAGTTCTTTTGAATGGTCCATGTGGGAAGATGAAAGAGCACACTCTAGATATGCTTGCTCCCAGCCAGCCACAGAATTTGAGCTTTAATTTCTTTAGTAGTAACTCACAATCATAGAAGTGACTGTGCTGAAAACATTGCCCACAGTATAGTTGGGGTTTGGTTTACTGTGAGCAGAAGTCTGTGAAACTGGCCACAAAGTCAGTTTTCTTGGTTTTGACATTGGGCTTTTCAGGGGATACAGAATATGAACAGATTTAGCAAAACAAGGGCTATGAGAAGCATTGTACTGCTGTAGGTAGGGTTAGTGCTCATGGACTTCCCTGCTTTCCGAGTGAATTAGCTATGTACAGAGCTGGCAGCTGTGCAGGCATCTAGCTAAGGAATTCCTCTTTGTGGCTTTGGTATGTACCGAGTGAAGAATATCTTAGGAACCTATACCCAGGACTCGTGTATATGTCAAGGCTGATAATTCACACAAGGAGAATCACATTCCTGACTTAGAAAGCTTACAGTTTAACAAGTGGTGTCAGGGAAGGTCTTATAAAACATCGTATAGAATTGTTAGAAGTTCTGTTCTTCTAACAAAGGGGAGAGAACTGTATGGGCTTAACTCAGGTCTGTAGAAGCTGAGTATACCTATAGCCAGTTAGGTATAAGGAGAAAGGCATTCAAGGGAAAAGGAACCATCCAGATCAAATGCCCTGAGGTTTCTGGCCAATGTTCAAAGCAAAGGGTAGAGAGTAGGTACTACTTGGGTGACCAAGAGACGAGGCCTGTCAGATAGGGTCTTGCAGTCTATTATAAGGGGGGAGCTATTATTACAGGACTCTGCTTTAGAGAAGACGAGCCTGTTTGACTGTTGAAATAGACCACAAGGCAAAGTGGATAAAAATTAGCCAGATTTGAACAGAGAGATCTTCAATAACCTAGAACTTATTAACCGTTTCCATTCACCATCCCTGCTTCCAAATCACAGAAAAATCTATTTTTGGAGAAAAAAAAATTATTTTTGGAGAAAAAAAAATTCTTAACCTAGAATATTTTCTAGGTTAAGAAATAAAAATAACCTGGGTTACCTCAAACAGTACTGCCTCTTGTGTGTCTTTGAGGTCCATGGAGAGATCTCTTAGAAGTATTGAGGTAGAACCCAAGATCTCTCAGTAGGTGACATTTGAACTGAGAACCGAAATGACACCTAAGAGAAAAACATCATGGAAAGGGGGATTGCTTTTTCTCTTCCGATTAGGTGAAGGTGGTGTTGAAACACAGGAGATGGAGAAATCGGAAATTGTTACCTCTTCCCCAGAGACTTGACAGCAAATGGCTGTGCCTGTCCGTGCAGCTCCACAGTGATCTTTTCTTGTTTTCTAATATTACACAATATGACTTGATAACTATGGTGTTGATGTAACTAAACAAAATACCATGGATACTCTGACTCATAAAGTTATTACTACTGCTAGCAAGACCGACACTGAAACAGACCAAGCACTACAGTTACATAGAACTAGACCTCATGCTTAATCTGCTTTAGTCTGAAGTTCTGTGTTTATCTACTATGTACCTAGCTAAGGAAAGAAGAAAAAAGAGGGCCAGGGCGAAGATTGCCAGTCAGTTTCTCCACAGAGGACTTTGATGTGACTTTGTCACTGGTTATGTTTGATGTGCATTTTAATATTGTTTCAGATATCTGGATCAGTCTGGCCATGAGTCTCCTTTGATGCTTCCTATTGGATCTGCAAATTTTAATCAACTACTTCTTTTAATTGAAATATCTAATTTTTGTGTGTGTGTGTGTGTGTGTATTCTCCAGTGCATGCATGATTGCAGGTCCCCGTTCAGTTCAGAGGCATGGATCTCCCTGTAGCTGATGTTACCCAGTGATTGAGCCATGCAGTATGGGTGCTGGGAACCAAACTGGCCCTCTTTAAGAGCAGTTTGTGCTCTTAATGTTCAGATATCTTTCTAGCTCTGCGAATCCTTCTCGGAAAAAAGAAACCATTTCTACAAAGTCAGATATTTTGAAGGATTCAGTTAATGAAGAAAACCAGTCAAAACCCAAGGTATTTTCTCATTCCTGGTAGATTAGAAATTTTAAAATATTTACAACTAGATAGTTTGGGAGGTAGAGAACTGCATACTAAAACGGTAATTCCATTTAAACATTTTTAAGCTAATTGTGTCAATGTCTGTGGGTATGTGCACTTGGTGCAGGTGCTGTTAGTGGCTACAGGCAAGCGTCCCTTGGAGCTGGAGTTACAGGCAGCAGGCCTGGCATGGGTGCTGGGAATTGAACTAGAAGAGCCATCGCTTTAGCCCTAAAATGGTCACTTCAAAGCGTAAGTGAAGTCTGCTAAAGGAAGGGAACTTAGACTTGTACACTTAGTGCAAAGTATGTACACATGTATAGCTGAATTTGATACTGACTTCTGATTATAACTATGCCATTAATATAATGAAATGTAAGAAATGACTGGAACTACTATCTGGAGAGCAAACCTTTAACCTTCTGGGGGAACCACAGTAGATGGGCTGTTTCTCAGTCTAAGATTTGTCAGGTCCTGGCACCAGGAAAATCCCCAGGAATCCATAAGGATGACCCCAGCTAAGACCCTAAGCACTAATGGGTGCCTGAACTGGTCTCCCCCTGTAATCAGATTGATGACTACCTTAATTGTCATCATAGAACTTTCATCCAGCAACTGATGGAAGCAGATGCAGAGATCCACAGCGGAGCACTGGGCTGAGCTTCTGGAGACCGGTCGAAGAGAGGAAGAGTGGTAATATGAGCAAAGGCATCAAGACCATGATGGGAAACCCACAGAAACAGCTGATGTGAACCAGTGAGAGCTCACTGACTCAGGACTGGTAGCGGGGAACCTGCATAGGACCAAACTAAGCCCTCTGAACGTGCTGACAAGTTGTGTGGCTTGGGCAGTCTGGGGCCACTGGCAGTGGGACCAGGATTTATCCCTAGTTCTTGAACTGGCTTTTTGGGCCATTCTTTTTGGAGGGATACCTTGCTCAGCCTAGATATGGGGGGAGGGTCTTGCTCTTGCCTCAAAGTGATATGTCAGACTTTGTTGACTCCCCATGGGAAGCCTTACCTTCTCTGAGAAGTGGATGGGGGTGGGATGGGGGAATGTTGGGGGAGTGGGAGGAGGGGAGGGAGTGGAAACTGGGATAGGGTATGTAAAAGTAGAAAAGATTGTTTTAAAAAAATAAAAATGAATTAAAAAGATACTAATGGGATATAACTGGCAATACTTCATTATATGAACAAGAAAGCTCATTTTAAAAACCTAACCTAAAATACCAGAAAAAAAAGATGCCTGGTCCTTATTAACCTCTTGTAGGTGGTACAATCTTCCCTTTGGTGAGTTGTTGAAAATATTCTTGATATTATTTTAATGAATAAAGGCAGGTGGCTTTCTTTACCCTTGTTAATTCTCCTTCCAGAGAAACTTACCTCATTAATGTAACTAATTCTTGAAGGAATCTAAGGTCCCTAAGACACCTGCACACTCTTGTTGATTAGGGCTGTATTCTCAACAGCTCCATTAGGGAACTAGCCTAGGTGCCTACAGACAGATGAGCGGATAAAGAGACATGGCATATACATCATTGTGGGTTTCCTTTTTCACTAAAGAAGATGAACAATTGTGTTTCTCAAAACAATGGATGGAACGAGATAATCATGGTAAGCTAACTAAGCCAGATTTAGAAAGAAATAGCATGTCTATTCATATGCAGAATCTGGTATTTAAAAAGATATGAAAGTGTTTGAGAAGAGGTAAGGAAACTGGGAGGAGGGGATCGAGATAGGGATGGAGGCTGATTATCACTGAAGTACATTAATATATATGGACAAAGATTTCATAATGAAACTTTTGCAATGAATGTACACCAATGTGTTAGTTACTTTTTGTAAACTTGACACAAACCAGAGACTCTTGGAAAGAGAGAGCCTCCACTGAGATTGTCTCCATAAGTTTGGCTTGTGTAGGGGGATCCAGCCCACTGCGGGCAGTTTCATGCCTAGGCTGGTGGTCCTGAACTGTTCAAGTAGTTGAGCAAACCAGAGGAAGCAAGCCAGAAGCTGTTTCTCCATGATGTCTGCATTTATTTCTGCCTTGTCATCCTCTTATGGTGGACTATAACCTGTAAACTAATAAATGATCTCCTTCCCCAAGTTGCTTTTGGTCAGTGTTTTTTTTTTTTGGGGGGGGGGGTGGTTTTTGTTTGTTTGTTTGAGACAGGGTTTCGCTGTAGTTTTAGAGCTTGTCCTGGAACTACCTCTTGTAGACCAGGCTGGCCTTGAACTCACAGAGATCCGCCTGCCTCTGCCTCCCAAGTGCCACCACCACCCGATGCTTGGTCAGTGTTTTTTCATAGCAACAAAAAGCAAAGTAGTAGAACTAATAATTACAAATAATCACTAGTAGAGCTGAAAAAATAAATACCTTCTTGCTAAAAACAAAGACAAAACCAAAATGCCTGTGATCATTTGTGCTTTGGTGAGCTAATCTTTTTTGATAATGGCTTGTATTGCCTGGATTTTGATGGCTGCTCGCTGATAAGAGAGAGGTGACTACTGAATGGGTGGCAGTGGCAGTTTCTAGGATAATAGGTTGGTCACACCAATTGGATCTTTACTTCATGCAGGGATTCTATGTAATATTGTTTGGTATGGTAGTGTTTGGCCTGCCTAGAGCTTCTTTCAAAATTGGAACCTTTTCTCTCAAATTCTGATGATGCTTGATCAACTAAACATAAAATATTCTGGATCTTTTGTCACTTTAATAACATTTTTTTATGCCTTTACCAGGGATAGATTTCATCTAAATAGATAACCTTTTGCTTGTACATAAGAAGTAATTTGGTGGTATTGGCACACACCTTTAGTCCCAGCATTTGGGAGAGAGAAGCAGGTAGATCTCTGAGGTCAA
Source organism: Arvicola amphibius (assembly GCF_903992535.2). Lineage (NCBI taxonomy): Eukaryota > Metazoa > Chordata > Mammalia > Rodentia > Cricetidae > Arvicola > Arvicola amphibius. The sequence goes on along the minus strand of NC_052049.1, from coordinate 148,024,222 downwards.
GGCCAGCCTCGTCTACAGAGCAAGTTTTAGGACAGGATCCTACACAGGGAAACCCTGTCTTGAAAAAAACAAACAAACAACAACAACAACAAAAAAAAAAACGGGCGGTGGTGGCGCACGCCCTTAATCGCACTCGGGAGGCAGAGGTGGGCGGATCTCTGTGAGTTCGAGGCCAGCCTAGTCTAAAATAGGTAGTTCCAGGACAAGCTCTAAAACTACAGTGAAACCCTGTCTTGAAAAACCAAAAAGAAACAAAAATTCACCCATTAAATAAACCTTGAGCAAGTCAGTCATGCCCTCATCCCTACTTTAGCTGTAGATCTCCTGTACGTCCCACCTGTCCGCAGGCTTCCTTCACTGAGGTCTTGACGTCCTGGTCGCCTGTGAGGAGCAACGGTTGCGGCTTCCGAAGTCATGCCAGTGTCAGTCGTCTCATGGCTCTTAAGTGACCAAGTGCTTTAATTCCAGCAAAGCCAGCCTGTCCTTGGCATCTGAATCCAGCTGTTTACTCCTTGTTAGTCCTGATACTCCGGATGGCATTTCTTTCATCTGACAATCTTTTGTTCAATGCCGTCATCAGTTACCTTAGCTAAAGCCACTAGAGAGCCTGCTCCGAGCTCCGAATAACGCAACACAGGATTTGCATCCTTACCTTGCATGTTTATGTTATGGTGGCATTTCTCTTCCTTAAGTCTCATAAGCCAAGCCACTGCCTTCCCCCTGTTTTCCGCAGGACGTTCAGGAGTCAGACCATCATGGGGGACAGTGTGATACAGCAGGCGGCTCAGCATCGGAGAGTGCATTCTAGCTTCTACCATAACTTCTGCAGCCTTCTGACCATCCTGCCTTCATAGAGTTGAAGAGTGACTTGCTGTGGTGTAGGCTTGGCTTAAGGAAATGTGATTGGTTTGGTCTACTCTGGTCACCGAAGCTTTATGTCAGCAATAAGACTCACTTCTCTACTGTTCATATGCTCACCAGAGCAGTAATTCAGATTTTCTTCTAGAAGTTTCCCTTTGTATTCACAGTATGGTTAACTTTTTGGTCAAGTATCCTGGCTGTTGGCCTGTGTAGAGTTTTGACACACCTTGCTCACCAAGTGAAGCCTTTCCTGCTCCTGATTTAAGATGAGAGTCTTGTGACTATTTCTCTCATTGAAAACTTAGGAAGCCATGGTATAATTCCAATATCCTTGCATCACAGGAGACAGACCTAAGGAGAGCATGGGAAAGATGGTAGATGGCCACTTAGTGGCACATAGATTACTTCAGCTCTGTTTTGTATGAGTTAGGTTCATAGTCCCCACCACAAATTACTATAGTAACACAAAAGGTCATTAGCTCCTGATCATCACATCAGGCTTACCAGTAGTGAAAAGTTCGAAAATGGAGAATTATCAAAATGGGACACAGGTATTTCACGTGAGCACAGTGCTGATCAAGTTTCTTGGTTCAAGGTTGCTGCAAGCTTTATGTTTGTGTAAAAGATAATCAGTCTCAGGCTGGAGAGATGGCTCAGCAGTTGAGAGCACTGCCTGATCTTCCAAAGATGCTGAGTTCAATTCCCAGCAACTACATGGTGGCTCACAACCATCTGTAAAGTGATCTGGTGCCCTCTTCTGGTCTGCAGGTATATGTGCAGGCAGAACACTATATATAATAAACTTTAAAAAATAATCAGTCTCTAAAAAGTATTATGAAGCAAGGTGTGTGAGGAGCAAAAAATTTTCTGATTTTTTTTAGAACACATTCAGTAATAGAATTAGTAAGGAAAGGGGAAGAGAATACTCTGATAGCATTCTACTGTGAGTGCAGAAATGTTTCCAGGATGTTCCACTTCTCACCTCTTTAACAGGCTTTCTTTCGGGTCACCAACCAGCTTTCAAATCATGACAGGGAGACTTCGTATTATGAATGCTCAGCCTATGCTTGTCCCACTAACTCTTATAACTTAACCCGTTTCTTTTCGTCTGCATTTTGCCTTGTGGCTTTTTACTTTTCTTTCTCTCTTTCTGTATGTCCTACTTTCCTGCTTCTCCGATCTGGCTGACTGGAAGCTGCCTGGCTTCTGGCTCAAGGAGTATACATCTCTTTCTCCCCTGTTCTTCCCTTCTCCCCAAAGCCTAGATTTCTCTTCCTACTTACCTGCTCTGCCCACCAGCCCTACCTATATCCCCCTCCTGCCTAACTGTTGGTCGTTTAGGTGTTTATTAGACCAATCAGGTACCTTAGGCAGGCAAGGTGAAACAAATATAACACAATTTTGATGTGGGAGTCCCCTCTGTGTGTTGCCTGTATTGGTTAATGAATAAAGAAACTGCCTTGGCCTGAAATTAGGTGGGTGGAGAAGACAGAACTGAATTCTGGGAGGAAGAAAGCAGAGTCAGAGAGACACCATGGATCCACTGGAGACAGATGCTGGGAATTTTACCTGGTAAGCCACTGCTATGTGGTGATACACAGATTAATAAAAATGGGTTAAATTAAGTTGTAAGAATTAGCCAATAAGAAACTAGAGCTAATGGACCAAGCAGTGATTTAATTAATACAGTTTCTGTGTGGTTATTTCAGGGCTAAGCTAGCCAGGTGGCCGGGACAAACAAGCCTGGCATTCCTTTTGCAACACAATTTTACATAATTAAACGAATACAGCACAGCAAATATATCACATCTTTGCCTACTTAAAATCCTGTTTCACAACAAACCTCCCATCAGTGTCGACAGGCACCTTTTCATCATGGCAAACGTGGTTAGTGATAACTCACGTCTTCTAGAGCTTTGTAACCTGTGTCAGCCAACCCAGGCTGTAACAGAATGGTAACCACAGACTGAATGGAATAAGGGACAGGATTTATTCCTCAGTTCCAGAGGTGGGACAGTTCAATATTAAGGTAGCAGCCCCTTCCGGTCCTGGTAAGAGCTCTCTTTCTCTGACTTGCAGATGCAGTCTCTTGACACATTCTCACAGGGCTCTTCCTCCTGGGGTGTCCACAGAGGACACACTGTGTTGTCTCTTCCCTTTGTGAACTAATACTGAGCAGAACACAACCCTTATGACCTCACCTACCTGTCGTTTCCTTGGTTCTGATCTCTAGTTATGGGGCTTGGGGGTTAGGGTTTCCATGCAGGAATTTTGGTTGGATACAAATGAAAGGATTGTCTCTGCTTTTAATTTAAAAGTGAAGGAAGTGAGCTTCCACCCCATCAAATCCAGGAAGCCACCATTGTACCGATTGTTTCAGGATTCCCGTTAGCACCCCTCACAAAGCCTTCAAGTCAGAGAGAAAAGCAAATAAAATGGAAAGCTCATAATGCCATGACTCAGGACATTCACATTTTTATTTTATCAGCAGAACAAAATGTAACTGCTCACTGATTTACAACCTTCCAGATGGTTCTGGGGCCACTGCTTTTTCCTTGGGTGGCAGTGTCTTAGCCAATATCTGTTGCCGTGAAGAGACACCATGACCATGGCAACTCTTACAAAAAGAAAGCCATTTGGTTCTGCTCACAGTTTCAGTAGGTTAGTCCATTGGCTGCGTGAAGCATGCAGACTAACGTGTGCTGGAGAAGGAGCTGAGAGTTCCACACAGAGATCTGCAAGTGGCAGGAGGAGAACCCTTGGGCTTTTTGTAACCTCAAACCCCATCCCCAGAGACACACTTCCTTCAATGAGCCCACACCTACTAATCCTTTCAAACAGTGCCACTCCCTAGGTATTTAAACATATGAGTCTATAGGGCCATTCTTATTCAAACCACCAGAAACTGCTTGCCCTATACTGGGGTCTTTCTCTGTGCCTACACCAGCGGAGTAGCTACACTTATTTGTTTTTGACATGACATGATTTTTGACGTTAGATACTTACATACATAGTTCAAAGTTCTTTGGATTGTGTTACAATCAGGTGCAAACTTGGAATTCTGAACTTCCTCCTGTCAGCCTCTGCTAGGAAGTTACTTCCTAAAACAGCCAGAAGCTCTTTGCAATGGAGGGTTGGTTTGTTTCTTTTGCTTTCTTTCCCAGTGCACTCTTAAATATAATGCTGGAATTCAAGACGTCATGATACTTTAATGGTAAATAATTTCAGTTAAAAGAGCCCAACTGGAGCTCAATCAGTTCAACTCAGCTATTAGTTGATGCAGTGAGAATTTGTAGTGGTTTTTCTGTGTTTGGGTTTTTAAATTGTGAGGGATTGCAAAAGAGCCATGTTGCCACAAGAGGGCAGTATTGGATACGGAGGAAAGGATACTAGTTCTCTTGCTGATCCTGCCAGGGGGCAAGTCTGCCTCTTTCAGCTACTGCTTAAGTGCACATCCAGTAACAAGCATGCTTTGCTGTTTGTGTTCTGTGTTGCGCAGAACATTCAAAGAAAAAGGGTCACTTGAAATGCAATTCAGACTCGTGGCAGCAGGGACAATTTTGAGGAAATGAACTTCTGAATAGCCATTCAGAAGTGTATTTATTGATTGTTACACAACAGGTTTTTTGTTTGTTTCTTTGTTTGTTCTTTGTGATGCAGGAAATAGTGATTGGCAGCTCCCACAGGCACCATAAGCCCCCTGCTCTATCACCTGCTGCTTTGCTGTGCTGCTGCAGGTAGCATGAACCCAGGACTTCCAGCTTGACTGGCACTAGATTTCCAAATTCTCACAGATTGTTTCAACTGATACACTACAAAAACAAGTCATCCCCAAGTCTCTTATCTTTAAACCTTCTTTACTTCCTGCTCTTATCTTATCTCTGACCCTCTGATTCAGTTTTGTAGGTATTCAGGTGTTTTTGGAGTATGGATCATATTAAAATATTGTTTTATGCTCTCTTATTCTATAAAAAAGCTGGCTCTGGAGTTGGGTTATGGCCTTCCTTTTTCTGACCCAAGCATGCCTGTTTAAGTTTCCTTAAAATCTCCATCCTAGGTCAGATGGACCCCCTGACTGTGAGGAGAACAAATCAAAACAGCCAGGTCACTATGTACTTTAAACAGCTAAAAAGTAAAGTTTTTGATATGTGCCTGTATTTGGTTTGTAAATATTTTTTTGCATTTTTGCAACTATATCAATCATATTGACCTGTTGTTTGTTTTAGAGTAATGCCTACTTTGTAGGAATAAAGTACATCTTTTGTTTCTATTTTGTTGTTGTTAGAATTTTTAAGAAGTATTTATTGTAGATCTTCTTTGAAATTCTGTTAGACTGAAAGCCTCCTTTCCAAGGACTGCTTTTAATGATACATGAAAATTCCATGCACACACATGAGGGTAACAAGCAACAGTCCTACCCAATTACTAGTGTGGGAGGTCCTTTTGCATATGTATTGTTTTTATTGGTTAATGAATAAAACTGCTTTGGCCTATGGAAGGGCACAATAGAGCAAGGTGGGAATTCCAAGCAGACAGAGGAGGAAAGATGGCAGAGTCAGGGACATGCCATGTAGCCGCTGAAGGACTCAGATGCCGGCCAGAACCTTACCAGTAAACCATGAGCCTCATGGTAAAATACAGAATAATAGAAATGGGTTAGTTCGAGATGTAGGAGTTAGTTAATAAGAATCCTGAGCTAACAGGCCAATCAGTGTTGTAATTAATATAGCTTCTCTACGATTATTTTGGATCTGGGTGGCCAGGAACGAACGAATTATCTCCGCCTACAAACTATGAACCACATTAACAACAAGCATGAAATAACAGCCTTAAAGATTTGTAGTGGCACAGATATCTTAGTGGTAACCAACAGCTCTCTAATTGAACTTAAGATTCAACAAGAGCAAAATCATACCTGATACTGGAAACCTAGCCAACTCCCCAAGGCTAGTGAAATAATGGATCTTGGGAGAGAAGTGCCACTTTACTAAACCGGCATAATCTGTAGCTGAGGCTGTGCTTTCATTTGCCGGCCTCCCAGTCCTGAGTAACCACACAGAAACTTGTGTTATTTACAAGCAGGTCAACGGCTCAGGTTTCTTGCTGGCTAACTCTTGATATAAATTAACCCATTTCCAATAATCTGTGTATCGCCACGTGCCCTATGTCTTGTAGTGGTGCTCTGGCATGTTGCTCCTTTGGCGGCTGCATGGTGTTTCCCCAACTCCACCTTTTTGCTCTCTTTATCCCTGCTTGGATTTCCTGCCCAGCTATAGTCTATCTTGTCATAGGCCAAAGCAGTTTCTTTATTATCCAATGGTAATAAAACATATTCACAGCATATGGAAGTACATCCCACATCAATAATCCCTAACTACATTCTAAATATTGGCCCTTATGCTCATAGATATGTGTCGTTCTCGGTCTTTATCAAGGAAACTTCTAGTTTCAAAAGACAAAGACCATTTGATAAAATCACAACTAATCAAAATACAGAGTTGTGAAGCCCAATCCCAACATACAACTACATCTCCAGCATAGCTCTTGCACCTAAGGCTCAGGATAATTCTGGAAGGGAGGGTGGGAAAGACTGTAAGAGCCAGAGGATCAGAGAGTTTTCTGTGAGATTGTGTCTTCTAGAAATGTCCCACCAACATGGTTGCTTAACCATGAGCTGAATAAGCATAACACCAACAGACATGCAAAAATGTATGGGAGAAAGACCACAAGGCCTCAGCCTTCCACAAAGAACTGTAGGCACACAAGAAATTCTGAGAATGGGAGAAATTACCCTTCTCCAGAGAAGGGCACACCAACTGCTTACCCAATACCAAATGGTTAGCCCTGAAAATATACATACAAGTAAAATTATATAGACTGAGCAGATTATATTTAAAAATATATATGTATATACATATACATAGATGCATGCAGCAACAATAAAGAGACCATGAATTTGAATGAGAGCAAGGGACGATATATAGGAGGGTTTGAAGGGAGGAAAGAGAAGGGAGAAATATACTTGTGTTATAATTCCCAAAACAGAAAAAGTGAAAAAAACACCAAAAACCCCAAATAACAGCAATATAAAATCAAACTATTCAGCTGACAAGTTCATCCAAAATTTTGCTGTTATCCTTGAACAAAAGAAGGGAATTGAAAAAGCGAAGATTGTTAGAGGGATTTTTTTTATGAACTACAGTGAAGCCTTTTTGTATGTGATAATGCAGTCTGTGTAAAGGAGATAGAGTAAAATCTGAATCACTGATTTTTTAGATTGTTGACAATCATGATATACTGATGTTAGAGACATTTCTAGCTTTCGTTGATAAATAAGGGACCACGTGGAAGATTTTGTTGTTGGTTATGATCCCTCATATAGTCAGTGGGTAAACAGGTTCTTGAAGAGCATCCTCTGCTGATTGACTGTTTTTATGGTCGTTTAGAGGCTAATTTGTTCCTGTGACCCAGTTCTAAATTCAGTTCCAGAAACTGTTTCTCTTTCAGGAAATTTGATAAGAATGTCCTTTGTAGCAGTTGTTTGTTATTAACATAGCAGTGTCCCTGGAAATTTGCAGTTACTCCCTTTCCCCTCGAGGAAAATTTTGACGATATGAAGTTATTTAGGGTGCTTTCTGATAAAATAGTAACAGAACAATAATCTTATCTAAGTTTTCTCAGGTCAGTCATTTAAAACTGGTCATCAAGAAGTATCTACTAAAATAGAGTGTATATATTGATATAGTATTTCTTACACTGTAGCTCACTTCCAGTCAGAATAATAAATGAATTTGTTGGGTTACAGAGATGGCATAGCAGTTAAGAGAGCTTGCTTCACATGCGGAAGACCCAGGTTCAGTTCCTAGGATCCTTGTCAGGTAGTTCACAACTGTCTGTAACTGAAGTATCATAAGATAGATGACCTCTTCTGAGCTTTGCTGGAACCATTGTGTGAACACATATGCACATAAATAAAAAGAAAATAAATCTTTAAAAAATATTCAATTTCTTAAAGAAACAAACTGTCTAATATTGATGAATTTGGGAATAGCCTTCAAAATTCAACATTTCAAGTTGTTCACTTTTGTTAACAGCTAAGTAATATTCCACTGTGTAATGTGCCACTGCTGTGGGACAATGGTCTGTACCCTGTCACTTGTATTTTAAATAAACACTGATTGACAAGTAGTCATGCAGGAACTATAGGTGGGGTGACCAGGCAGGAAGTAAAGGCCGGGCAACAAGAATTCTGGGAAGAGGAAACATTCAGTCTGTAGTTGTGACCCAGTCTGAAAGGAAGCAAGACAGCAAGATATGATTGCCTCACCAACAAAAGTACCAAGATATGTGGCTAAGACAGACAAGAATTATGGACTAATATAAGAGTTAATAAGAAGCTTGAGCTAATAGGTCAACCAGTTTATAATTAATGTATACCTCTGTGTATTTCTTTGGGACTGAATGGCTGTGGGACCAGGTGGGACAGAAAACTCGGTCAACATGCCACACTTTTTATTTTTCATTCACTAGTTGATGGACATCTAGGTGTTTCTAGTTCTTGGGTATTGTGAAAAGAGCAGCAGTAAACATGGATGAGTAAGCATCTCTGCAGTAAGGTACTGAGTCTTTGGACATATGTCAAAGAGTGGTATATCTGGCTTAAGTTGTAGTTCTATTTCTAGCTTTTTGAGGCGTCTATTAGAAGAATTTGTTCACACAGTTTCAGAAGTTGAATCCTATATCAACCATTTGAAAACTGGAGAATGTGGAAGGTGTGTGGTATGGCTCAGCCCATTTCCAAAGGACTTAAACCATAGGAGCCAACAGTGGGGTCCTTATCCAAAGGACAAAGGCTGGAGAACCTAGGGTCATCATATCCAAGGGGGAGGAGAAGAGTGCATTCTGGATTCAGAGGAGAGCAAAAGTAAGCACTGTCCCAGAAGAGTTAATCTGCCATAAAATGTACCCAGTCCTGTAACTATCCCATAATTATGATATCGAACATTTCCACCATGTGCTCAGGTTAAATTCTAGTCTTTTCATGGTTCCTCTCTTATCCCCCCTTTATTTCTTCCCCTTTCATTTTGATAGTGCTGGGGTGTCAAGAAATGAAATCATATGTAGCACTCATGCCTTTGCATCTTACCTTTTCTCACTTGCACAGTGTCACACATTACCAGCAGTTTTTCCTTTTCATATGTAAGTTTATTCCACTGTATGTATTGTAATGAGTCTTTTTCTGACCCACCAACCAGCTCCCAAATAATGACACGAAGATTTATTCTTAATTATGAACGCTTGGTCTTACCTTAGGCTTGTCCCATTAGCTCTTATAACTTAAATTAACCTGTTTTTATTAATCTACATTTTACAATGTAGCTTTTTACCTTTCTTTCTTTTAGTATGTCTACTCCCTCAGTTATCTCCCCCTACTCTCTCTCTGTCTAGAAGTACCACCTATGATATGGGATTCCCCTCTGTATGCTGTGAATATCATTGGTTAATAAAGAACCTGTCTTGGGCCTGGCAGGGCAGAATGGAGGTAGGTGGGAAAAACTAAACTGAATTCTGGGAGAAAAAGGCAGAGTAAGTGAGATGCCATGTAGCTGCTGCCAGGAACAGAGGAGCCAGAATCTTGCTGGTAAGCCACAGCCATGTAGCGATGCACAGATGAATAGAAATAGGTTAAATTAATATGTAAGAGATAACCAATAAGAAACTAGAGCTAATAGGCCAAGCAGTGATTTAATGAATACAGTTTCTGTGTGATTATTTCGAGAGTCTGGGCAGCTGGGAAATGAATAAGTGGCCCCCTACAACAAATTGGTGCTCCAACGTGTGCTAGCTAAATCCTCATAAAACTTGAGAGGGCTTGGAAAGAAATTCTAGACACATAAAACAAGGTTTAGCTGCATTTTTTTTCCAGATGGGCTCGGCTTGCTGGAGGCATGTTGAAGCTCCTTTAAGAGAGGACTTCCTGATTCAGCAGCAGCAGAAAAAAAAACTGCATGGCTTCAAAATGGCAGCTTCCTGGGCCATGCTGCCAGCACTAACTCTGGCTCATTTGGGAGCTCCAGCTATGGAACATTTAAATGGGTTTTGTGAGCAACGTGCTACAAACTGTTTAATGGTGTGAAATAGACCCACTGCATATTTGGAACTGGGGCAATGTGTGTGGCTTGCTGAGGCAGTGAACATGCCTCCAACATGTTGGACTGGCAAAGGCAAAAGGCAATGCCGCCTTGGCCCTAGCCATGCCCATTTAGCATTAAAAAAGTGTTCTCCTGGTCAGAAAATAATTACAGATACACAATAAAAACAGATACAGTTAAAAAGACCTCTAAATGGGTCAATGTGTGTTTACTTGGGGGTAGGCTTGGGAGAAAGAAGAAAAAGAGTAAAGAGACAGTAAATGTAATATGAAAGAGTATAGTCATAAATTAAAGGAATGAAGATAATAAAATAAATATTAAACTTGTAGAAAAAGTAATAGAGTAAGAAAAATAAGCCATGTAAAGATAGAATATACACAGAGAGTCAGGATTATGTATATTATTGTGTTTTCTTTGAATTTTTGACTGTGAAGGAGCTAAGTACATTTAATTGTATGGGCTGCTAAACTAAACCAGCAAAGATATTTTAATGACTTCAGAATTTGGGTTTAAGGATTTATTGCTTTGGAAAAGAGGTTCTTCTTTTGTTTCCACAGAAGATGAGAACCTGTGAATCCTTGCAGACTAATGTGGTTTGATGGATCAAGACCCCCCTAAATGGTGCCATAACCCCCCCAATTACTTTGCCCAGCAAAAACAGGAAGCAATGTGAGCAGAGAACTATGCCTACATTCCCTAAATGATTTTTTTATAAATGTTTGTTTACATTTAAAGGGGGATATGCTATAGAGATAGATTCTTTGCATTGGTACAGATCTTGGCTTATGGATACAAATTTTGTTATATATGTATGTATTTTTGCTCTTGATTAAGGTATTATGTTTGTGTGGCACATTTAAAATATAATGTATAATTTAAAAATATAGGTTAGTAGATAATCATCTAGTGCAGGATAATTGTCTGTATTCTGTCAATTATGTTTTAAATAAATGCTGATTGGCCAGACAGGAAGTATAAGTGGATCAACCAGACAGGAAGTAGAGGCGGGGTGATGAGAACAGGAGAATTCTGGGAAGAAGGAAGCCCATTCCTCCCGTTCCTGCCCCGATCACCAAAGAAGCAAGATGTGACTGACAAACTGCCAATATAGGCAGAACTGTCTTTGAAATTTCCTGCTTCATGAAAAAGTCTGCTGGATACTATGGACCAATGGGCTGAAGATGGGTGCCTGCAACATTACAGAAGAACTTTGGGTGACTGTCCAGGCGGCGAGATGTCTCTGTCAATTCTAGAGTTTTGAAAGTTGCTTACAATGCACATCCGGTTAACTTAGGTAATATTATATCCTTCTGGGGTCTTGATGGAGTTGAAGAATATATATAGTTATAGTTTTCTTTAGTTATGATAAAAGATAAAGTAAATATAAATATTGTAACTGTAATTCTTGCTTGATACCTGTTTTGTTATATGTAATGTTACTATGTTAAAATTAAAACCTTCCTTGTGGAAATCAGGACCTCAAGGGGTTAGTCTATCCACTGAGACAGTGTGTCTGATCTAATGGGAGCTCACCAAAGCCAGCTGGACTGGGACTGAACAAGCATGGGATCAAACTGGACCCTCTGAATGTAGCCACATAATTGGGGCAGACTGAGAAGCCAATGATAATGGCACTGGGCTTTATCTCTACTGTATGTACTGGCTTTTTGGGATCCTAGTCTATTTGGATGCATACCTTCCTAAGCCTGGATAGAGGGGTGAGGGCTTTGGACTTCCCACAGGGCAGAGTACCCTGCCCTCTCTTAGGACTGGATGAGGAGGGGGAAGGGTATGTGGGGGAGCAGGAGGGAATTGGGAGGAGGGAAGGAAGTGGAAATTTTGAATGGTATTTGTAGTGATGAGCTGCGGGCGGCTTCCCGTCGCCCTGCTCTCGGCCACCGGCTAGCTTAAAACCCAAAATAACAACACACAAATTGTATTCTTTTAAATACTGCCTGGCCTATTAATTCCAGCCTCTTACTCACAACTTGACTAACCCATATCTAATAATCTGTGTAACACCATGAGCGGTGTCTTACCGGGAAATATTCAGCACTTCTGACCTGGCAGCTGGCTTCATTGCATCTGGCATCTCTCTGAGGAGAGGCACGGCTGTCTGACTAACTTAGGAGAGGCATGGCATCTGACTGAGCCATCTACCTTACTTCCTTCTTCTTGTTCTGTCTACTCCACCCACCTAAGGGCTGGCCAAGGCAGTTTCTTTTTAAAACAGAAGACCCTCCCACATCAGGTATTATTTATAAAGCAATAAAATAAATTAAAAAATAACAAAACAAAGAAGCTAGAGAGATAGCTCAACAATTAAGAGTGCATACCACTCTTGTAGAGGACCAGAGTTCAGGCCACAGCACCCACAACAGGAGTTCACAACCACCTATTATTCCAGTCCTGGGGGTCTCACACTGTTTTCTGGCCTGCGCAGGCAGCCACTTCTCCACACACAAGTAATAATAATAAAAAACCCTTCCTTTTCATTTAGACAGAAAAGGGGAGGTGAGGTGGAATTCTTCTCTGTATGCTGTGATTACAATAAATAAATAAATAAAAACAGCTGGCTTGAGCCTATACAAGGGCAGAACAAAGGCAGGCAGGGAAAACTAGACTGAATGCTGGGATAAAGAAGGCGGAGTCAAGAGACACCATGTAGCTGCCACTGGGAACAGACATACTGGAACCTTACTGGTAAGCCACAGCCACGTGGTGATACACAGATGAATAGAAATGGGTTAAACTGAGATATAAGAGTTAGCCAATAAGAAGCAAGAGCTAATGAACCAAGCAGTGATTTGATTAATACAGTTTCTGTGTGGTTATTTCAGGGCTGAGCAGCCAGGAACAAACAAGTGGCCTTCCAACAACAAATACCTCCTACCTAGATATTGGCCATTTTGCTCTTTATTAAACTAATCACAACAATATATCTTCACACAGTGTACAAATATCTCACAACAAGGCATAACATGTGTTTATTCATTTGATGGACAATATATTAGCTTCTAGAATTTTTCTATTATGAATAATTTTGATAAAAATAAGAATGGGGATGGAGCCAAATGAAGCCTAACATGTATGAGGCTGGGTCCCATCCCCAGAACTACACATGCACACACACACACACACACACACACACACACACACACACACACACAAACGCACACCACATACATACATGCACATGTGCACACACACACACTTTCTTGCATTGGTATATTTATATGTACATGTATTTTCACCTTTCAGGTTTTTTTTGTCTGTTTGTATGTCTGTGTGTGTGTGTGTATAAGCCAGAAGTAAATACCAAGTGTTTTCCTTAATTGCTTCCCACCTACCATTTTGAGACAGGGTCTTTCACTTAATGAAGAACTAACCAATTTGGTTAGACTGGCTGGATAGAAAGTGCTACAGATATTTCTGTCTCTGCCCCTAGCCCTGGGCTTACAGCTATGTGTTGCCAAGACAGGCTTTAAGTGGGTGCTGGGGGCTGAACTCAGATCCTTATGATTTTGCAGTTTACCAGCTGAGCTATCTTCTGAGTCTCAGGGCAGCAGGTTTGAGGAGGTCTCCGAGTGAAAAAAAAAAGGATAACAGCAGGAAATGCCAAGAGGAAATGCCAAGCAGCCTGGGATTGTACGGTAGAGGCTTGCTTTCTGTCCCAGGTTCTGGGGAAGCTGAAGGAGTCTCAAATTCTACCCTATGTGTTTGCAGTACTAGAGAGAGCCTTTGGGTGTTTGGGAGGATGTGAGCCCTACTCTGACTTACTTCCAGTGTACAGATAGAGTCTTCTCATACTAGTGGTTCCATTATAGTCATTTATAAGACTCCTGGATTTTTCTGGAAACCTATATTTCCTATCTATTTATAGCTCCATTTATTTTTCCTTCTTCACTTTCCAGTAAAATGTTTGTTTATAAAAAAAGGTGTCCTATAATCTTTTCAATGACGTCCGTGATAGGAAAGATCAAATGTAAGTTGTTATGAAAATCTTAATGGAATAAATGACTTGCTAGGGAAAACACACGTCCAAGAGTGATGTCACTCATGAGGATTCCATGCTCCTTTGTTTCCTGGGGACCTGCTGTTTCCATAGTTCAAAGCACAGTTTCAAGTAGAGCAAATGTCAAAATTATGTTATATGTGAAGGCCAAGAGCTAAGAAATTTCTGGAGACAATGATGCAAGTATCTTCTGTGCTTGACAGCTGTTTCTCCTGACTGAGTAGAATGAGGCAAAATGTCAATTTCTTGGTAAACCTCGTATCTGTAAGTAGGAATATTGACACTTTGAGAGGGTTTGGCTTTTTAGTGCCTGGCACAGTGTGCATGGGTCGCCAGTAACTGTTTACTGAGGAAAGAGTCCACGAAAAAGATTTGTTGCCAAAGTGGTAAGATCACAAGACCCTCATCTTCTTTAAGAGAGAGTGTTGCTCTTGTAGATTGAATGTTTGTGTCTCTATAAAATACACATGGTGAAAGTCTATGTTCCAAGATAAGGGCTTTTGGAAATGTGGGCTTGGACAAGTAAGTGGGACTCTCATGTACAGGATTAGTACCTTCAGAAAGGGAGGTAATGACACCACCACACAAGCCCATCTCCCAGCTGCTTCTGCCCCTTGCTTCTGTCTCCTCAGTGAATCCCTATGCTGGTGTCTCTGCAAACACGCTGCCTTAGGTGGTGTTCTCAAACAGGGCCTTTTTATGCAGAGCATATGTAGAAAGAACCTGAGTGTCCAAGGTGTTCGGGGAAGCACACAGGGACCAGCTGCCTCATGAGCAGTGGTTCTCAACTTTTCTAATGCTGTGACTCTTTAATACAGTTCCTCACACTGTGGTGAGCCCCCGACCACAAAATTATTTCATTGCTACTGTTATGAATCATAACGTCTCTGATATACAGGATATCTGATATGTGACCCCCCAAAGAAGTTGCAACCCATAGATTGAGAACCGCTGCTCATGAGTTCTTTGAGTTTCAGTACTTTGATATTAAT
Source organism: Arvicola amphibius (assembly GCF_903992535.2). Taxonomy (NCBI): domain Eukaryota; kingdom Metazoa; phylum Chordata; class Mammalia; order Rodentia; family Cricetidae; genus Arvicola; species Arvicola amphibius. The sequence goes on along the minus strand of NC_052049.1, from coordinate 148,009,202 downwards.
GTTTTGTTGCCAAAGCAGTAGAGGGCCAGTGTGGGAATCTTGGGAGAGGAGTCTGAAAGGTGAGGTAATGTTCTCAAGGACTCCAAGGCTTGAGAAATAGGCATATCTTGCCTTTCGTGTCCATATTATGTCCTTCTACCTAAAAGCGTGAGTATATACTCAGTGCTGCTGAGTGCATGCGGCATGTAGACCAACGATCCCTCCATTTTGCTTGCTTTGGAGCAGGAGCCCCGGCATCTGGTCTTCTAGCTGTGTCAGTTGGCTTGGCAGGTGTCGGGTCGTCCAGGCACATCTCTGCCAATCTCTGCACATCTCTGCACATCACTGCTTGTTTGCGGGCCACTCCACTTTGAAAGGTTGCAGACGCAGTATACATTGTGATTGGCGTCAGCCTTCCTGGCTGTATTCCAACCCCATTCTGGAGACAGTGAGGTAATAAATTCTCACATGTTTTGTAAAGTAACAAAATCTTCAGGAGCAGGGTACCAGAATTAACCGAAAGAAGATCATCCAGGGGGGGTACCTGGAGTGTACTCATGGCATGGCTAACAGCGACAAGACATTGAGCACGCCTCTGTCTTCTGTGGCGCTCAGCTTTTGTTGCTGAAAGATAAAGGCATTGGTTATAGGATGTCAAAGAACCTTGTTTTCTTGATCTCAGTGCTGTGAAAATTTCTATTCCCACCAGGTCAGGCTGACCACCCAGTGTCATTGCTTAGCCAGAAGTATATTTACAATCTGTTAGGTATCAATGCAGTGAAATATTAACTGCAGTTCATCGGAAGAGAAACAGCCTAATCCATTTTTGGGTATGTACGTAGTAGTGTAAACTTCAGTAAGAACAAGGAAATAGAACAGCAATTAGTGTGTCCATTGGTACATGAAATTGTTCCATGTTTTTGTCTGATTTAAATTTTAAATCAGTGATGACAGTAAACAGATCCTTTCTGGGTTGACACACTGGAAGTGGAAATGCAAGAGGCTTAGAAAGCAGACAGCCTGGGTTTTGATTCTGGTTTCTCTGCTTATCAGCTCTCTGACCCTGGGCAATCAACTTTCTTTCTTTGTAACTTCCTTAATTCTAATCCTTATATCAAATCTACATGTAAATATCTACTTGAACTATGATTTGGGGACAAGTCCTAGAGTGGTTAGTGCTCACCTCCAGCCTCTGGGTGGCAGCTGGATCATCAACATGTTTCAGATTCCTGTGTGTCTACTCATTGGCAATAAGAAACTACCTGGGCCTCTTCAGAACTCCAGAGATGCTCTAGCCTTCTCTGGGGGCGGAATTTAGTTGCTTTAAGGGTAGAGTTCAGATAGCAGGGTGGCTTTTCATCTCCCCTAGTTAACCTTTTGTTCACTTTGGCTGAAGGCCCATTGTCTTAGCCCTGCGATGGCCATTCAGGTCTAGGGTGTGAGGATTGTCTTGTCACTGAATTTAGAACCAGTTCTTATTTGCTGAGACCCTTACCCTTAGCTCCCATGGAGTGGTCAGAATAAGTACTGAAGAGTATTCAACCTCTTCAAGAGTAACAACAAATAGTAAAAGCCCAAGTTTCATTTCAAAACAGTGGAAATGTCAGCACAGCACCAACTCTTGCCTTTCTCAGTACTGCTCTAACATGTATGCTCCCTGCCTGTTCTTAACATCGATGATGACGGTCTTTCACTGTGGAGGACTTTGAAATTTTGTTCAAAAGCTACATCTATTAGGAAAAACCAAATCCATGACAAGAAGTTTTTCAATAAGTAGAATGACAACTCCTTTTCTCTTGAAGAAGTAGATGCATATGAGAGTGTGAGACAACCTTTTCAATTCACACAGTGAATGGAGCTGTCAGGTACCAGTAGCTTAATGAAGGAACTTGGGCAGTTGATTGACAGGAAGGTGAGAGTTTCTTCGATGCTTATTTGTATACCATGCAGTATTATGTATTTATCCATGAACATGCTTACTTGGGATCCAAGGAATGAGTATGCTATCCCTTCCCATTGAATAACTCTGGTTGGCTAGTATATAAATTTGGTTCTTTGGTGATTTTCATACTTGGAAACCCCCCCCCCCAAAATAGAAAAAATATTTTAAAAAACTCTTCTGTATGTAATCCTGAAATGCAAACCTTTTATCTTATGGGAAAAATCACCAATCAACTTTCTTTATTAGAAAGAAATTCTGAGGATTTTGATTGTATATGGAGTAAATCTAAAGCCATTTGGTTGTGCCACTAAATCTGACTCACTTCCCCACATTTGACCATAGCATCACCATTGTCCTCTGTCACTGACTGTGCTAGGTTATCTTAAAATGTTTTTTAAATCCTTATTCTTTCCTCTTCTTTTTTTGGTACAAAGTCTTGTTATGAAGTCTGTGGCAGTCTAGAACTCATTATGTAGTCTAGGCTCATCATGAACTCCTCATCCTCACCTCTGCTTCTTCCTTCGGAAGGATCAACCATTGTTTATTAAGCCAGCCTTATTCCTTTGTGGTATAAACAGCATTTTTTGATGTGAGACTTAGGGTTCTTTTGTGCATGTGTGCATGCGTGTGTATTTGTATGCATGCGTGAACACAGATGTGCCCTTCCAGAGGTCAGAGGCCATGTAGAGTGACTTCCTCTATCACTCTCTGTCTTATTCTCTTGAGACAGGCTCTCTTACTGAACCTGGAGTTTGAATTTTTCTGGAGACTGGCTGGCTAACAAGCTTCAGGTATCCTCCTGACTTCCCAGCTCCCTAGTACTGAGCTTGCAGACATATGCTGCCACCTCTGCTTTAAATGGATGCTGAGGATCCAAACTCAGATCTCCATGCTTACGAGACAAGCGTGTACCCTGCTGAACCATGTCCCTTGAGTGAGACACTCTGCTCTTATAGGGACCTCAGTACTCTTTCCCTTCAGTCCCACTTCCTTGCTGGCACAGGCCATTTTTCCATAGAATTACCAGGAATTCTATTGTGAAATTAGACATGATTTTTAAAACCATTATCGTTCCTATGTTGAAGAAGGATGCTTAAAAGAAATCCCACACTAGCTCAGAATCGAGAATAATAGATGGGTATTTACTTAGTGGTAGACTCACAAAATCAGAATCCTCTGCTGGAATGGAAAACAGAAACCGAATCCTGCAGCTAGAAAAGAGACCGGACACATGCTTTACACAGGCATAAATAGTATAAGAGGCCACGCTCCAGTGGGCAGTTAACTTAAAGGCTATTGGCTGTATGATTTCCTAAAGCACCATGTTTAATAATCATCTGAGTTACTTATAATGAAAGTAGTAAGGGCTTCCAGCATTTTAGTAGCTGCCTCTTCCAGAAATGTTTCAGGAAGCACTTAAAGATATAGTGCTTGCTCTTTCCCAAGAATTCCCAACAATCTTTGTTACTGGGAGACATTGCTTCATGGTTTTCTCATATTTTTGCATTCCTGTGTGACAGAGGGACCCCTCTTTGTTCCAAGATACCTCTTTGGGAGTGTCTTTATAGCAGAAGTATTGGAAGATAGAGATAATTTCTCTGCGGAGCAAAGGGCAGGTGTGTCCAGCATAGTGCAGACCGGGAGCTCCTCCTAAACAAGCTTCCTGCCCTTAGTAAAGCTTCCACACTCAGGCGCTGTTCCTCTCATGTAACATTCATGGGACAAAGGGCCTGCTGCATTGCCCAGTGACTGCTGCTGGGTCTGTGTTTAACAGTCTTCAGCTTCTTATATTCTGCAGGTAACACTTGTTAGCTTGCAAAAGGGATAAAAAAATATTAGAATCCTGTCTTAGTTACTTTTCTGTTGCCGTGACATGACACCATGGCCAAGACAATTTATAAAAGAAAGCATTTAATTTGGGTCTCAGGGTCCCAGAGGGTTAGAGTCCATGATCATCATGGCCTGGAACATGGCAGGCAAGCAAGCAAGAATGGAACTGGAGCCCTAGCTGAGAGCTTACATCTGATCCACAAGCACACAGCAGAGCAAGGGATGGTGGTGGGTCTGGTATGCTCTTTTGAAAATTTCAAAGTTCATCCCAGTGATATACCTCCTTCAATAAGACCATATCTCCTAGTCCCTCTCAAAATAGTCCCATCAACTAGGTAGCAAATGTTCAAATATCTGAGCCCTATGGAGGCCTTTCTCATTGAACAACCACATTGCCTTTCCTAGTCCCTATAGGTTTGTAGTCATATCATAGTGCAAAATGCATTTGGCTCAACTTCAACTCCCCCCAAGTCTTTGTCTTAAAACTTTACAAGACCAAAGTCCTTTCTCAGATCCAAGGCAATCTCTTAATTGTAAGCCCCTGTAAAACCAAAAATCAAATTGAATACTTCCCACATACAGTCACACAGAATATACATTATCATTACAAAATAGAGGAATGGGAACACAGTGAGGAGATACTGAACCAAAGCAAGACCAAAACCAAGCAGGGCAAACTCTAAACCCTGTAGCTCCATGTCTCATGTCAAAGGGTTTGTATGGCTCCTCAAACCTCCTGCTCCTTCTTTAATGACTGCAATACTCTTTTTTTTCTTTTGGGCTGGTTCTACTTCTTGTATGCAGCTTTCCCTGGCAGATAACCCATGGCTCCGGCATCTTCAACATCTTGGAGTCTCCAACAAAATTTAGTCTTCATTTTCACAGCTTTATGCAGTGTTGTCTCTGGGCTTCCATGCAGGGACACCCCTGACATATGCTAGGGCTTAGCAGATTTCCTTAACCAAGGAAGAGGATTTCACAACTTGACTCTAAAGTTAGAACCACATGGCTGACGCTGCCAGCTGGGGATGGAATACAGCCCCTCCTTAAATTATATTTGCATCGCTTTTTCTTCTTGTTGCTCTTTGGGAACAGAAATTCTTTAGGCCTTTTCTTTTTGTGGCTTGCTGGATAAGCAGGATGGGGTCATGCCTTAAGTGAGCCACTCCCTTTATTCCATTTAACATCAGGCCTTTCTTTAAACGACTCACATCTTTGAGCACGAGACTAGGCTTCAACATTGCGTTCCCTGCCGCTCTTTTCCTCCACAAATTGTGTATTTTGTACCTCCTTTGACCCTGCCCTGCTCTTTTTCATTGTGGATCTGCATAAAAGTGAACATTAAGAGCTACCCAAAAGAGTCACTGTTAGGCTGTCCTGACATCTCTGCCAATGAAATTAGTTCAAAACACTTCAATTTAGCCTCTTGCAGAGTCAAGGGCATAAAGCATTCATACTCTTTGCCAAAATATCACAAGAATAATCCCTTGTTCAGCTGCTAATATTGTTCCCCTCTGAAAGCTCTTGAACCAGGCCTCTTCCATAGTCCACTCTGCTCTCAGTACTGTTGGCTTCCAAGCTCCTACTAGGACTGCCTGCTAATCCTTGCATACAGCGTTCAACTGATTTTCCAGTCCAAAGGTCTAAAGTTTTCCCCTTTCCCTCACAAAGCAGTATGGTCAGGCCTGTCACAGAGATATGCTACTCTCTGGTCTGTCTTAGTTACTTTTCTATTGCTGTGACGAGACACTATGAACAAGGCAACTTATAAAAGAAAAGCATTGCATTTGGGATTCACAGTTCTAGAAGGTGAATCCACAACCAACCTAACAGGAAGCATGGCAGGAGGAGGCAGGCAGGCTGCTGGAGCAGTAGCTGAGAGCTTACAGCTGATCCACAAGCAGGGGGTAGAGATGGGGGAGGGGACGGGAGAGGGAGAGAGAGAGAGAGAGAGAGAGAGAGAGAGAGAGAGGGAGAGAGAGAGAGAGAGAGAGAGAGCCTGGTGTAGACTTAACCATTCTGACAGTTTGGACCAAGTACAAAAATATATGAGTCTATGGGGTTCATTCTCATTCAAATCACCCTTTGTAATTCTTAATTAGTTTCTATAGCATAAAATCCGTCTCATCACAAGGCATACGCCTCTTTTCCTCTTGTCATTTGTTTGAGGAAAGACTGAGACATTGGGATGAGCTGAGCTGGTTTCTACTTCCGGTGTTGTTTATCTTCTGCTCTACCTATTTTCCCCCAAATTATTTTTAACTTTGGTCCTTCAGCTTTCAGAGACATGATCTCTTACCTACTTCCTGAATTTTACAAATTCTCTGCTCGTCATTAACACGTTTTGTATGAAAGGCGATTCTTTTGATTTGGCCTTCCATATCCTCTCCCAGAGTGCCTTGGTGAACTCTGTGAGTAGAGAAACCCTTGCTAATGAATGATCTGGCTAGCTGATGAAGTTAAGCAGGATCAGGGAATTAGTTACTGTTTCCACCAGAGGGCGCTCGTCACCGTAGCTTAAGAATTATTTCAATGTCTGCCTTAGAGACTTGCGGGTCAGTCAAGTCCTTAACAGGATGCATTAGTGAATGTATAAAAATGTACTAGAAAGCATTAGAAAATGGAACCTTCGTTTAGTTACACGGAATCAAGCAGAAGCTGCAGGTGAGAGCAAAGATCAGATCTTAGAACACGAGTTCCCGTGACTTCAATTTCTACAAACTGAAAATGTATGTCAGCACGCACATACTGACTGCAGACAGTAGTAGCTTGACTAGAATTTCCACTGTAGGTCACTTTCACAGCTACGAACAAAGATTCTATGTCTCTTGTGTTGGAAAGAGAGACAGTGTTCAGTGCTGACCATATTGAGGGAATGAAGGAAGAAGTGGCAGATGTTTTTTTTTAGTTATAAATGGATTTATTTCCTCTTACCTTTTACCTTTTGTCCAAAGATGTCAGAGTTAACTAACTTCCAAATACATTTCAAACAGTCTTTGACTTTTAATGAGCCCAAGTAGTCCACTTTAATCAGGTGCTGCCTGTGACTTCCATGGCTCAGAAACTACAATTTTCTATGCAACCTATGAGTTCTGAGCTGAAATCTTGCTTAGTAAGATACACATGATAAGGTTTTTCTGTTTTTTCCTCCACAGCTGCTCACACCCTGGACACTGGTCAGGGAGGTTATGCTTTTAGCAGAAGTGAGATTGGGTAAAGTATGCAATGTCTTTGGCTTCACTGAGAAAAAAAAAAAAAACCCTGTAAAGACAGCCTACCTAGAAGATAGGCGTGCTCTGCACCCACTCTTTCCTTTCAGAATGGCTTTAGCCTTGGGATTCCTGAACTTGCTAGCAAGACAGGGATGTTGTCTATGGGGTCCAGTTACTCAGGATACTCGAGCAGGGTCCATGAAGTCGCTCAGGTGTCCAGCTGTTGTTTGACAGAGCTTTGAAGAAAGGCCTCGTCTTCATTTTCTCAATATTGGCTGCTTGGAGCTTGTGTGGTGCTTGGGCACCATAGGCTCGTATATTTGAATGATTGGCGCTATTTGAAAGGTTTAGAAGGATTAGGCGGTGTGGCCCAAGGTATCTTCACAGCGGCAGAACAGTGGCTAAGGCGGATGGTGCTGATGAAATGCATAGAGTAACCCATAGGGACTGCAAGTGTTCAGACACGGTTCCTGCTCCTCCTGGTCAGGCTGTCCTTCGGCATCTTGAGAACCAGGTGGAGGAAAGGCAGCACGTCTCTTGAGACCTTTGTCTCACAGCCATTGGCTGGGCCCATACAGTCCTCAGCGTTGGATAATGCCAGAATGTTCAGGCCAGGCCTCTCTCTTTCTCTCTGTGAGGCGGCTCAGAATACAGCAGAGGACGTAGAAACTGTTTACGCTCTTTCCAGGGACTTTAGTTGATTTCACGCACTTTTAATTTTCCGGAAGTTAATGTTGGTGCTGTAGTCTTAGCTTCATCCTGAAATGGATCTTTTCCCCATTTACTTCAAAAACTGTCCAGAGCCTCACAGCCTTGGGGCCGGATTTTCTACAGGAAGCGCCTTAACAGACGCCAAGCTCTTGCTTCCAACCTCCCTGAAGTAACAGTCCTAAAAGAGTAAGGTAGCTGAGTGGAAGATTTTCCCCTAGTTGCCTCCAACTCTCAAAATTCAGGTTCATCTCCCTAATTTTGACTTCCCAATTTAGATTTCTAGTTGGCCACTAGGTTGCGCTGTGTGACAAGAAATCTCAGGATCTTGAACCCCCGGGAACCCAGGACTCGGAGGGAGAAGAGGTGGGAGCGCGAGAGGGCGAGCCAGGAGAGTGGGTCCCGGTGGTGTCCTCTGAAGAGGAAGACCCACCGGAAGCAACTAGACTGGACGACTACAACCAGCTGTGCCGCAGTCAGCAAAACCCACCGCTTTACTGCAAACCTAACGGATTCCAAGCGGAGTTAAGAACTAAATGCGCCATTTGAAAGGCACAGAGTAGAAGAGGGCTCATCCGCGTTGGCCGGTTTACTGTCCTAAGAGCCAAGCGTACAGGCCCCAGGAGACCAAACAATTCAGAGGAGGAGGAGTATTTGAACCGCCTCACATTCCTTTGGGAATAAGCGCCCTTGTATTAATTTGTAGCTGTCCCTATCTCCCCTATCTCCCCTTTCCTCTTCTAGCACCCTGAAATCTTGAGCAGGGATTCTTCTGAGGGTGAGAAGGCTTTTGTTTGTTTTACAGCTCTTGGTTTCCAATATATATATATATACAATTATTTCCCAGCCTTCCCGTTTAAGAATGATCAGAACAAAAGAAGCCTCTCCCCCCCACCACGCCCCGCACCCCTGTGCTGCTCTAGGCTGGGGAGGATGTGTGTGCCCAGAAGCTTCTTCCACTCAGTCTTCAGACTGCAGACTAAGCAAGAGGAAGCCTGGGGCAGACAGACACTCCTCACTCCTGCAGTTTTCCATTTCTAGTTAGGGAGTGTCGTTGCGCGTGCGCCTCTGTGTGTCTGTGTGTCTGTGTGTCTGTGTTTCTGTGTTTCTGTCTGTCTCTGTATTCCATGACTGGTGTAGGCCTTCACCTGCACTGTGCGGGGACCGTGGGCCTGGGAACTTCTGTCTTGTTGCTGCCTTCTTGTTGCTGCTGTCTGGGAACTGTATTGGACTCTGTTCCCTACGCATGCACGTGGGGCTGAAGAGCAGGCTTGGAAGCTGAGGTCTCCCGCAGGACTCGTTGTTCCGTTGGGTGGCTCTAAGCACCACAAGGGTGTGAGCCATCAGCTGTGTCGCCCACGTTGGGGTTAGCACCCTCTAGATGCGCTCACACGCTAGAGATCTGTCAGACATCAGAACTGTGGAGACAGGAGGGAAAAGCCTGCGCCCTGTGTGGGTGCTTTGTGCAAGTTGCCCAGTGGCTTTTGAGTGGGCCTCGCGTGCTCCAAGAATGTGCAGAGGTGGCCATTCTCATTTTTCTCGTTTCTTTCCATCCAGACTCCTCTTGCTCCGGTTAGCTCTGGCCAGAGGCAGTCTGTGCGTGGGGCGAGGAGTAAGAGGGCTGGGAAGGAACACATAGTGTAGAGAGTTTTTGTCATTCTGAAGACTATGGTGCCTAGAGAACGGAAGAGCAAATCTGCCGAGGTGAGATCAAGCAAGCAAGAAAAGCTTACATCAGGTGTTACCTAAACTTCTGCTATTAGGGGGCGGTTAAATCCAGGGTCCAGGGCTTACTCCTCTCCCCAGTACCCACTAGTTCAAAAGCCGCGGGGCGAGTTCCGAGCTCACAAACGTGAGTAAGAAGAAGCCGTCTTCGAGCACTTTTCGGATAACATCGTGTGACTACTGGATGCTTCCTCCCATGCGTCTTGTACAATTTGGCAACCTCAAGTGCCAGACTCCCACTGCGGCCAAGGGGTGGAGTGCCGGGAATCGGGGAGCCATAGAAAAAGGCTGTGTGCTGGCAGAGTGTCTGGCTCCTATTTGGCCTTTTCGGTAGCGTGCGTGTGTGCGTGTTTCTCTCTCTCTCTCTCTCTCTCTCTCTCTCTCTCTCTCTCTCTCTCTCTCTCTCTCTCTCTCCTCGTGAGCGCGCTCCCGCGCGCGCTCTCACAAGCACTTCTTAATCCTTTTTACCTCTAGGAATTTTTAAGGGCAGAGCTGACAGTCTGAATCTCCAACTTGGGCCAAGCTCTTGCTCCCAACCTGGCAAGAAATTTCTATGGTGAATAAAACTTGTTCTTGAGTGACTTGTTGGGATGACCCTAAGGTACCAGTAGCTTTTCTCTCCCTCCCTCCAGAATGAATCAAAGCTGCCCAGCTTTCTTCTGAAAAACCAGGTTAGGCAGACAGGCCTGGGAAAGTCATCCCATCCCTGAGCCGGGAGCAGGAGGCTGTCCGAGTTTTCAGTCGCGGCTTGGAGACTGGGAAAGACAGAGGCCCGCCGCGTGCACAGACAGTTAGTTAATGGAAACCCTGTAAATCGGTTTTAAGTGCACCCAGGACAGAGGGGAAAGAAGGTGGAGACGGTGGTGGCTACGGATGGCATAGAGTGAGGGACCAAGGGTTACCCATCCAGCCATTCTGAAACCAACAGCAGCTTCCCATTTCTCCATTGTTCTTAACTTAGAAAAGTAAACATATTAAAGAAATTCATCAGGATAGGGAAACCCGAGCCCCTTGCCCTCCCCAAGCGGAGGAGTCCGCGGCGGCCTCCCTTGGCAGGGAACCCGGCTGCGGCTGTCCCCCTCTCTCCCTCCCTCCTCCCCGCCCCCGGAGGGGCATTGCTACTACGGCGATCGCCACCTCACGCCGATGGAATGCTCGAAGTATGCACACGTTCCCAAAAGTAGACCTCCTTCACCGCCGAGTAGCATACATCACCCGTGGCAGCCTTCCACCTTCTCAGGCGTTTCGTAACCGAGTAAACTGAGAGCCGGGAACAGCCCTCTATTAAGTAGCCCGCGGCGCGGAGCCTCTTCCCAGTCGGCGAAGGCGGCCGCCACAGACGCGTCCGCCCTCAGCTGCAGTCAGTCCCCCTGCCTCCGCTCCGCGCTCCAGTCGCCACTCCTGTGTGCTTCCCGCCGCCCTTCTCACGCTGGTGGCCGCCAGGTGCTCCCGGAGCGCAGCGCTCTCACCGGCCAGGGGGGTCCCACACACTGGCTGCAGGACGCCCGCTCCCTCTGTCACCACCGGCTCAGGTCAGTATGGCTTCTGTTCCCCCCCTCAACCCCAACCCCGAGCGGCCTTCCCCGAAGATAACTGGGAAAAGTCGCTTCTTGCTAGTATATTAACCCGGGCCAGGCACAGCACCCGGCGGGAGCCGGTTCGCTTTGGAAGTGATTGATTTGTGTGCCTGAGATAGATCTGCGGAGCAACAAGAAACTTTGCGATTTCTTTGGAGTTTTGAAGGGCGAAGGAAAGATGGCTTATTCGGCTCTGTTTTGTCCATCTGCAGGGGATTGTCCCCTATAGACGGTGTCGCCTCCCTTGAAGTGCATGGGCTGCGTAGGTAGCTCTTTATTATCTGGTGATTGTAGCTTTGCCAGGGTTGCCGGTTTGCAACATGGGCACAGGACATTGCACGAAAGCGAAAAGAAGTTTTGCACGCGCGGGGCAGAATTTCTCGGAGGGCCAATGGCAAGCGCTCCTGCGCGGCGAGGTTAGGCGCGAGTGGCATTTCCAGATGCTCCTGGGAGCGGCCCTGGCTTCATCCTCAACTGCTTTCAACGGGTTGGTGGGTTAGGCTGTTTTTTCACAGCTGCTGAGACATCCTTTTGGGCTTCCCCTGAATGCACTGGGATTAAGTCCTACTTAGGATCAGTCAGAGGCACCCCTGAGACGGCTTCTTCTCCAATCCCTGGGTGTAGAGACTGGGTATCAGACTGTGAGGATTTCGCGTATTTACAGAGCTATGCCACACGGGACCTGCATCTGGCTTCTCCAGCCACCCTCCCTTGACCAGTTCGGATCTCTGGTATACCTCCCCACCCCCAACTTCAAGGTTGGATGGAGTTTTCTAAGGAACCGTGGAGAGGGTTGGGGGATGGGGGAGGAGAAATGAGACTGAACTCGTCCTTGGCTAACTAAGGTCAAGCCTGCAGTTACAGAAGAGTTTGTGGCGCCTGGAATCTAGGTGGGCCCATGGAACATGTGTATGCCTGTGGGTGCGTTTGAAAAAAAAATTAACTTGAGAGGGTTAAGGAGTTGGCCGTTTCCAGCAAGGCGTGGGGGAGGGGCGAGTTGTTCAAAAAGGGACCAGTTCCCAAAGCGCCCCCATTCCAGGCAGCTGATGCATTTTCATTCTGAGGGGGAAGTGAGGGAAGTCCTACTGCCACGTAGGGGCGGCCGCTTTCAGCCATCTCTGTCTGAGAATGCTCAATGAAGTGTTGCTAAGCACTCCGATAAATGTTTTGGCTAAGAAGGAGAGAGACGCTTTTCTTTAAAACATATATGGACGGAAATCTTGGCTGGCTAGGATGATTGAGTTATTCATCGGATACCCCAATGAGAGATGATTCATTCTTTATGCTGAGTCAGGAAGCCGATAGGTGGCGCACTAGACCCAGATAAACGCACTTCCAAGACTCAAGTTTTTGTTCGGCTTATTAACAACTCCCCCAAAACTGCACACAGATTTTTGTGAACATATTGCCACACTTTAAGTCTTCATGAGCTCAGTTGCCAACTTCATTCCAAATTATTATATGAACACTATGGTCAGGTGATGGCAACAATGGGCCAGTCATGCTTTCTTATTTAATTTTTTTTTAACTAATGTAGGAAAGGGTTAGAATGTCACAGTTGTTAATTAGGAAAAAGACATTACTAAAATCCCCTAGATCTCCTAGCCGCGCCAAAATTTTAATCTTGGCTTCATAAAAAGGAGCTCTGGGCAATTTGGCTTGCCTGCTCATCAGACATGTAAAATGCAATTTACACTCAAATGAAGAAAGCTTCCCTAACCTGCGTGCCAAAGATTTGGAAAGGCATGGTTGGAGACTGTCAGCTTCTTCTCTCAAGGAGAACCCAACCTTTGGCTTAGTTTTGACATCCCAAGCACCAGTTCCCCTCCCCCTTTCATTTGTCTCGAGGCCTATGGTGCTGCCTTACAGTAATGTGTGTACCTCTGAATCCACCCCCCCCCCCCCCCCCGTGTGTGTGTGTGTGTGTGTGTGTGTGAGTTTGGCCACAGGCACCTTCTCAGTCCAGCTCATTGATGGTAACTTTTGTTTCTGGATTGGGCCTTAGACGATTAGGACAGTCCATTAAACAGTCACCGTGTGTTCGGGAAACTACAAAAGAAGAGTAGGCCTCTTGACCATTAAAGAATTAACCGAGTTGCAAAGTCAGGGAAAAGTCAGAATAGAACCTTCTTGCTCTGGAGCTTATATCAGTTGTAATCTTCCAGCATATTAAGAACTAGTTAAAAATAAAGATGAGTTATTAAGGTTTTTAAAACTCTAAGAACATTTAGAAAACAGACAAAGGTATTTTGCTTCTTTATATTGTTTTGACTCTCTTTAGTATGCATTTTAGAGTTGGTTGCCCCTCTTCTTTGGTAAAGGGTTTATCAGATATAAAAACAGCATAGTTATCAGAAGAACTGGGTTTCAGTCAGGCCTTGCATATCCCTGTGTAATCTATTCCAGACCTTAAAGACATGCATAGTTTTAGTCAGGATAAACTGAAGAAAACAGAATAAAAGAGGTTTATTATTCTTTCCAAATTATCCTGGGACCACTAAAGTACAGTTACCTAAAGAGTTCAGCAGTTAGGAAAAAACGGTCAAATGAAATCCCCAGCTGGAAGAGACATTTGGTTGAGTCAGGGATAGAAATCACCTCTAAATTATCCATCATCTTGGCAGGATGAAGCCATGTGCGGTCTGGTCAGGCGTTCACAGAGCATAGTACCCTGGAGAAGAGTACCTTCTTTAAACCAGAATTTCCTACTAAGTCCCAGATTAAACCTGTTGGCTCACAATAGGTCCATTATGTGCTGGGCTAGCCGCCGTTTTTATTATGGCACATTTGACTGGGTTCTGGACCATGTTTAGGCTCCTGTTTGACCTGATCCTGGCATGCTCAGAATGGGTGCTGATGGATCACTGCTTCCTCCTGCAGATCCCTTCATGAGGCTGTGAGCTTGAGGCCAGAGCATGCAGACCAGGCTTCCCCGAGCGCTGGCCGCCCTGGGCGTGGCCCTACTCCTGTCTTCCATCGAGGCAGAAGGTAAAATGCTTTTTACTTTCTCTATGGCAAGTGATACTGAAGAATTCAAGAAAGGAAAAGGCTCTCCTCCTGCTTCTGTTGCTTGCTCTGTTTCCTCTGCACTTCTCCTGTGATTTCTCTTCTCCAGAGAAATCTCCTCCTTCTGAGGTATGTCCGTTTTTCCAGACTTTCAAGTCCAGCTCTAATATTCTGCTTCCCCTACTCTGTGCAGTGCTGTCTGGTCTCTCTGTGCTTGTCTGTAGTGTGCTGTCCACACTGCCACCTACGCTGCTGCCTTCCCTGAGGACCAGTCCCCTGCATAGGGCAACAGCTGCATCCAGCTCTACCAAGAGGATCCTGGAGGTCTGGGTACCAGGAATCTCAGAATATGGACATCCTCACAGGATCACCTGGGTCGGGACTGTGACCTTGGTGACAACATGAATAAAAGACTCCAACATCGCCAGCTCCGCGCGTCTGGTTTTCTTTTCTTTTCTTCTTGAGCAGATTAGGGAACTTCAATTGGCTAGGCAGACTTTTAGGCAAAGGATCCAACTTTCAAACTGACTGTCACTTGAGATGGTGGGTATGGGGATGAGTGACAAGCAGAAACCAATTCATAGGGGGTACTTACTCAATCTAGGGACTCTGCTGTTGGTATTTGGTTCCAAAGTCTCTAAAGCATGTGTCCCAGAACAACCCAGCTCAGAAGGATTGGCTCTGGGCCAGGGTTTCCAGCCTGGAGGCGGCTGTGAGCCGGGCACCCCCTTGGCGTGCTCACCCTTGCTTGGCTCAGGAAGACCTGGCCGCGTCTGACCTCAATGCCTTGGCACTAGGTGACCAGGGACACCACAATGCAGCTCCGAATTGGCTCCTTGTGACCCTGCCCTCTAGAAGACTTCTGTTAAACTTTTAACCTAATTTTATTTTGTTTGGTGTGCTTGATGCTTTAATATCTTAGTATTTATTGACAAAGCCACTTCTACGTTATGACCTCACTGGCTCTTTGAAGCTATCATTTGCGATTTGGCAAATTTATCATATTCTGCAATATTAACGAGTTAATCTTAATTTTTCTTTACCCTCTCCAATGAAAGAGACACCTTTAATGAAATTATAGAGGAGACATCAGTAGGCTCTGGAAATTCCAGGGTAGAATGCCCTGCTTGTAGAAGGGTAGGGATGTAGGGATGTTTCTTGGCAACCCTGATTTTTTTTTTAATGTTCTACTTCAAAACTGCGGGTACAGAGAACTAATGTTAGGAAAAGAAAGAGTCCCCAAATGTGTAGCTCGCCTAAGATTCAGAGATGCTGGCTGGCCGGCCCACCTGATGAGGAAATTCAGAGGGCCTCCTGAAGGAGTTTTCGGATGAGGTGGCCTTGCAGTAATCTTTGCTGTGTCGTCAGTTAGGAAGGAATTTTATTTGAGAGACTTCTGGAAGCACTACTAAAGATATTTTTAGATAAGTCACTGAAGTGGCCGTTTCTTGCTCATTAAGAAAATGGTTCTTTGGAAATAAAAGTTTTGAGAATACTCCAGTATAGGGTTAGGCTGGAGATACCGGTAAGTGGAAGACATTGGTTCTGAACTGGCAATGACCAGTCAGCAAAAAACAGTTAAAGACGATATTATACTATTTGCCTTCCTGATTATTCCCATTGTTTCTTATATTCTATCTTTGTATTAATTTTCACATGGTGTAATTCTTTCTTAAACTCTTGTCTTTTGCTCAGTATCTTTTAATAAGATTCATTTTTGGATTGTTTTCTGGTTTGGCAGCGTCAAACAGAAATATGATTCACACATAAAAGTCATATATCTAACTTAAACATTTTTTATAGTCATATAAAGAAAGAAAAGGGACCAGGAAAATTGATTTTTATGAAAGGTTTTTAACATAATGCTATTGTTTCAACACGTGATCGATAGAAAGACCATAGGCCAGCTCCTCTGCACTCCTGGGCTAAGTTTTGGAAGCTGGGCATGCACTTCATACTTGCAGCCCTTTTCATTTCGGACTGGCCACACTTCAAGGGCTCCACGGCCACATGAGACTCTTTGCTCCTTGTTGGGCAGCTCAGCTCTGGTGTTAACTACCAACTAAGTGGCCCCAGGAGCCTGTGAAGAGCTAACAAAATTTGTGGCCAAAGTCTTACTGAAGACATTGGGCTAGAAAATAGATTTTTTTTTCCCCTGAAATCTTTCTGTTGGGGCATTTCAAAATTTCAGCTTGCCCCTCGTTTGCAACCTTCTGCTAAGGGAGCCAAGGCTACTTTGCTTTCTTTTGTTGACTCATATGTTCTTGTATGGTTCCTGGCTCTTTTTAATTTACTTTTTTATATGCTAGAAACAGTTTTTAATGCTAATCTAAATTATTTTGAAATTTGCATTTAGAAACCATGATAATCATTTTCCACATTGCCTCTATTTGCATGATGAATTATATTTCAATGCTGATTTACTGTGTCCAATAGATATAAAGGCAAAGACTACTTCCTTTTTGGCCTTAAGTAATTATTAAATAGACTAGCAAACTTTAATCTTTCCAAGTGCTCTGTATGACCTAGAGTATATGCATTAGGCTGTGATCATGTAAATTAATAGGTTTTTAGATAGGTTAACTTTGCATTAAATAGTTAAAGGTCAGTGTTCCTCTTTCCTTTATCTAGAGTTTGGGATGGACACATATTTTGTGAAATACAGAGTTTTAATTTTTGTAAGTTTTATTTATAGTTTATAACATATAATAAACAATTATTATCAGTTCATTAGTGATCTTAAGTCATGCTTTAACTATGTCTGTGTCTAGATTAAGGGACTAATTTGATATATATTTCTATAATTCTGTATCTAAAATGTAGCAAAACATCCAAACCAGAGAACATAGATATCATGCATTCTGATTATTTTATTTTCTAAATGAGGAACTGAGAATTCCTTAAGTTGATTTTTTTTCTTTTTTTTTTTTTTAGTTTTTGAGACAGGGTTTCTCTGTGGCTTTGGAGCCTGTCCTGGAACTAGCTCTTGTAGACCAGGCTGGCCTCGAACTCATAGAGATCTGCCTGCCTCTGCCTCCCAAATGCTGGGATTAAAGGCCTGCACCACCACCGCCTGGCAAGTAGATATATTTTTTAAAAATATATTTATTTTTATGTTTGTGAATTGGTGTGAGGCTATGAATTTCACTGGAACTGTAGTTATAGACAGTGTGAGTTGCCACATGTGTTCTGGGAATTGAACCCTGGTCTTCTGCAAGAGTAGTCAGTGCTCTTAACCACTGAGCCATCTCTCCAGTACTTCAAGTTGATATTTTAATGTTGCTATTAGATTTTCTTTGTCCATAACATATTATACTGTACCCATCGATTCATCTATCCATCCATTCATCCACCCACTCTCCTACCTCCTCCCTATTCATCCATCCATACAAATATTTGCCATGGTTAATTCTTGGATATAGATTCTTGTTGGGTGCTCCCATTGGAAAAAATGATTATTTTTCTTTAAAACAAGACAGACACACCAGTTTTAAAAATGTTCAAACAATAATGTGAAGTTAATCTATCAAATTCTATCTATATCTACATTGGTGGTACAGTGGTGAGCATAGCTGCCTTCCAAATTCTATCTATATTTGAGTTGCAGATATCAACATGCCACATGTATATTATTGCACAGACATAATTTCTTCTTATAGTGACTTTGAGAGAATAGAAAAATATGTATATATTAACAAGTACTGTAAGTGTTGATCCTAACACTTTTGACTGAAATATTTCTTCTACTTACATTAAATCTAATGTGGTAGAAAACTATACAGACTACAAGATAAAATTGTTGTTATCTATGAACTGCACTTATTCCTTTTGCATTTAATTTATAGATCAAGGATTCCAAGGCCTATAGTTAGGTTGTTATAAATACAAAAGTAAATAACAAGTAAAATGTCTATATGTCTGCATGTTGTATAGAAGACATTGAATAATTTTTACATAGTATAATTATTCCTATCATGTCCTAAATCCTACCAGTTTGTGTAACAAAAATATCATCATAAAGATACTTTTATATCACAGTATTTTGATAACAAAAGCATCATGTTTAAGTATAAAATTAAGCTACCAGTTACAAGATACTTAAAGTTTCCTTTCTTTCATTCACCAGATTGCTAGTAGTTATAATGTTAATTCTGTTTCCCTTGTCTTGCTATGGTGGCTTGCATTTACAAACCATATGTAGTCAGTTAGTGCTTGTACTACGCTAGCATCAGCATTACTTTTGGGAACACCTAGACTCTGCGACAATGTAATAATGGTGGTTGTGAATTAATGTAAAAAAGTTTCCAAATCAATAAAAACAAATATGTGTAATGATTTAAATCAATGTAGTTCATACCCTCACACCTACTTCATCATTTTTTTCAAAATGAAAACTCCCAAGCTTTGTAAATGAAATGACAAGCTTGAAGGGCTGTATGTTTGGTGAACTCAATGAGAAGAACAGCGGGGTAGGTTCTGGTTTTCACACTGATAGGCCATTTTTCCTACTTTCGAGTCCCGTGTACCACATCTGACTTCCCACGAGCACCTTAAAATCCTCTAAAATGTTCAAGACTTTTCCCCCCACAGTCATTTTTTCAGTCTATCTGGAATCCTGGTCACTTGGATATCAACAAGGTGGGCCGCTGCTGGCCTTCAGCAGTTTTAACCTAATGTCCGCTGCTTCAGGTCTATTTCCTCCAAGGTTGGTGGTACTATTTTTCCATGTACTGATTTTTAAAAAGCTGCTCAGGCCAGTTGTGTCTGCCTTTGCATTAAATTTGTCCTGAGCCATTGCTATCAGAACAATATTTTATAATGATATTCTTAATACCCATCGTCCTATTAACATCTGTTGCATGCTTATTACATATACTAAGTGATGACTTCGGCTAAACGTTGCAATATGGTAACAGACAGAAGAATGCTGAATGATTCAGCTGTGCATGCAGATTAATCGTCCTAATCTCACTGCCTGTGTATGGATAGGAAGAAAGTAACATTCGTTCCTCCACTAGCATAGCCAATAAAAATAAAGACATCTCCTACAGCTGGAGGTGGCGATTTATTAAAAAAGATGTTTGCCTAATCAGTTTTGTTTCCTTTAAAAATGTGCTATGAATGTTAAAGACAGCTAATCTAATGCCCGTTAAATTCTGAACTGTGTCTCAGAGCCATTACCGCATTTCGATTGACTTTCATACAATCCTAGAGGGAGATGGTACCCTCTTAAAACAGAGGTAAACCACCTCACTCATAAGAAGTTAAAGTAGAATATGGCTGAAAACCATCTATTTTATCGAACTTGCTTCAAGTGCAATGATTTTCAAGGCGTCGACCATGCACTGACAGTGAGTCAGTCTAAGGCTGCATGAGGAGGCATGACCATCGTAGTAGAGAATATCATTATAAAATATTTCAGGAATGTCTTTGTGTAATGACTATTGTACATGGAAGCTGTTGTTTATTGTGGGAAACTAAAAATAAGCCAACATTTCATTGACACATGCATGATGCTGTACAGTTTTGTATGTAAACTGTTCCTTTCCGTACTTCGCAGTTATTTCTGTCATTGATTTCTCCACGTTTTTATACAGTCATGTCTTCCAATGCTGATCCTTCATTACTGTGTCCTCCAAGTTCTGTAAATAATTTCCCATAAATATACATTGATGTTGTCTTCTCATAATTAATCATTGTTTTGTAGAGGGCCATACTGGCATTTTAGCTTAAAATGCTACTTCTAGTATGGAGTATACCTACTCCCAAGGCAATGACTGTGTTGGTTTACACCTTGGGAGCACAGCAAATTGGTGTAAACAGGCAGAATATGGTTTTATAAACATCTCTAGTACTGCTTATATACTCATAAATTATTAACATCTTATTTTAATATTTGCCTATATTGATATCAATATACACTTAATGTATATTTTCTTGAAAGACATATTTCATTTTTTTATGATTTTACCTTTCCACTCAAATACATTTTAAAAATCCTCTGCCCCAGACTGGGATTTATCAAACAACAATAATCAAAGCAACAATGCAGAAATTGAACCCAAACCATCAGTGATTTTCTTTCCACATTATAAAAGTGTATGATGGCACTGTTCTAAATTAACATCCGTGGTTGTAAGCAGGTTGTGATTTGGCATGCTTGTTCAAAGTGCACTCAGCATGTATTGAATTTCCTTAATCGTTATGTGAATTGTTTGCATATGTGGTTATTATATGTGATTTCATTGTTCTTGTATCCAAACACATTTCTATTCTGCTTGATTTTGCTGGCCATTCTTGAATGACCTAGCAACTCAAGAATCAAGTGTTCCGTGCTGTCTTCTGTAATTTGTACACTTTCTGATGTTTTGTCATATCTCGTCAGCTTTTAATTTTATTCTGATCCAACAAGGTATTTTTTTATACTTGTTGGAAACAAATTTATGCAAAGACAACTTTAGTAAGCTTTGCTCATCACAATTCTTCATTAATATATTAACCATTTTTTGACGTTGGAAAATGCAACTAATTTCAACTCTCTTTTTGCAGTTGACCCACCTTCCGACTTGAATTTTAAAATTATAGATGAAAATACTGTTCATATGTCATGGGAGAGACCATCTGATCCAATTGTGGGTTACAGAATAACGGTGGACTCTACAACAGGTGAGTTCTGAGGTTTTGGGACAGATATCAAGATCATACAGTCTGTTTGCCTAACCTCATATTTAATCACAATGAGGGCAAGAATAAGCAAGCCGGAGGGACTTGGTTGATGTCACCTGGTATTTGGTGGACTCAGGGCTACAGAATCCAATCCTAATACTTATTGTAAGCAAAGTGAGGCAAAACAAAACTTGTTTCAGATGTTTTATTGTGTTATATGTAGTGCTAACCATGTTGCTCAAGTGTGGAGAACCAACGTCTAACAGGTGGGAAAGTGACTATTTGTATTGCCTTCTATTTGTATTGAAGATAAGAAATCTTTGGTTGGCAATGACTATGGACATTGCCTGTATTGCTAACCACTTGAGCTGGGCTTATTCACTATCTCTTGACCTTTAGAATACCAGTGGTTTAAAATGCTTCCTCATCAGGGAGCTTTTAAAAATAGGTAGTATGGCTAAAGAACTGAAGAAGGGGTTAAAAACTTCCCCCTTTGCTGTTTCTTTCTAAGTTTATTTGGTCAATGGCTTCATTTATTTTAAAGAATATTCTAAAAGAGCTCAAATAGGGTCCAGCCCATTTCTAGATACTGGAATATTGGCTTCCAGTCTTCAAAACAGGCACCACAAAGAGCCAATCTAATATATCCCCAATGTCCTCATGTCCCACGGTGCTCTGACCCACATAGATACAGTACATGGCCCATGTGGATATCAGGAGCATTTCTCAGAGTTTTCTTATATATGCTACCTTTCTTCATTATGCTTTGTGAATTATTTAATATAATTTAAGTATTAACAGACATGCAATCCATAGGAGCTATTGTGCTTTCTTATTGAACTGAGAGTTAAAAGAATCTAGATGTAAGTATACTGTCATTATGTAAGTAAATTCTCAGAATATGATATTATGATACATATGGCATCCAATTCAATAAATTCAGAGGACTATTGGTACCTAACAGAGTATGGTCCACATTTGAATATGGTTTTTTCTATCTTTCTGTTCTCTCCCAATTTATAATTTAAAATTGAATTACTTTCTGAGTCATATTTTATTTATAACCTTTTTTATTATTTCATGTTTATTATATTTTTGGTCTGATATTATAACATACCTTGAACTTAGAGGAATTTCAATCTTTTAAAAAGTATTGAATGTGCTTGCCAAATAAAGGCAAAACTATTGCAAATATTGGGTTTCCTAAAAATGCAGCATCTTCTTTTTGGGAGATAGTTAAAAATGTTTGCATGTCTTGGCAGAGTACATGGCAAAACTTTCAGTGATGGTGATACATTTAGACTTCTTTTGTCATATATTATTATTGGGAAAGTTTTGGATGTATTAATATTTTCCTTTTTGTATTTACAGAGGGGCCTACTAAAGAGTTTACCCTTGCAGCTAGCACCACAGAAACTCTATTAACAGACCTTGTTCCTGAGACAGAGTATGTGGTGACTATAACTTCCTATGATGAAGTAGAAGAAAGTGTGCCAGTTATAGGTCAACTGACAAGTAAGAGCACATACACATTTGAACACTTTCATAATATTGTGATATCTCTTCCTTCCCTCCTTTCAGCCCCCCCGGCCAATTCCTTTCTTCCAACTCCTTTCATGTCCTCCCCACTTTCAAATTGATAACCTCCTTTTCTTTGACTATTACTGTCACGTAGATAACATGTATATGTATTTTGCAGACAATTTTCCAACCTCAGATTTAATCTATTATATAAATAACATACGAGCACCACTTTTTATGATCCTTGTTATTAGTACTTACAAGCAATTCATTCACGCTTTTTAACCTTGGTCTCTGGAAGTGGCAGAAATGTGCTGAACGAAATGATTTGAAACACCAAAAAATTTCAAGCAATAAAGTCTTTTTGAAATATCTCTGACATTTCATTAAATAACTTATTTGTAAGAAAATTGTTGTTTGGCATTCTGACAATACGGACAAGACCAAACATTTGAAACACAATATTAAAGAACAATGTATATGTTCTGTTTTAAGAAGTGTATGTATATATACACACAGACACACCCATACACACACACCCATACACACACACACACACACACACACACACACACATATTTGGTAATTTCTTTTGTTAATGATGGGCTTTTTGACTCAGTTCAAACAGGTGATCCAGCAAAGACAGGGGAGAAGAAACCTGGGAAAACAGAGATACAAAGTGAGTTTCTTCCTATACTTTTGTTTGGATTTGTAGAAGTTCCAAGTGCCCTGCCATAGATGTTCTAATTATACATAAAGCTTGATCATCCTCTCTGTATTAATAGCTGTAAGCTTTCTCTGGAAGGTGTTAGCGAGACGAGAGAAATGTCTAACTAAATAGTTATAAACCTTGAGTTCTGACCTTCTGGCTAATATGTCCTCCTAAGACAAATTAGAGCAACCGATGGTACTTACAGAGGTTTGGGAGAAGACTGAGCTGGTCTTAGTGCTCAAAGCAACTCAACCGCTATGAAACACACTTTAAGTCTATTTGTATATTGAGCTCATCTCTGGGATATTTCTGACTTGGCTGATGATGTCAGCTTTCCCAATCTTTCCAGAGTTCCTGCAGCCCATCTCTAAGAAATTGAATATATAACTAGCTGAAAAACACTTTTATTTAGTCTCGGCTATGAGGCTGTTAGCCTTCTTTTGTCTGACGGTGCTTTGTGTGACTTGCTAGAGTGAACGCCTTAGGAGTTTCTTGGACTTCTGATTTTGTCACTTTGTAAGTTGTCTTTATGACCCAGATTGATCATAAAAACAATATAAACACAGAGGCCTCTTTCTCTGGAAAAATTTCCTCTAGATCACTGTTTATCATTCTTTCTTAGAAGTCCAATAATCTGAAATGGAGTTTCTCCTATGCAGTTACATTAATATTTTCCCAAACTATCAATATTTATCCTAAATCAAAATATTCTGCCAGATATGGGTTTTAAAAGACTAAAATTGCTCTCTCTATTAAATATCATACAAAAATTATTTAAGCATGCAACTTGAAATTGTCTTGCACAATTTTCCAGGACATTTTCCTGCTTCTCTTTGCCAAAATACTTCTTTTATTATCTACCAACTAACTTCAAGGACAAAAACATCTTCAGAAATTCACTAAATGTTGCCTTACAAATGCATTTCATGAAAACCAATGTGCTTCCTTGACCATGGAAGAAGGAAAGATAACGTGTGGTCATAAAAGCACACTACATTTTAATCCCTTGAAGATACCACATGGCCATTTGGACTCTTATATCAGCAATATTTTCTCTTTTTGTTTAGTAATGGAGGTCTTAGTTGTCAAATTTGAATACATAGATAATGAAAAAATATTTTGGCTACTTTGTATGACTGTATGTATAGACTACCTTGACTAAAACTTAGACATTTATATTGGGAAATATGACAGACTATTAAATATTTGCTCTTCTCTTCAACTTAGACTGATCTGCTTAAAGAGCACAGATTATATTTACCTGTTGATAAGTAACAAGGCAGGAGACACTCATTTCTTTTGTGTGTCTCCCAGATGTTTTCTGGAATCTTCATTTGGGGAAGTGTAAAGATGTGGTTTAGAAATACAGGTCGGCAGGGTGCATGCTTGGACTGTGTTCTCCTGGGCAGTGTGTATCGGGTGTCTAGTTATTTCTTTGCACAGAATGTCTTACCTAGCAATTTAAAGACATCCAATTGCCAAAATGGATCTTGGTAACTGAAAATGCTTTGGTGTTCTAAGGTTTTATATTGTTTTATGTGTATAAATGGAAAATAATGGGTCCAATATATTATAAGCAGTAGAATGATTTGGAGCATTTTTTGTAATGTTAGCCTTTGTATTTCTAACTGTTTAAAAACATGTTTAATGTGTCACAGAATGCTCGGTCAGCGCCTGGACTGATTTGGTTTTCCTTGTGGATGGCTCCTGGAGTGTGGGAAGAAATAATTTCAAGTATATTTTAGACTTCATGGCTGCTCTTGTGTCTGCTTTTGACATTGGGGAAGAGAAAACAAGGGTTGGAGTTGTTCAGTACAGCACAGATACCAGGACTGAATTTAACTTAAATCAGTATTACCGAAGAGATGACCTGCTTGCTGCAATTAAAAAGATACCATACAAAGGCGGCAACACAATGACAGGTATGTTTAGAGAGATTCCTTTATTGTTTAAAATAAATGAAGTGTCTATTTTGATTGCATAGCAAGTGCCTTTGGAATTAACCTCTTAGGCTCTAACCTTGGCAAAGGAGTGAGAGCCTAGAGTATATGAGCATGTTTCTTTTTTTCCCTGCAGGGGATGCCATTGACTACTTAGTTAAAAACACTTTCACTGAATCTGCTGGCTCAAGAGTGGGCTTTCCTAAAGTGGCAATAATTATCACAGATGGCAAGTCGCAGGATGAAGTGGATATTCCAGCACGGGAGCTTCGCAGTATTGGAGTTGAGGTTTTCTCTCTGGGTAGGTGAAGTCTGACCAGCCATTTTCCTTCTGGATCTCCTTCATTGCACTTAATGCTTAAGAAGATAAAGGTTGAGTCCTCAAGGAAGGATGCTGTCAAAAGTGCTCACTGCATTGTATAGAATAGTATTAAGTAGTCTTTGAGTAAAAATTCTGCTTATCTATTTCCTCATAAAACTCTTAGCATATGGATTAAGTGAGGTGATATTAACATGCTTCGCCCGCTCTCTACTTTTCAAAGAACATTCTGCCAATGATTCTAATAAAGACCCTCCTTGTATTATCATTAAATGGATTTTATGCATTCTGCATTACATAATACTACAAGCATTCACAGGGCTCCAGCTCATTCAGCACTTTGGAATAAAACATATTATCTTTACAGATGTCAGAGACAAGTGATGGCACAGTTAAAAGGGGGGGGGGCTCTCTCTATTAACCATTTGGTTTTCTCTTTGGCTGGTTACTTTTTGTGAAATTATAAAATCCTTTGTCATTGAACATTTGTTTACCATTTATCTATCATCTACCTATTCGAGATAGGTTCTCACTATGTAGGTCTGGTTGTCCTTGAACTCACAGAAATCTTCTGGCTTCTGCCCTGAATGTGGTGCAATTAAAGGCATCTGTCAAAGCAACTCTGGATTTTGACTTAAAAAGGGTTAATAGTATCTTCAGTTTGAGACTTAGAATTATTGCAAAGAACGTCTTGCAGTTGGTAGGGTTCCATTTTTAACATAGTCTAACCCTTTGTTTTCAAGGTATTAAAGCTGCAGATGCAAAAGAACTCAAACAAATTGCATCCACACCTTCCTTGAACCACATTTTCAATGTGGCCAATTTTGATGCAATTGTGGACATTCAGAATGAGATCATCTCCCAGGTGTGTTCAGGAGTGGATGAACAACTCGGTGAACTGGTCAGTGGAGAAGAAGGTGAGTGTTTGTTTGTTGAGAGGTATTTAGACACCAGAACTTTTTGACAGCGGTTCTTGCTTTACAGGTATTCCAGAATAGATCTATCTTAACCGTATTCTACAGTGATTGTCTGGTTTCTCAACTTGTTAATACAGTGGTATTATTTCCTCCATCCAGGGGAAAATTGACAAATATTTAGTTTCTGTGAAGTTCCTGAACATTTTTTGGGAGGGTAAAATTTGATTAGACTTAGTTTATTTAACATTTTTAACTTTAATTAAAAATTAAAATATAATGACATAATTTCTGCTCTCTTATTCCTCCAACCCTCACATGTTCCTCCTTGCTTCCCTTCAAATTATGGATTATTTTTCTTTGCTGTTGTTGCATTTATGTTTGTGTGTGTAGATGCATAAATATATTAATACAGCCTTTTTACTTATGCTGAATTTGTTTAGTGTTACTTGTATGTATATGACTTCCAGGGTCTACTTGGTATTGGAATAACAGTTGGGGGCTCACCTCTAGGAAAAACTACGCCCACTTTCAGTCTTCCTTAGTTGGGGGTAGTTTTTTTGTCTGGGGTGGGGCCTTATGAGATTCCCCTCTTCCGTTGATTAGACTTTTATAAAAAAGTCTTTTTGTGCATATTGTCTATCCACAATCAGGCTTTTCTGGTATTTGCTTTAATTATTTTATATGCAGACCTAAACTTTGGCAGGTTGCAGACACTATAGCATCCTAGAACATGAAAGACTGTCGAATGGCTAACTTTCCCCACCCCCACTCTGTATTATCACAAGATCCATATGCCTGCTTTCATTTTCCTTAGGATATTATCTCTCTCTACTTTGAACAGGCTAATTCTTAGTCAAGTGTAGTTTTGTGCTCACCACAATCAGGCAAAGTTTTCGTTGTGTGGCTGTTTGAACTTCTTGCATGGGTAGCCACGACCACATCACAGCTACATCCATCTTTCTTCAGGGCCTGTAGTGAGTAAATCATCAATGTAGAGAACAGTTAGCCAACATCCCTGTTGGGACACGAAAATAAAGAGTAAAATGCCAAATTCAAAATGAAAATTTGGTTTCAGAGGATTAAACTTTCATAAGTTTATTTCAAAAAATTTTTTTCCCAACCAAACTTTTCAGTGTACTAACTTCAATCCTGGCCATAGAAACCGTTTGTCTGTTCATCCAGGTGGATTAGGGAGAGAGGATATCCATGAACACTTTCTGATGTGGACGTCATCAATGTGAATAAGGAGAACTGGACCTTCAGATGTAAAACCTAATAGAGCTGTACATTAACAACCACCACATTTTTTTTTTTCTAGTCGTTGAGCCTCCTTCAAATCTAGTTGCCACAGAAGTGTCATCAAAATACATTAGGCTGAGCTGGGATCCATCTCCCAGCGCTGTGACGGGCTATAAAATCCTCCTCACGCCAATGGCTGCAGGAAGCCGACATCATGCCTTGAGTGTGGGGCCTCAGACAACCACACTCAATGTTCGCGACCTCTCAGCTGACACGGAATACCAGATCAGTGTTTCGGCCATGAAAGGACTGACATCCAGTGAGCCGATTTCTGTAATGGAGAAGACTCAGCCAATGAAAGTTCAAGTGGGTAAGTCAGTCATTTGATCACGGGGGTTGGAATACCACAGTACGGCCTACTAGTCCAGACTTTGTTTTGAACACAGTATTTGCGGTAGTTTTCTTCTCCCTTTCTTTTGTTTTGCAATGGATGGGGTTTTTTCCTGGAGCCTGGAGCTTGCTGTTTTGGCCTAGACTGGCTGGGTAGTAAGCCCCAGCATCTGCCTGTCTCCATGCCCTCGGTGCTACATTAAGGTCTACTTGATTCTTATGTGGGCGACTAGGCTCCAAACTCAGATCCTCATGCTTGCTCAGGAAGCGCGGGACCCATCAAGTTGCCTCCCCAGCCCTGCAGCAGTTTTTGAAAAGAAGTAGACTTATGAAGAAAGTGAGATATCTAGAGCTGTTTATATCTTAATTTGATTATATTTTAGTTCATGTTTGTTTACGTACGGATTTTCTTTCTCTTCACAGAATGTTCACGTGGTGTGGATATAAAAGCTGATATTGTGTTTTTGGTCGATGGTTCCTATAGCATCGGGATCGCAAACTTTGTTAAAGTTAGAGCCTTTTTGGAAGTTCTTGCGAAAAGTTTTGAGATTTCACCAAACAGGGTTCAGATAAGCCTTGTCCAATACAGCAGAGACCCTCACACTGAGTTCACATTGAAGGAATTTAACAGAGTTGAAGACATAATCAAAGCAATAAACACCTTCCCCTACAGGGGCGGATCCACAAACACAGGCAAAGCAATGACTTATGTCAGAGAGAAAATATTTGTGCCTAACAAAGGCTCAAGAAGTAATGTACCGAAGGTCATGATTCTCATCACTGATGGGAAGTCATCGGATGCTTTCAAAGACCCTGCTATAAAACTCAGGAATTCGGACGTGGAGATCTTTGCAGTTGGCGTAAAGGATGCTGTTCGCTCTGAGTTGGAAGCCATTGCCTCTCCTCCCCCTGAGACCCATGTGTTCACAGTGGAGGATTTTGATGCCTTTCAGAGGATATCATTTGAACTCACACAGTCCATCTGTCTTAGAATTGAGCAAGAGTTGGCAGCTATAAAGAAGAAAGGTTGGTAGATTTTGGAAAGTTATTTCTCCATAAACAAAGTTTCCCAGTTCTAAAACCATGGGTAGGATTCTTCTTCGATTCACTGGGTACAGGGAAACTTCCCACTGCCATTGAAAACCATCAAATTTAGCGTATTTGGGTCTAACACATAACTTTCTCCAGGGTATGCACATCCTTTCATTTTTGGTGAAAAAGATTGTTTACCCAAAGAGTCATGAGAGTTCCCTCCCTAGATCCCTGGGGGAGTTCAGGACCCAGCTCCACCACACTGTTTGTCATAGCCAATTAAGCAACCACTTACTGAGTTTCTACTGTGTAGCTACAGATCCAGGTCCTTTGAACCCAAAGCAACTAAAAGTCTTGGACCTTTGGATTCTTTTTGTGCATTCTCTTTTTTTGTTTTGGTGCGTGATACTTCACATCTGGAATTCTCTATTCTTTCTTCTTGATGTGTCTAAATTCTGCTTTCCAATGTTTAGTTAGAAGTATCACCCCCTTTTTAAACTCTCCTTCAGTTTTCTAGTATAACATCTTTACACATTTGTCTTTTTTGTTAGTAACTTTACACATTCCTGTCTTTCCTGTTTGTGTGTTCCCCAAGGACAATGTGCATTGAGCATTGTCGCTTCTTCTGATCAGTTTAATGCATTCCCAGTTTAATATTATTTTGAAAACCCTTCTTTTGTAGATGTGTATATGTACTTGTATGTGTGTGATGATGATGGGCATACATATGCCATGGCATGTGTGTGGAGGTCAGAGGCCTCAGGTGTTGTCCTTGACTTCCACCTTATTTGAGACAGTCTTTGCTGCTTGCTGCTGTACTCTTCAGGCTGAGTTCTTTTGTCCCCAGACCCTCTTCTTGCTGTGGAAGCACTGTGGTTACAGGGGAACCCCACTGCATCCAGATATAAATGGATTTGGGGGATTCACACTCAGTCACCTCACACTTGCATGACAAGTGCTTTCCCCACTGAGGCTCCATGCCAGTTATTATATTTGTTCATATGCCAGAAAATGCCTTACTGTTACTTTGAAATATCTGCCTACCTGTCACTAAGGGTTAACATGCAAGGACAAGGGTGACTGGGAAAATTGTTATGGTTCATTTAAAACCTGCTACTGTTTAGATAGACACTTCTGGGGGAACATTTATTCCATTACTGTTTTGTCTTGAGAAGCTCAGAATTCAAGTTCCATTTTAAATAATTGCTTCCTTTGTATAATATCATTACTGTTGTGGATAGTCAAGGAAAATGACCCGGAAGTCCTTTTAAGAAGGAGGCCTCTCGGCGGCTATATGCTTGGTTCTCAATGACCTTGCACAGAGGCAAGGGGTCTATTTTTATTCCATAGATTTAAAATTTTAAATTATTTATTTTTTTCCTTTTAAACAGCTTATGTACCACCAAAGGATCTGCGGTTTACTCAGGTGACTTCTAATAGTTTCAAAGCTGAATGGTCTCCTGCTGGAGAAAATGTCTTCTCATATCACGTGACATACAAGGATGTCAACGGGGATGATGAGGTTACAGTGGTGGAGCCGTCGTCAAGCACTAGTGTTGTTCTCAGCAACCTGAAGCCGGAGACCCTGTACTTGGTCAATGTGACAGCGGAGTATGAGGATGGGTTCAGTATTCCCCTAACTGGAGAGGAGACCACAGCTGAAGGTACGGTGCGGTCTCTTCCACGTTTGCTCAAAACCTTGGGATTAATTAGATAGCAAAGTTATAGCATGAATATACCACTTGCTTTTAGTACATGATAATAAAATGAAAAGCAAGCAAGCAAGCAAACAAACAAACAAAGGCTTTTCAGTCATTTTTGTCATTTTTAGGTGAACATTTCAACTGCATGAAGTGTATTGACCTTGTATAGCCATCATCGCCACCGTCCTTGCGCTGAATGTGCATAACCAAAGCACTGTAGCCATAGTGGATCTCCAGTTCCCAACGCCTGTTCTCAGACTGTCATCCTGCTTTCTGTTTCTTTGAATCTGACTATTATAAGCCCTTATCCAATGCAATCATGTGATGCTTGTCCCTTTGTCTGACTTCTTTCACCTGGTGTAATTCCCCATCCACGTTGCAGCTTCTGTCAGAGTTTATTTATTGAAAGAAGGTCTCACTATGTAGCCCTGGTTGACCTTAATTCTCTGTGTAAATCAGGCTAACCTTAAACATACAGAGATCCCTGCCTCTGACTCCTGAGCGCTATGGTTGCAGGCCTGTGCCACCATACTTGGGGCAGAATTTTGTTTCTTTATAAAGATGAATGTTATCTTGAATGACTGCACCGTGCTCTGTTTATTCATCTTTTAGGCTGTTCCCACTTTTAGCTACTGTGAAAAATGCTGTCGGGATGAGAGTGACTTAATCCCACTGGTGTCTGAGATCTATCATCTTTACTGATTAGAGCCGAATACATTTAGGCATAATTAATTTCATTTGACATTTAGTCTGGCCAAGAAAAAAATTAAGATGTGACAACTACTCTTAACATGGAGACAGTGATGATTCCAAGAGATGTGGCTTCTTTCCCCTGTTTTGACCGGGTGCAAGGGGAAAGAATCCAAAGGGTATCATGAGAATTTAAGATGTACAAGAAGAACTTGCAGATAGATCCAGCATTTATTGCATACCTTACTGATACAGTTAGGGAATATCTTTGTCTCTAAAACATTTTTCAAAGAAGATTGATAGTTTTCTTTTGTACAAGATAGAGGAATAGTTATGGCTGTAGGCCAGCTGAAGTATCTAACACATTTTTTGTGTGTTTTTATAACTTAGATATTTGCACTTAAGATATTTCTGCTTTTTTGTTGATTGCTGATACTGCCTAACACAGTTCAAGAAGAAACTTGAGTCTGACAGCTTTTAAAAACTGACTGTGAAGCAGTCTGCCTACCTGTTGAATTGAATTTTCCTATTTACTTCTGATATCTTCTGGTACAAATAGACTCACTGTTTGTACTGATGGTTTTGCATTCTCCCAGAACACTAAGGTTTGATGCTGTTGGGTTTTATTTGAGCACTCTCTTCAAACAGAAGAGAACAAGTACAGTTTTCTGTAGGAAGAGGTGGAGGGCACACGAGATAACTATACTATTAGTCACTTTAGGAAACTAGCCTAGGAATTAAACACCTTAAAAACAGTTGTGTTTTCTGTACTTGGTTTTATTTTCATTCTTTTAATAGGCTGAGAAACTACCATGCTTACAAACATACTGACATTGTTTGCTTTTGGACACAAGTCTCTGTTTTCCTCTGTAATATTACTTAGAGAGTTCTTTTTATTATGACTTCTTTACATAAAGATAAACTGTAGAAATAAACACACCACATTCTCACTTTTTGTCTTAAAAAAAGAGAAAAAAGAAAAGGGAGTTTGAGTTGTAGTCATAGATACTCAAGTTTTTAGATACTTGCGACCACAAAAGAGCTTGACGCCTGTCAGGTTGCTGCTTTTCACGAAACTGTGACATCTAAATTTCATTTTTAAATAGCCAAGTTTTGACATTTAACATCTTAATTGAGCTGGTGGATTTTCAGCTTGTACTAGGTGTCATATGCTATACTGAATGTTTCCCATGGATTATCTTATTCAGATATTTTAATAATCTAATAAGTAGTCATGTTTAACTGCTGAACAATCTGTGGCTCAAATTATGCATCTATTAAGCTTCAGAGCCAGGATTCACAGCCATTAGTCATTCTGTTTCATTTGTTTTGACTAATTGCTCTTTCTTCTTGATATAGTCAATGAATCATAGATAAAGTTTGCAAACTACAACTTCTCTCTTTCCTTCCTTCCTTCCTTCCTTCCTTCCTTCCTTCCTTCCTTCCTTCCTTCCTTCCTTCCTTCCTTCTTCCTCTTTATTTCCTTTCTTTTCTAGGGGAGGGATCAAAGTCTCACTATTTAGCTTTAGCTAGCTTGGAACTGGCCATGTACACCAAACTGGGCTTTAACCAACAGAGATTCACTTGCCTCTGCCTTCTGAGTACAGGGATTAAAGTATACAACCACCACACCCCACATATTTCTTTTACTGATGGATTTATTTTCTTTTCCTTTTTCTGTCTAGAGTGACCTACTTGTGTGTTGAATTTTTCTTTTTAAATTTTGATATACTCATTTTACTTTTGTGCATTTGGGTGTGTTTCCTGCACATGTATGTACCAGGTGTGTGCAGTGCCCTCAGAGGCCCGGGAGAGGGTGTTAGATATCCTGTAACTGGAGTAACAGGTGGTTGTGAGCTGCAGTGTGGGTGGTGGGAACCAACCTGCGTCCTCTAGAAGAGCAGCCCTGCTTTCAACCACTGAGCCATCTCTCCAGCCCCATGACTGCTGGCATTTCAAGTAAACTTCTAATTCTGTTTGTTGGTCACACACAACCACATTACACTACAGCTGTGCCGCAGCTTTGATGACTTTGAGTTCACCATTATTGAACGTGTAGTCCGTATGCACAGTCTTTTTTCTTGAGCATGTTTACCAAACATAAAGTCCAATGGTGTTCTCATTTGAGCTCTTACTTGAAAATTTAATTGAAGACCCTAAGTCTGTGCTGTCCACATTGCATTTCAACTTTGAGATTTATATGTAATGATATTCATTAAGTGCTTATCACATACTTTCCATTCATATATATATACACACATATATATGAATAAAAACACACACATATATATATACAAATAAGTATATGATCATACAAATAAGAAATTATTTGCAGAATGGCTTCAGAATCTATTTGAGGTCTGGCTAAACAAATGTTGTAACCAGAATGCTTGCAAATAAAGCTGGCCCTGGAATTTAGTTAGAAAAATACTATAGTTAATGTTCAAAAGCAAGTTTTTCTTGTACTCACATAAAATCGGCTAGCTTTAAAAAAGAATTATTCATCTTTAAATTTCAGTAAAAGGAGCACCACGAAACCTGAAGGTGACCGATGAGACTACGGACAGTTTTAAACTTACCTGGTCTCAGGCTCCAGGGAAAGTCCTACGGTATCGAATTATATATAGACCAGTATCTGGTGGAGAAAGCAAAGAAGTCAGCACCCCAGCCAATCAGAGGAGGAAAACACTGGAGAACCTGACACCAGACACAAAGTATGAAATATCTGTAATTCCTGAATATTCCTCCGGACCTGGCTCTCCACTGACAGGAAATGCAGCCACCGAAGAAGGTAAAGGAAATACGCTGATCACATGGAAACAACACGCATTACCTGGTTCCACTTATGGGAAAGCTTTAAGGAGAATATTTTATATGGCAGATTTTACACAAAAGATTTTTTTTCTTTTGAGAAAGAATGCATATATGTGGCCCAGGCTAGCCTCAAACCTATGATCTCTCTATCCTACCCTCCTAAGTGCTGGGATTGCAGAAGTATGCTACTATGTCTGACTTCTGTGGAAGATTTAATTTGTATAAGCACAGAAAAGGAATTAGATGCCATTTGCTCATTGTTTACTATTGTGTAAGACCCTATTTAGCAAAGCTTATATTTTGTTAGTGAGGCAGTGGTGTATACTGCCATAGAGTCATTACATAGGATGTAAATTTGGTATAACACATATATGAAAAAATGGGTGTTTTCAAGTCATTTAAAAAAAAACTAAATAATGCCTTTTGATACTATTATCTTTTTTAATGAAGTTAGAGGGAATCCAAGAGACTTAACAGTTTCTGATGCTACAACATCAACTCTGAAGCTGTCTTGGAGTGGGGCACCAGGAAAAGTGAAGCAGTATCTTGTCACATACACCCCAGCAGCAGGAGGTGAAACTCAAGAGGTCACTGTGAGGGGAGAGACAACCAACACAGTGTTGAGACGACTGAAGGAAGGGACACAATATGACATATCTGTGACAGCCTTGTATGCGTCTGGGGCTGGGGAAGCCCTTTCTGGTAAAGGAACAACCCTTGAAGGTAAGTAATGTCCCATGTTCCAGCAAATCTTGAGTCTGTGTGTGATTCTGCATGAAGAAGCTGGATGTGCTTTTAGAGAATGAAATCGTGACTGTGTAATCTTTTTTTCTTAAACGGAATGCGTATTTAAGATGAATACTATAAATCAACCTACTATATATAGATAGAGTGCGAGCAACTGCCATAAAGGCAAGGGCTGCTGCAGTGAAGAACATGGACAGTATTCAAGGGAAGGGACCTGGGGAGACTTGTCATCTGAGGAGGGTTTGTGGTCATGACTCCATTCGCCATGTGGGGGCCACTCTCTGACTTTGGTTATGCTCTTTTCATAAAACATTCATAATTGCTTAAGGACTATGACACCACACTATACTATTTTACATTACTTATGCAAATTGGTAATTAGAGAAAAGTTAATCGGAAGTACATTATGAGTGCAAAAAAATTAAAAGAAAACACTGGAGTTGGGCAAAATACCCAACATTAGTTGGATCCAATAGTTCAGAGGCCTTCTTCCCTCTTCCTTGACTGATGTTGGTAGGGCTAGTCTGTAAGGAACTGGTGCAGGTAACCACAGTTGGTGTGAGTAAATGTTTACCATAGCTGCATCCAGTCTGAGAAATGGTATTGCATAGCCATTCACCCCATCTTTTTAAAAATAATTTATTTATTTGTATTTTTATGTACATTGTTGTTTTTGCCTGTATATATGTCTGTGTGAGGGTGTCAGATCCCCTGGAGCTGTAGTTACAAACAGTTGTGAACTGTCATGTGGTTGCCAGGATTGAACCTGGGTCTTTAACAGCTGTAACATCTCTCCAGCCCCCACCTCATCTAGATTCTTAAAAAAATTAAAGCATCTTTCACCAACAATAATGTACTAGAAATCTCATATAGCAAAATGTACTTTGTAACCTTCAGTTAACATTTTCTTGTCCTGTATTTTTTTAGTTCAGATAGGTAGCATAATATTTATAAATTTATAACTTTATACAGAGAGCAATTGCCAAATCATCTGTGTGTGAGAGTGTAAACACACACACACACACACACACACACACACACACACACCTACATGTATTTGACCAGAAACTGTTTCTGAGGAAGATGCACAGGAAGTAAAATAAATTTTAAAAAAGCATTGTTTCTCATTTGTTGAGAAGGGAGAACGCTAAATAATTTGTGAACTCGCTGAAACTAAATTGTGTCGATCAAAGACGTCATTGTCACTTTAGTAGAGCTCGTGGCCTAGCATGAAGATTACAAAAGTGCTGTCCTCCTGCTTTTATGGACATATTTATTCTATTGTATTATGTGTGGCAAACTTGACGAGTCTGTGAAAGTGTAGTTGTGGCTAGATTAGTAGAAAATTTTTGCCCCTGCTTCTTCCATTTCATTTTATTATGCCAGTTCAGCCAAATCCACATACCATGTACAGGAATAGGATATGATGGTGAATGTGGGGAGTGGAAAAGCCCAAAGAAGAGCCAGGCAAATGCTTTTGAGGGCTTCTGTTTTTCTAATCTGGTGCTCTCCTGGGAGAGGAGGTGGTAAGACCAGACCTTGAAGGAATGCTTCTTCTATCCAGGGCCTGGAGTCAACCAGCAAGAGCTTTCTGTAGGTTAAAAAGTTTGCAGGTTATCTCGAGACCATGTGGCTTTCAAGTCAAAGGACAAAAGTTCTGCCTTATTCTTTTCTAGAATCCTTTGTAATGGTCTACAACCATTTCTAGCCTGAATTTCTTTCCTCGCACTTTTTCCTTTTGAAATGCAGTCGATGCTCTGAAAATTTCCCTTGTCTCTGGAAGAGAGATTTATTAGCACTGGCACCGGGGAAGTTCATGGTTGGCTTAGGACTGTTGTGTGATAGAATCACAAAGGCAGAGTTTATTACTATTTCAGATCCAAACTTCAGAGGAATCTGAGCAGAAGTCATTACATTTGATTTATATTGTCCCCAACTGCCGTTGTTGTCATTAAAGTAGATAGACTTAATGTAATTAAAAATGCGGCTGTGCATGCAAATGTACTTTAAGTCTGGATAGAACCCTTAGCAGTCACTGCTGGGACTTGACAGAGAGGGGAACCTGCTTTGATAAATCTAAGTGAATAATGCTTCGCTTTGATTCAGAGATTCGCCACAAAGGAATGGGTATATCAGTTTGGGAATAGTACAACTCTGTTTTTGAGTTTTGAGTATTTTCTAGCTATGGAAACCATGCCCTTTCAGGATTTCCTTTGTTTCAGTTGCTGTAGCAACCTGCTAGTGCCTGACCTATGGATGGCTCCCTACAGATCAAACCAAGTTGACTCAGCTGACATTTTGTTACAGTGAGGTCTTCAGCACAGTGCAGGGATTCTGCCTTATGCACAAAAACATGGGCTTCTCCAAGGTGGACTAAAACAAGGCTTCTCTGTTTTCTTAGATTTATTGCTGTCTCATAATTTGAAAAATCATACATTGAGGGTACAAGCACTCCGACATTGCCAAGGAACTTTATCACGATCACTGAATGCTAATTCAGTTTCTTGTCTGTGATTTAATTGCTTGCCAGAGAACTCCAGCTAAGTCAGATTTGGAGAGGCAATAATTAGGGAAGACAGATTTCTACTCCTGCAGCTCTGAAGCTGTGCTGCAGTTTTGGGAGATATTTACAAATTGCTTATTCCTCTAAGTAGCTAAGCTGAGTCTTCGACAGTGAACTTTGCCCTCTGGAACGGTGACTCTGGTTCTGTTTCCACATGAACGCTCTCCAGAGCAGGCCTTCTGTAGTCTGCGATGGAAATGCTCTCCAGAGCAGGCCTTCTGTAGTCTGCGACGGAAAGTTGGATGGCTTTTGAGCTGAGCTCTAACGGAAAAGACAAATTGATTTAGAAGAGCATTTACATTATGTTTGCAATTGAACTTCTATTTTTGAAAGTGCTGTATGAAGGCTGGCTGGAACAAGCTATAAGATGAAGCACAGCTTCATTACAGGGTGACTCATTCTTCAGTTATCATCATTGGTTAATTTATATTTTAATTATGTTTGAATTGGATACTAATTTCCTTTTCGGAAGGCAAATGGAAAAGAGCTAAGGAAACATAGGAAAGTTACTTAAATGAGACATTGGTTCTTTGGCATAGCATGTGGAAAAACTGTATAGTTCAACTCTTGGTGAATGTTCAGATCATGAGGAATACACCTGTCTGCTGCACCAATTCCACAGCATCAGCAATGAGGTGATGCAAACAGACACGAGAAAAAATTGCATTTTGAATATATATATTCATATATATGCTCATATATTGTTAATATATAGTAATATATATTATATAATCATGTTCATATAAATATGAACATTATTTATAGTCAGGAGATGCCAAACACCAAAATTGCTTTAAAGAATATTCTTATTTTTTAAAACAATTTTATACGCATATACAGTGTATCTTATTCTGATTCTCTTCCCATTTCCCCTGAGCATTCTGCCTCTCATACTACACACGTCCTCCTCCTACTTTCATGTCCTCATTAAAAAATACAACCTCATAAAAAACCAGTGGAGCCCCATTGGTGCTACCTGAATGCACTAATGAATGGACATGAGGCTATCAACCTGAGCATAGACAATCTACCAATGGCCATTTGCTCTTAAGAAAACAAAAATGAATCCTCCTTCCCCAGTAGCTAGTAACAACCAATAGCTTCTCAGCTAAGGGTGGGGCCTCATGAACGCCTCCATTTTGAAATATTAACTGGCTCGACTCTGTGCAAGTTGTTCAGGTAGCCACAGATGCTGTAAGTTCATGAGTATAAAGGCCATATCAGGTCCAAAAGATGGCATCCCACAGCTCATTTTCCCTCTCACATTCTTTCTACTGCTCTTCTGCAATGTTCCCCTAAGCTCTGGATGTTACAATAGGTGCTCTATTCAAAGCCAAGTACTCAAAAGTCACTTATTCTCATTCCTTTGGCTGAATACCAAGATTTCAAAATCCGACTGAGTTTTATACTTTAAAATCGTGGACAGAAATATACTCCTATTCCTTGTACTTACACTGGTGCTAGGAAGATTGTATAGGAATGCTACTGAGATGGAATCAAAGGGAAAAGAAGAGATGACACTTAGAAGAGACACTCGAAACAAATGCCACGGATTCTTTTCCAGAGATACATGAAATATAGAAAACTCAAGTGCACAGTTGAGAGCAGGAGAGAGCAGGCACTAGGAGATTTGCATTATTGAAACACGCCACTAAGGAGAAACCCCCTGAGCAATCATCAGGGTCATAAAAAACATTGGAGGAACTCATGCAAGAGGGAGGGAGCAACCCCTCCAGCAGATGTGGATCTCCTCTAAGCAAGGTGGAGACAAAGGAACAAAGCTGCTGGGTTCTGCTCACTGCCAGGAGACCAGACTCTAACTTCTGGCTTTCTTTTTCTCCTCTCATTCCTAATGTATTCCAAACATGGATGCTTGTTCAAACCCAGTCTTACCAAACTAAAATATTTTCTGGTAGTTACTGGTAACTGGAGCTTCCCTGATGGCAGGGACTATAAATAAATTAAACAATCAAATACCTGCCTTGACAACACTGTGATTGAACTCACAAGAGTGCCATTGAGTGTTCAAAAACAGGCATGTGTTGGGAGTCGGTTTCTTTTAAGGCAGGATAGGCCAGAGGGAAGAGAAGGAGACATCCCACATCTCACTGAAAGTATGTGATGGTCGGTTAAATCAGCTTCCCAGGTCTCTGAGTGTCAGTCTTGAAGTGACTTGATTTATGTGCATGGCAAAAAAGCTATAAATATAGGAAAGGCCAAGTGACCACAACCATGACCCCCATTTTAACCAGTTTTGCTTCTCATGAATTCTTCATTTTCAAGGAGCCATTATTCTAGACAAATGCAAGAGTGAAGGCTCAGTGCCACCCTAGCCAAGTGTATCTTTTGCTCAAACAGCTCTGTAGGTCTCAGAGAGGAGCAACAGAAAGAAACTAGACATGTGTGTGTGTGTGTGTGTGTGTGTGTGTGTGTGTGTGGTGGGGGCGGGGAGTAGAAGGAGAGTGGAGAGTGTGTGAAGGGAGACACAAAAGAGTGAAGAGCTGTGGAGGAATGCATCACAGGACAGATTTAAAAGATTTTTTAGGAACTGCTAGTATTTAGACAGAGTCTCATGTGTTCTGATCTGAGCAGGGCTGAGCTTTGCCTCTCAAAACATTGTTATGTTCCTAATCATGTCGAGTCCAGATGTTTTGCTGCCGAGGCACTAGGGAGTGATATAGCTTGCTAGTGGCCCACTCAGGTGATTGTACCCTTAACGCCAACACCAGCCTAATGCTAGCCTGTGTCCTGCTTGTTGTACCTATACGGTTGCTTTAGCTTTTGGTAATCTAATGTTTGACCAAACCAAGACCCCATTTAAAAAGAAAACAAAAAACTTCATAGGTTGTAGGCCTGATACCTAGTCTCCTCAAGGAGCTGTCTTTTCTAAAAATCCATATGTTACAAAGCATCTTGTATTACATTAGAATGTGTAGCCTCCTATTGTGGAGGCAAAGAGCAGCATGCAGGATAACAGCATAAACAAGGAGGGATACTCTTATTACTCTGACTGATAAAAGAAACTGGGCTGAGCATTTATCTTTGCAGTCATAGCTTCTGAATTAGACTTTCCTCTCCTTTCCTTGAGGTCCGAGCTGCATCTTCTGTGGGGATGTGGTAATATGTGTCTACAGATGATGTTCATACATCTTTGTCAGAAGCTGGGTGTTAAAGGCCCACTCCTTGTGACTGGGAATCTTCTCTAGGGTCACTCAGGT
Source organism: Arvicola amphibius (assembly GCF_903992535.2). Taxonomy (NCBI): domain Eukaryota; kingdom Metazoa; phylum Chordata; class Mammalia; order Rodentia; family Cricetidae; genus Arvicola; species Arvicola amphibius. The sequence goes on along the minus strand of NC_052049.1, from coordinate 147,968,752 downwards.
CATTGTTGATGTGCCTTTAATGAGATGTCAACTATCCTTTAGTTGCTATTTCATTTGTATCTTAAAAAGGCCTTTTGCAAATTAATTCTAGGGCATTAAGGCACTCGACAAAGTCTTTATTGTGATTTTGTTAGTATTTTGTTCTAGTTTTACAAGGATTTTGATTCTTAAAATAGTTGGTTAAACTCATGGGAAGACATGTCTGGTGATGAGGGAATTTTCTGTTTTAAGCTCAGAAATGTCTCTGTGAATACATTTTTGCTTCAACCACAATTCTCTTCCTGTTATTTTTCTCATAGTGAAATTATTTGCTTGTGTTTGTGAGACTGATGCTTGTTGTCATGGAAACAAACAATCCCACAAATTCAGTGCTTTAGAAATTAGGGAGAAAAGCAGACTGAAAGACACAGACCTTAGGAAAAGTAGACACTGGTGATTACCCTGGTGTTAATTTGGAAGAAAATTTCCATTTTCTAACGCATTAACTATCTTCTTTAAATCCAAAGTCACTATTAAGTGAGTTCATTTCCCCGTAGTCCTCCTGACTGCAGGCCAAGAAATTCAGAAGCAAAGGTACAAATGGAAAAATGGCCTATAGTAAGGAAAGGGAAAGTGTGTTGCAGACTTGAAACTTAGCAGAATTGTGGGAATTCAGTCATCAAAACAAGTAGAAACTGACAAACAGCCAAACCAAGCCAAGAAGCCAGCGATAGGAAGTTGCACTTTCATATTCTGCACGTGAAGAAGATGTAGCGGTTTATCACCATGAAAGCAGCAAATTCTCAGGGCAAAGGGTTTTCATTTTTAGGTGCTGAGGAAAAAAGTTACTATGTTCTTGAAAATAAGTGTTCTTGGTTTCAGTGAAATATGCAGCTAATTCCTTCCCAGAGATGAGATGTCTTGTCTACTTTCAAAGTCATTTATAATGGAGTAAGAACTTTCCATTAGGTTCTGGTAGCCTTTTCAGCTTCTGTCTTGTTTATCTTTCCCTCTACGTTCTACCATGTATGAGGAGAATGTTTGTGCACTGACATTTTTTTCATTAATACTTATCTTTATTTTTGGTTGATGCTTAATTGTTTATGAGTAGTTCTAAAATGTTCATTGCACTCCGAGTTAAGAAAATAGCAGCTTTCAAAAATCTAGTATGTGCACTGTCATTTACATGAATGTAATACAATTGTTGGTATAATGTATGCTGAGGAGGCAGATAGTTTTATAGTTATGTCACAGTGTGGTATAAACCCTAGTAAAAGCATTCAATATAAAGTGACTAGTATATTTATATTACATTTGAAATATGGAAAATGAGGGTTTTATTAGAAGACATCTGTGCCTATCATTAAGTTTAGGTTGCTATGTCTTTCCATTTAGGATAAGTAGAGATTTATGAAAGAGCCATGATTTAGTTGCAGACCATTTTGATCAGACAGAACAAGCAGTGTGCTCTAATTGACAACTCATTACTTTTAAGTTGTTCAGAATTACTGGTGACTTTTAGTTTCACTGGAGTGAAACTGTCAAAAGTGTGTACTTTTGCTCTCTTGAACAGAATATGCAAGTTAAAGCTTATTCAGAAAGCTGTGGTGGAAGCTAAGATTTGCAAGCAGTATATGGTGGTTGTAGTAACTGTAATTCATAAATTGAAATGAGTATATTAAAATTAGAGAGAAAGGAAAACATCCTGGTAAAAACATGGAGACCTTTGTGGAAGTGGGCTTTGTTTCAAAGTACTCTGACATGTGATAAAATATGGACATTCAGACATTGTTCCTTTTAGAAAAAAGTTAAAAGCATTCATTTCTTCGAATCTGGGTGTCTGCTTTGTTCTCGAGGGCCCCGTAATACAAATAAGCGTATGGGGGTTGATAGTTAGGAATTGTGCAGCCTGAAGTTTTCTTCTGCTGATTTGCTCCATTGATGAAAAACAGCCCCAGAGCTCAGAAATAATGATCAATTTTAGAGAGGTTGAGTTTGAGTCCAGTAAGTTAGGATGTCTACCAGGGTGAAGGAATACTTAATTATTCAGGTGACATTTAAAAAGTGATACCCTTTTAACCTCTGTTCTAGAGCGTGGTTCACCCCAAGATCTAGTTACTAAGGACATCACGAACACGTCCATTGGGGCCTATTGGACATCAGCTCCAGGAATGGTCCGAGGGTACAGAGTCTCATGGAAGTCACTTTATGATGACATTGAGGTTGGAGAGAAAAACCTTCCTGGAGATGCAATTCACACCATGATAGAGAATCTACAGCCAGAGACCAAGTACAGAATTTCAGTGTTTGCAACTTACAGCAGCGGAGAAGGGGAGCCCGTGACTAAAGATGCCACAACTGAATGTAGGTAACTTCCCAAGAGTGTGGGGATACATGTTGGTGCTACCTAAGAACTAATCAGTTCAGGTGACCTGAAATGGAGCCACTGAGGTTTTTTTTCTTCACTTGGGAATAAGAACTGAACACGAGTGATGTTTAAGGAGTGTGGTTTAAGTTCCAATCAGGTTCTGATCTGAAAAATAATATATTTGGACAATTTTGAATTCTTCCCAGCCATGCGTATGTGTCCATTTTGTTTTCTAGTAAAAGGGTCAGCTAGCTAGGATACTAAATTAGTGGAAATACAGCTCCCATGTAGACCAAGCAAATTTAGGAGCTGTTGTGACTGCATGACCTTAGTCAAGGGCCTTAGCTTTCCTCGGATGTCAGTTTCCTAATCTGAGGAACACAGATGATAAATGTCTTCTCTTACAGTGCCATGAGCATGAACTGGAAGGATAGTAGCCAGAGCACCAGGGACAGTGCCTAGCCACCTAAGGATGTTCGTCCTGTTTTCTGAGTGACAGTGTATATGTTTAGTAATTTCAACAAGGGTATCACCTTGGTGGGGTGTGGATAATGGAGAACATCGTGTGTATACGTAGATAGGGAAGCCTACCTGGGGCATATCTGTGCTTCTTGATCACTATTTTCTTTTCTTTTTTTGAGACAGGGTTTTATTATGTAGCCCCTGCTGACTTGGACTAACTATGTAGATTAACTAGTTCCACATTCATAGAGATCCGCCTGCCTCTGCCTCCTGAGCGCTGGGATTAAGGGTGTGTGCCAGTAGATCTGGCCTCTTTTTGCGCACTTTTCCTGGGATGGGAATAGTGGTCTAATAGTGATCTAAGGGGTCACACTGGAAGGGAGGAATATACTCAGTTCACACTCTATCTGGTATGAAGATGTCCTTATGTAACACTGTAGCATATACAATGCATAGGCATAACAAAAGCCGAATAGGAGCAACCCCAAGAAAGCATAGAATATTTAAACCCGACAAAACCAAAGCAACCAAACCAAACAAGAGGGCAGCCATGATAAGACCAAATAACAACAAGCATCTGTTAGTCACAGACATTCCTACACATGTAGAGAAAAGCCTTTTCTTCGTTTGTTTTGGAAAGGTTCACAGTTTTATACGTGCTTCTCACGCGTGCTTAGAAGTGTGTCCAGCATCACTTTAAGATGAAACTTAAGGACATGTCCCGTAAATGTTTATGCCATGAAAATAATGTGCTGGGATTAGAATATCGGTTGTCCCTCTTCACGATGGCTAGTTCAGCAGTGGCATGGGGGCGACACTGTGAGTTGTTGAAGCTACAACAGTGCCTTTCAGAAAAATACAGAAGCCTACTAATTTAGTGATCTAAGGAGAAGAACTTTCAGTTTTCTTCTCTTTTACTGTAAGATACAATTAAAATATTTTTATTTATCATCATAAGGGAATGAGTTTCACTGTAGCATCTTTATAGACAGTCTCAGGATGCGTTTTATTTTGTTTTCCTCCCAGACTATAGTCTCCGTGTTTCCAGCTTTCTTTCCCTAGTTAGTTCCCTTCTACTGTTTTCCAGTTACAGATATTTTATTACTCTATTTCCTCCCTCAAAATCTCTTCTCCTCTTATGAACCCCCCTTTTCTAGCCTTATGACCTACGAACACACACACACACACACACACACACACACACACACACTTAAGTTCTTTTCATCAGAGTTGGGGATAGAGGAGGGTGAGCCTGACCTGGTTGGTGTCTCCACTTTCTCTACTAAGGTCACTGGTCACTGATATCATTAGATTAGAACCTCATCTACATAAGCTTGTTTAACCCAAAGGTCCTACCTGCAAGATCCACATTGGAGGTTAGAGCTTCCACATGATTTTTAGGGAGAACACAATTGTTACATCCAAAATTTATTTTTTATTTTTATTTTTTTTTGTTTTTTCGAGACAGGGTTTCTCTGTGGCTTTGGAGCCTGTCCTGGAACTAGATCTGTAGACCAGGCTGGTCTCGAACTCACAGAGATCCACCTGCCTCTGCCTCCCGAGTGCTGGGATTAAAGGCATGTGCCACCATCGCCCAGCTACGTCCAAAATTTAGATCATAAATTTGTTCTTGGTGTGCCATATAATTTTTATTTGAGTCCAGATATTGTGAGTTTTATTTTATTGGGTTCTGGAAAGTATATTACTATAAATATTAATCTTATTCCCTTACCTAGAATGTAGTTATTTGGAAATAGTTTGATTTTTTTGAAATTCACGCTAAGACCTGTTTTAGCTTAGGAGCACTTTTGCTTTGTTATCGAAGCAAAACCCCTGCTGTACACTCTACGTGGTCTCACCACAATTCTAAGGTGTGGTCTTGTGGCTGAGGGAAACTTTCTGGCCACGTGTGAGCTTCAAGAGTGGTTCTGTTTGTTTCGGGTGGTGTGTTCTCTAGTTTGTGGTACTTTCCTCACACACATGCCCTGACTTACCCTGGGTTGGGGACCCAAGGAGGATTTTCTGTGTGCTTGGGGACATTTTATCTGTGGCCTTCTCTCTGCTGTAGTTCTCTGTCTCTGGACTCCATTTGATGTGCACTCCCACCGTCTCATCAGTTAGGAAAATCACAGGGCTCCATCTGGGTCCCACCTGCCTGTGTTGGGGCCTGGAAACACACCAGCAACAAAATGGCCAGCATAGAGTCAGCCCAAGTCTGTTCCTAAAGTCCCAGGGTTAACTGGTGCTAAGTGACGTTCATTGTCTAAAAACTATTTTAACAAAGTTTTTTCTTCCCTATTTAAAACTGTTTCTTAATGATTCTTACCCACTTGACCATGAAAATTTCTTTGAAAATCAGGGAAGACAGTTGATTTTGTTTCCTTCAACTTTAGCGTCTTCTAATAGTACTTGCGAGTCTTCTAGTATTGAATTAAATGATTCTGCTGATAAACTTATTATTTATAAGAAAGGGGATGTTATTGTTTGCAGATATTGGGTGAAGTATGTCTGACAGTTATTCATAATAGTTAAATATTGCTAAAAGAACTAGTTGAGTGACGGTATCAGCTTCACATTAGATAAATGTTAATACACAGTGCTTCCTAACATACTTGATGTGTGTGCTTTCGTCTGCCAGCCTTTGAGATGTTTTCACCTATTAGAGTTGCCTATCCTTTTGTGTTCATAGTCATATGCACATGGAAATCAGAAGATTGATGTCAATCATCCTGACTCTGATCTACTTACAGACTGTAGCTTCTTCTGAAAAGGCCTGAATAAAATTTCAAACTCTTTATTTTTGATCTTTAGTATTCCTTGTGGCTTTATTACTAGAAGAATTCTTTACAGAGACAACACAATAAAACTTTAAAACCACATTTTTGGAGATGAATTTCTTTTCCTTTACTAAAGTTTCTAGAATGCAACTAGGAAATCCCTGCAATATGAACTTTCATTTTTTTAGTATTAACTGGATAAAGCAAAAGCATCCCACCGAGGCCGTTCTAAGATTAGGCTCACATACCATCATGAACCCAAGAGACGATGATGCCCAGCGTGAAAGACATTTGTGTCCACACTTAAGAATACAGTTTCTTCTCATGTGAAGGAGGTGGCAAACAAAATTAGTTTTCTTTTGACATGCTATGGATTAATTTTTTTTTTTGTTTCACAGTATCCCAAGATTCCAAAACCTTAAAAGTGGATGAAGAAACAGAACACACAATGAGAGTTACATGGAAACCAGCACCAGGGAAAGTTGTCAACTACCGTGTTGTGTATCGCCCTCAAGGGGGAGGGAGACAAATGGTCGCTAAGGTGCCACCCACAGTCACTTCAACAGTGCTAAAGAGACTTCAACCCCAGACCACATACGACATCACAGTTCTCCCAATGTATAAGACAGGAGAAGGAAAGCTTAGGCAAGGATCAGGGACAACAGGTATACAACAATAATAATACTAATCATGCCTTTGGGGGAGAAAGTATGATGCCTTTCAAAAAGAAGGCTAGTATCTATTTTATCTGTAGACATTTCAAATTGAAGCTGGGGTGCGGGAGGTCTGTAGCTGAGTTGTGGAGCTTTTGCCCAACAGGAGTGAGATTCTGGATTCAAGCTCCAGCACCATGCATGCAAACACTTTTAATTTGTAATAAATTAAGTTGTATTTATTAGGGGCCATGTCTAATTAGTGCATTATTTGCTTTGCAAATCCAGTTCCTGGTAAAAATGATTCTACAGGCTAACATATCAATCTAAGCCTCATCTGAATGGCGAGAATTGTTTATGCTACTCTGTCAGCACTCCATTTCACAGGGCTTTTCGCGACCCTGACATCTTGTGCTATTGGATTGACTCTCTATACATTCATATTTTTGTGGGTGTGAATAAAAAACACTTAAGGCTATCTTATTGGTAATCTTTTTAAAAAACCTTTTTCATTTTACAGCTTCTCGGTTTAAGTCCCCAAGAAACCTCAAAACTTCTGACCCGACAATGTCAAGTTTTCGCGTGACTTGGGAGCCTGCCCCTGGGGAGGTGAAAGGTTACAAAGTCACATTCCACCCCACAGGCGATGACAGAAGACTAGGGGAGTTGGTCCTTGGACCATATGACAACACAGTTGTCTTGGAGGAGCTTAGGTAAGAATGAACTGTATTTGTGCTAAAATATTATATCATTTATATAAGTTAGCAGGTTTGGCACAAAGAACCACCTCATATCTGTTTTCAGAATCAAGCAAAGAATTAAGACTAAACAAATAGTTTGTATTTTTAAATAATTTTTGTTATTAAGTGATAAGGGATAACTTTAAAAAAAAAAAGGAATACTGAATTTTAACATGTCCTTATCACATAGTTTTCTTGCAATTACAGCCAGGTGGAAATGTATGACCAGGTAACTCATTCTGAGACTCCCAGTGTGGGTGTCCCTGCAGTGAAGCACACGGGAGCTCAAAGGACAGAGTCTGAGCTTGTTGCCAACTGGCAAAACAGCTTTGGGTTGATTCAAGGTCTAGTTTCAGACAGTGAGCTGGGAAACAGAGGAGTGTGAGTTTGAACAGCACTCCACATCCATCCAGTCGTACCAACGTGCTACTGGATGTTCCTCTTAGAAACTTCGTCTGTTCGAGTGTGCATTCAATAATGTTAAACCTGTTAATGCTTGCTGTTCATGATCACTTGTGCAGATAGGATGAAAGTTGGTGATGTCACTGTCTGACGCTGCCCAGTGCTTAGCGTCCCGGGTTACCTTGCAGACATCAAACATTTCAATCTCCGTAAGCCTTTGAGATTTACTCAGAGGCAGCAGAAGAAAGGCAGCTCCTTCTTCTCCTTTCTGAAGGGCATGGGGGGAATGCTGTCTCTGGCAGCAAAGCCAGTCCAGAAAGGGTGCTGTGAATCCCCTGAGCTCCCTGGAATGCTGGGTGGCTGGTTCCCTGCGAGTCAAGCTGGAATGAGATGGCAACTATTTTTCTTCTTTCACAATACTGAACATTTTAAGTTCCTTTGGGTAAAAGTTTGTTAATGAAGGTGGATATCTTTAACAAGTTGGGAACTGCTTCCCTGAGCCCATGGTCCATACCCACTGTGCACATCCCTGTTTCAGGGCAGGCACCACCTATAGAGTCAATGTCTTTGGGATGTTTGATGGAGGAGAAAGTTTACCACTTGTTGGGCAAGAGATGACAACTCTTTCCGATACAACCGTGACACCATTTTTATCCTCTGGTAAGATACTAAGTTATATTTCTACAGGAAACAGTATTGTGTAACTATGTCATATGTGACGTGTTAGGTTATTAAACAATGACAAGTAATTAATTATAAGTTTTCACTACAATACATTTAAATAATTCACATACTATATGTTTGAATGAACTGCTTCAAAATATCCAGCTGAGTCTATTTTTGGCTTTTTCTTTCAGTTTTGCATTAATTAAATACCGTTATTTAAAAATGGGTTTTATTTAGTGTGACAGCCGTAGTTACACTTTCTAATTTTTCTTTTTAGTTGTACGATTTTCTTTTGGTATAATATATTTTTACTTCAGTGGCTTATTTGGGCTGAGAAAGAAGGTTTTACATTTGAAAAAGTGGGCAATCATGACTTGCAAGTAAAATGGTAGCGCAAACCCTTTAGACATTCTGCCCCTTGCTATCAATACAGGTTTGATGTGAACCAAGACAGCATTTAATAGAATTAAAGTTGAGAGGAAGAGGTACAGTTTACTTCTAAACTTTTAAAAAGTCATTTGCTAAAACCAGTCAGTCTTAGCACAGCCAGAGATGTTAAAGTCGTAGGTCCTAGGAACACTGTTTAGGAGTCTTCTGTCTTGGGAAAGGTATGAGATGCATGGCACTGTGTAGTTGATTGTGTGATGGGCATTACCTAATTTTCTTTCCTTTTAAAAGTGAGATAAAGATGATCTGACAACATTGCAATAAATGGGGAAGTTTATAGCTGGGGACTCAAGCTTCTAGAAAAAAGAGGATTTAAAGTTTGACGTGGAGGGAAGAAAGTCACATTTTGCTATTTTATATTGTCTCATTGTTTCTCTTATGATGACATTAACTGGCTTATATTTTTATTTTGTAGCTTGTCACTGAGGATATTGGGATTATTTTCTCTTCCCAAACACCTTCGCTTTGTGTCTGTGTTTGTCTGTCCCCTCAATTTGTGTATTTCTTTGCATATTTTTCCCAATTGCCTTCCTCCTTCCTCAATTCTTTGAATGTGCAGATTTTGCTTTCTGAAATTATCTACAATAGATGAAAGAGTTAAATAAATAACAGTGAAACAATAGAACAGCATGTTAGATTTTCAAAGCATGTTTTTACTTCATAGAGTTCTGATTTCAAGAGTCATGTGTCTAATCCTTATAACGTGTGATAGTTACCTGGTAGCTTAATTATTATAAGGGATATTTTTGGCTCACTTAAACCACTTATGGTTTATACATTTAATCAGTTCATCTTATATATATTTGCTAATATCTTAAATAGCGAAGAATGCAATATCTTACCTTATATAGAATCCAAATCTTATTCAAATTATTTATATTTTTTGTTAGATAGCTATGCATTCTCATTTATTATTTTAAGTATTGATTGTGTGGGCCTTTCAAACTGACCATCACGGTTTAATTAAAATCTCTAGGTTCTATGATCATGGTCAGGAAATAGAGTCAAAGATGAAGATTTGCCACTGAAATAATCTTTGGGAAAATTGGTTCTTGTGACTTATTTGAGGTTAATAAATTATAGCTGTGGCTTTGAATTATTAAGCTTACCTGGTATGTTGAAATAGACAACTTGGGTGGCAGCAGCTACAAAGGGAGCGACCTGCCAACTCTGTGTTCCTTACCGTCCTGTCTCACGATTGCTGTGTCAGGGATGGAGTGTCTCACCAGAGCTGAAGCAGACATTGTCTTGCTGGTGGATGGGTCATGGAGTATCGGCCGCGCAAATTTTAGAACCGTGAGAAGCTTCATTTCTCGTATTGTGGAAATCTTTGAAATTGGTCCCAAGCGAGTACAAATTGGTAGGTTCCGACAACACCGAAGATCTTTGACAGCTTAACTGCGATCTTTAATCCATCCTAACACCCTGGTGTCATTTTAGCTCTCGCTCAGTACAGCGGAGACCCGAGAACAGAGTGGCAGTTAAATGCCCACAGAGACAAGAAGAGTTTGTTACAGGCTGTGGCGAACTTACCATACAAAGGAGGAAACACCCTCACGGGTAAGTCAGGACGCTTTGGCGCAAATTTGGCACGTGCTTTTGGTCAGACAGATAGCTGAGAGATGATGTGACCGGCTGTCTTCTAAAAATCCCCCTAGGCATGGCTTTGAATTTCATTCGCCAACAGAGCTTCAGGACCCAAGCTGGCATGAGGCCTCGCGCTCGCAAAATTGGAGTTCTCATTACCGATGGGAAATCACAAGATGACGTGGAGGCTCCATCCAAGAAACTCAAGGATGAAGGAGTGGAACTGTTTGCTATTGGTAAGACCTGGAGAAGATAGTGATGCCCTGGGTGGCAGATGGGCTGAGGACTTTTTTGTAGTTAAAAATATTATTGGATTACCATATTCACTTAAACCAACAAGGCGGTAGAATTCTTGTCACTTCCGAACAAAAGTCTCGTGAGAGAGGAGTTGAAATTAATTAACGAAGGGGAAAAAGCTAATACTTACTTCGAAATTTCAGCTCTAGTTTTGGAGTGATCAAGACCTTGCTCCATCTGAGAAGGGATTTATTTGCCTACAGAGGCCTCTGTGGGCACCTGGTGCTCATCTGCGTACACCCCTATACAGACTCAGTGGAGGAACACTTACAAAAAGAAAAGGCCTGAAGTATTTTCCTCATTCCATTAACATTTCCTGGAAGGTGCTTTCAACTTGTAATTCACTGTTTTCCAAGGTATTAAGAATGCTGATGAAACTGAGCTAAAGATGATCGCCACGGATCCAGACGACATCCATGCATACAATGTGGCGGATTTTGAGTCATTATCCAAGATTGTGGACGACCTCACCATCAACTTGTGTAACAGCGTCAAGGGCCCTGGTAAGCTTAGCCAGGGGCTGCTCTATCTGGGTGGGGCCCTCACTCTGAAATGCTCAGCAGTGTTAGAGGCTTTTGCCTCCTGGCTGCCAGGAGCAACCCCTGAGTTGTGGTGAGTAGATATGACGTACAATTTAGGTAGGTTACCTGCATCTGGCACACAGTGGACAATCGAAGGCTTTTAGGAAATTAATTATGAAATTTTGTCCTTGTTAGTGAAAATCCCTTCCTTTTTATATAGGAAGATTTTGGTAAAATTGTTCTTCATTTATTTTTCTTGGTTCTGGGAAAGTTAGCATGAGTTTAACCTTACAGAAACAGTAGAAACCATTCTAGACTTTTGTAGAATTGTCTTTACTGGTGCCAAATGTCTTCTTGGGGGGGGGGAACTCCCTAGTTAAGAATCTCTATTTTAGTTCATTTTTAAATGATATCTTTTTGGGGGTGGGGTGGAATCAAACTAGAAAATGCTTCTAGTGTATTTAAGGATTTATTTAGGTTATATGGCTCAGCAAATGCACAAAAGTGGGAGAAGAGAATAAAGGGGCGGTAGGAGACCCCCCTTTCTGGTACAGATCTGTTCTGTAGTGGAGCAGTTTTTTGTTAGTGCTATGTCACACAGATGGCTACGACAAGCTCACAGATTTAGATTGCTAAGTAATGTTTGGTAGCCTTTTCCAGCTTCCCAAGGCATAGGCCTGGGAGAGGCATCCTATGTCTGCTTTCTTTTCTTCAATTGTAGACTGTCAGATCTGCTGCTCTACACTGATAACCCCTGAATGTGAAGAGAAGTTACAGTCCTAAACTTGAAACTTTTAGAAATAGTGCAATCCTTCTTTACTGGCAAAGACATAGATACAGAGAAGCTACCCAGTTGGGGTCAAATGCCTAGGGATGTTGTTGTGGGGCTTTGAATGAGGTAAGCATGGAAAGGGATTAGGCGTTAGAAACAAAATTTCAGAACTGGGTTTGTAGTGACAGGAGAGGGCTCAGATGGATGGGACATTGAAAGAACCAACACTGAAGGGCTTTGCAGACATAATGACACACAAATCCATGCCCCGTGGACTATGAGGACTTCTCTGGTAGACATGCGAATTGTGTGCAGACAATCTGTCATTAACTTGCCATGGTCAGAGAAGTGGGGGGGGGGGGTTCAATAAACAGAGTGGCAGAAATGCTTCACAATATTTGGGTCCTTGGTTACACTCACATTTTATTTTTCATGCTCCTTCTTGAACTTCTGTCTCCAAACTTTTAAAGATTTTCTCTTTTGGATTTTGAACAACAGTCTGACCTTTTCCCTGGAGAAATAGACCAGCTGGGCAGCCAGAATTTGTAGGCTTCTGGCTTTGGGTTTGCTGAGAGAAATGGTTTTTTTTTTTATTCAATTGGAGTGAACTCTGAGTGGGGATGAAAATGTCTTTTATCTTTATTTATTTATTTTTTTAATCAACCAAGTAATAGTGGCATTCATTGAAATTTCCCAGACAGTAAAACTACTTGATAATTTTGCAAGCTTGACTTTGACCCAAGCACAATAAAGGTTAGGCTGCTAAGAGTAGACGTGCTCACCCAGTTTGGGCTCACAAAGAATCCCAGAAGAGTTTATAAGAAAGTGATTTGTCATGGTCATGGACTCATAGAGTGACTCCTTTCTCTTTCTTTAAATTATTTGCAACATCTTGCTATTGTTCACAATGTATTTATCATGTCCATTTTTATTGTTATTTTATAGACACTGTTATTTACTCTTATCTACCCACAGACTGGCTATTTTAAAATGCTTATTTCTATATTTAAAAATATCAATATTTGCTTATTTTCATTCTTTCTTGATAAAAAATAATTAGATTTTCTTATTGCCTATTTAGACCTAAACAAATAAATAAATGTTCTAAGGAAACGTAACATAGAAAGCAACTAGTGTTATCTTCATAGAACATAACATGCTTAGAAATAGTAATGAGGTAGTGATCTTGGTCTAATGTCAGACAATGGAAAAGTTGAATTGATTGGTCCCTTCCTCTGATTATGTGAATGGGGTTGAGAAGGGAGATGGTGTCAGAGATGACTCAGAGGTCTTGGGTCGAGGTGACATTTTGACTAGTGGTTTCATGAAGAACAGGAGATCGTTCTGTTTAAAGAGCTCTAGTTTGAACCTTCTGAGATTAAGGAACCTTTTGACCATTTGTTCAGGGAGGTCAGTGGGCAATAGGCCTCTATATAGATTTATTACCCTCTTCCCATGTGAAGGAAAGGCTGTAAAATCTTCTATGCAGATCAGTGCTGTTTCAATCTAATTTCTTACTTCACCCCCTTGCTACAGAAATGAAAGAATGTGTATACTTTATCTCCACACACAGGTGACTTGGAAGCACCATCTAACTTAGTTATTTTTGAGAGGACTCACCGTTCCTTTAGAGTGAGCTGGACACCTCCTTCTGACAGTGTGGACAGATACAAGGTGGAATATTACCCTGTTTCTGGAGGGAAACGCCAGGAGGTGAGCAGATGACTCTTAAGCCCTCCTTTCTCATGCTGAGATTGGGTGCTTCTCATTAGAGCTCAGAGGAAAACGTTGGGTGAGAAACAACAGATGAATGAAGAATGGTACTCTCTGTTCCTCTCAAGGCAGGCACTTCTCTTTGAACTTCATGAAAGGGAAATAGCTTTTTTTTTTTTAAAAGTTCCTAATGCTCAGAATATCAATATGATTTTTCAAAGAAGTTAATTAATTCATAAGTTTGAATTAGATGCATAAAGTTGACAAGTAAATCGTATTAAGGACAACAATTTATTAGTTTTAAAAATATGGTGATGATAGCTGGAAAAATAAATTATGTTATCACCTCCTGAGTAAATTGGGAGCATGGGGACCTTGGGAGAGGGTTGAAAGAGAGGAGAGAGGGAGGGAGGGGAGCAGAGAAAAATGTAGAGCTAAACAAAAATCAGTACAAAATGTCAAAAATTAAATTATGATATCACACCTGAGATCTCTCTGCAATCTAGTAATTTCTCAAAATAAAGGGCAAAGCCTCGTGAGATACCTTCTAAACTTTCCTGCAAACCGCTGCTTGGAGGTCTGACATGAAGAATGGAGTTGACTGTTCTTTCTTTTATTCTCCCCTCCAGTTTTACGTGAGTCGACTGGAAACCAGCACAGTACTGAAAGACCTGAAGCCTGAAACTGAGTACGTGGTGAATGTGTACTCTGTGGTTGAGGATGAATACAGCGAGCCTCTGAAGGGCACAGAGAAAACCTGTAAGTCCCGTGGGGAGCAGCAGCAAGGATATAACCCTATTATTTCTTTTCTAAGACTAAAAAAGAGGTAATGGCACATGGGAGATTTTTGCTAGCCTTTGACAAAACCACTGTGTTCCAGTCATTGATATGTAAAATTCACATCTTAAGTATGTCTTCTTTCTTTCTTTTTCTTTCTTTCTTTCTTTCTTCCTTCCTTCCTTCCTTCCTTCCTTCCTTCCTTCCTTCCTTCCTTCCTTCCTTCCTTTCCTCCTCTTCTCCCTCCCACCTTTTCCTTCTCCTATTCCTCCTCCTCTTCCTCCTCCTCCTCCTCCTCTTCTTCTTCTTCTCCTTCTCCTTCTCCTTCTCCTTCTCCTTCTCCTTCTCCTCCTCCTCCTCCTCCTCCTCCTCCTCCTCCTCCTCCTCCTCCTCCTCCTCCTCCTCCTCCTCCTCCTCCTCCTCTTCTTCTTCCTCTTCTTCCTCTTCTTCTCTCTTCTTCCTCTTCTTCCTCTTCCTCTTCTTCCTCTTCTTCCTCCTCCTCCTTCTTCTTCTTCTTCTTCTTCTTCTTCCTCTTCTTCTTTCTCTTCTTCTTTTTTGCTAAAGAAGAATGAAGTGAAATAATGGGTTGGTAACTTCTGTCTGAAGTTCTATGATGAAAGAATAAAAATAGCTTAGTGATGTTCCAGAAAAAGGGATTAAAGTCTCAGAAAGCTTATCTATTTTGGCTTTCATATGGTTCCATTGGAATGCCATTTGTAATCTGAACTTTGAGCGTTTCCTCTTTTTAATAGTTGGAATGCGTATCCTGGAGAATAAAGTGCAATCAACACTGACATTGGGTCTTTATGAGTAGAGGGAGCTATAGTAAATCATCAGTTCCTCAAGCAACACACTTTCTGTTAACATATATGTTACCAACAAAATAGGAAACATTTATTTGAAGGGATTCTGCTGATGTCCACTTGTGTGTTTTCATAGTGCCAGTTCCTGTAGTTAGCCTGAATATTTATGACATTGGCCCTACCACCATGCATGTGCAATGGCAGCCTGTGGGAGGAGCTACTGGCTATACTGTGTCACACCAACCAGTTAGAACCCCCGAAGCAGCAAAACCCAAAGAGGTGAGAGATGCCTGTTTCTTAATCACTCTGCTCTTCTCAGACTTTATAGGTTGACAGTTCTATTATCTACTGCCAATACTTATGAATCAATTTATGACTCTATACCCCAACCAAAAATAGAAATGTGGTTTGTGACCTGTAACCCATTAAAAAAATTGGCATGAAAGAAAAAAAAATTAGTTCTTTTGAATGTAAAAGCTGTGTTCTAACCTAGTGGTTATTAACAGGCCTCTGCTGCATCTCTCACATGTAAGTGGCAGCCTTTGACTCATATGTCTTATTTTCCTCTGGCATGCCCTTGTGTAGATGCGTGTGGGGCCAACAGTGAATGACGTGCAGCTGACTGGCCTCCTTCCTAACACTGAATATGAGGTCACCGTCCAGGCTGTCCTGCATGACCTCACTAGTGAACCTGCCAAAGCTCGGGAAGTCACATGTAAGATGTTACTGGCTTTTTTCTTTTCTTATTGCTGTTAAAGTTAACATTTGTTGGAATATTTCCACATGATGTTAGTGATAATTTGATAATTAATGCATAATTGTAGTTATTATTTTTGTTAATATGTGAAGTAGCAGGTGCAATTTTGTTATTCCATATATTTATACCATGCACTTTTCTTTTTTTTTTTTTTTTTTTGGTTTTTCGAGACAGGGTTTCTCTGCAGCTTTTTTAGAGCCTGTCCTGGAACTAGCTCTTGTAGACCAGGCTGGCCTCGAACTCACAGAGATCCGCCTGCCTCTGCCTCCCGAGTGCTGGGATTAAAGGCGTGCGCCACCACCGCCCGGCTATGCACTTCTCTTATATTTGTCCTTCACCACTACTCTATCCTTTTCACTCTCCTTTATTCCTCCAAGTAGAACCCTTTCTGAGACTATATTCTGTCATATCTGGCCATGTCAGGACCGACAAACCAGTCAATCTGCCTATCTTTTTGTTTTGTTTTGTTTTTCAAGACGGTTTCTCTGTGTAGCTTTGGTGTCTGTCCTGGAACAGGCTCCTGCAGGCGAGACTGGCCTTGAACCCACAGAGCTTCTCCTGCCTTTGCCTCCCAAGTGCTGGAATTAAAGGCAGGTTCCACTACTGCCTGGCTATCCTTTTTTTTTATGTTTAATGAACCTTATTTTGAGGCATAGCCTATCAACAGCAGAGTTTTAGAGTTGCTCTAGGCAATGTGTTAATCAAGGTATAGACATGAAATAACGCTGCATGATTTAATCTATGAAGTACAGCATGTAAGACACATGTGATCAGGACTATTTTTGGGCTACAGTTTGGAGAAGGGTATGTAGGTTAAGTTCAGGCATTTTGAGTTCTTGTTGAAGTGGAAACTGGCACCTATGAATGCTCATTTCAAGTCAATTCATCAGTCCACTCAGTCCTACAATTGAACATGCACTATGTCCCGGTCATCAGGCTTAGAGCTGGGGACATGCCACTGAGTGATAGAAAGCAGTGTGTAGAAGGCCTTTTTTGATCTGCAGTGATTCTGTGTGCTGTTTGGTGTCTTGGGCTGATGAGGGTTGTTCCCTTGAGGATTTAGTGAATACCCTTTATGAGAAGTGTACTTTGATTTTGCTTGGAGAAGTAAAAATTTCTGAGATATATTTGTCTTGAATGTAGTGCTCCTTAACCTACCTTCTAAGGAAACTGAAGAAGGAACTTGATGAATAAAAAGATATTGAGGAAACATAAGCATCATGTGGCAGAGAAAAGAAAAAGCCTGACAGTATAAATTTATTGACGGCGTATAAAGATTTATCATTTTTTATGTGTTAGATACTAACCAAGGCTGGCAGTTTTGTGGATGTGGGTAGTGATACAAGAGAGGGTGGGATTTTGTTCGGATTGGAAACACATGTTCTGAGGTGGCTAGGAGAGAAAACCCAAGACTCGCAGTGAGATGGCAGATAAATGGTACCAGGGATTTGGGAATGGTTCTAGACTACAGCAGTGGGGGAAGGAGATAAGAGAAAGGCGCCAATGCAGAAAACCAAAAACAATGGAAATATAGAGGGGACAGAAGATGGTGGCAGAAATAGGGATTCAAGATGAGAGACCCGCAGAGATGAAACAAAAGACAAAGAGAAATGGTCCGGTGGGCAGCTAGAAGGAGATAGATACATATAACAAGATAAAAATAAAAATAAAAAATAAAAAATAAAAAACCAAGGGTGGTAATGTACTGCTTTAATTCCACCACTCAGGAAGCAGAATCAGGCAGATCCTGTGCATTCAAAGACTAGCCTGGTTTATATCATGAGCTTCAGCTAGCCAAGGCTATATAGAAAGACCCTGTGAAAAAAAACAATGATGTTTTTCTTTTGTTCATTGTCGTCTCCTTTTAAAAAGGTAATCATTTGTTTGATTTGGCAAAATTTTGTTGTTTATATTTTCTTTCAATGATTTAGGCAAATATGACTATTCTTACAAGCTTAGTGGTTACCTAACATTGGTCCATTTTTATTTTTAATTCTCATAACTATTTTATATAGCATCCCCTGTAATATTCTTTTATTAATTCTTGAAGAATTTCATGCAGTGTATTTTGATCATAGTCCCCCAGTGTCTCCTAGATTCACCTTCCTTCCCTACCCAACTAACTTTGTGTTCCATTTTCCTTTTAAACCTATTGTGTCCAGTTTGTGCTGCCCATATACCCTTAGCATATGGGTAGCCAATGAAGCACAGGTCCACTCACTTAAAGAAAATGGACACCCTCTTTCTCCCAGAAGGTATCAATTGCCAATGGCATCTCAGCAGGGGTGGGACTTAATGCCCACCTCCAATCTCCTTTCTGGATTAAGTATGGCTCGAGTTTGCACAGGTCTCGTGCATGCTGTCACAATTTCTGTGAGTTCATATGTACATCTTCCCTGTTGAGTTTGGAGAATACTGTTACCTTATAGTCATCTACCACGTCTAGCTCTTAAAAGTTTTCTGCTCCCTGTTCTCAAATGATTTCTGAGGAGAGGTTGTAATATAGATGTACTGTTTTGGGTTGAACCTTCCCAATCTCTTATCCTTTACACCTTGACCAGTTGTGGATCTCTGTTTTTAATCACCATCTGTTTCCCTGGTGATGCATTAATTAATTAATTAATAATTAATGAAAGATGCATTAATTTATGGATACAATGATAAGTCATTGATTTAATATTTTATTTATTCATCAGAGTAATAGTAGTATGTTCTCATCTATGGCTTATGACCTGCCCAATCACAGGTTGTTGGCTTTGATAATGGTGGTGATGAGTGTGTATTTCATCTTTTGGAGCAAGACAAATCAAATCAGAAAGTAATTGGTTACTCCTGTGACATTCATGCCACTAGTGTATCAGTGAGCATATCTTGCCAGCCGAGTCATTATTGTAGCCTTCAACATTCACAGTTGTGTAAGAATGATGGTTATGGTAGTGTATACAACCCCTTCTAGCACTAGGAAAGCTAATCAATAGGGATTCAGTTCATAGGTTATGATCAGCTGGATTTATCCCATGTTCTATGACTCAGGTGTTTGGTGTCTTCAGGAACATGGTCTTACCTCCAAGTTATGAAAAGTAATCAAGAGAGGATCTGTAACATCCTTAAGGGAGCACGCCTTGATTGATTAATTTTTTAGTATTATTTTATTTAAATATCTGAAGACACATCATTTATGGTGAATTTATGATTCCTGATGGCTGAGCAGCAAGCAGTTAATGTACACAAGAAGTCAGCAGGACAATGAGAGAATATATCCTATTTCTAAAAGACCTTCTAATGAATAAAGCAACTCTGTCTGGTAAAAAATGGTATTTCTATTATTTCATTAAAAATCAAGCTTGGCATGGTGGTGTATGCCTTTAATCCCATAAATGGAGAGGCAGAGGCAGTTGGATCCCTGAGCCTAGTCTAAAGAGTGAGTTCCAGGGCAGACAGGATTACACAAAGATACCCTGTCTCTAAACAAAACAAAACAAAACAAAAACCAAAGTAAGACATAACAACAATAGCAATAAACCAGTAGCTACACACCTTTACGTTTTCTCCAAGCAACTTCCTGAAGGCTTCAGATACTGAAGACTGTGGTGGAGGCTCCACATCTGGTTCTAATGTCTTGTGCTTCTTCAGTACCCTTACCCAGACCTCAAGATGTGAAACTCAGAGATGTGACTCATAGCACCATGAATGTCATCTGGGAACCTGTGCTTGGCAAAGTTCGTAAATACATTGTTAGATACAAAACTCCAGAAGAGGAGTTCAAGGAGGTAGGTTGGAGATGAGACGATATATGGAAATAGTTGTTTTCCTGCAAGGCTTAAGAACATAACTTTATCAAGGGTAGACAGATGATAGTGTGTTTTGATACTTGCCACTTTGTTAGTGAAAGGCGGAACATTTGTGAGGTTAAGATATTATTTTTTGAAAATCAGTAAGATATTGGACTGTGTTAGATTTAGTTTGGAAGAGTTCTGCTGTGTGGTGTTAGTCTCAAAAACATCACCCCTCAGTAGATAAAGAGTTATAGAATCCACGTGGCATTTCCTTCATGTCTAGTTGCCTTATATGGTGCTCTCTAGTCTATGAACGACTAAAAATGCCCAATGTTCTAAAAGTACGAGGTGGTGAGAAGATACAGTAGAGGGAAGGGAATGTGTTAGATGGTAAGATGACACAGGTGGGCAGTTCAGTGAGAAAGGAGGAACAGGCTGTGAGAGTGAGAGGCCTTTTGGCCTGATATTTTTGAGGAGACGTTGGGGTGCACATCTGATGTAGGTGTGTCTTCTATCTATCTGATGATTACATTGGATAATTAATAAAGAAACTGCCTGTCCCATCTGATAGACCGGCCCTTAGGTGGGTGGAGTAGACAGAACAGGAAGAAGGAAGTGAGGTAGATGGCTCAGTCAGATGCCACACCTCTCCTAAGTTAGGCAGACTGCCATGCCTCTCCTCAGAGAGAAGCCAGCCGCGATGAAGCTCCAGCCCAAGATGGACGTACGCTAGAATCTACCTGGTAAGGCACCACTTTGTGGTGCTACACAGATTATTTGATATGGGTTAGTCAAGATGTGAGTAAGAGGCTGAAAATAATGGGCCAGGCAGTCTTTAAAAGAATACAGTTTCCGTGTAATTATTTTGGGGCATAAGCTAGTCAGGAGGCCGAAAGCAGGGCGGCAGGAATGCAGCCCACAGCTCCTCACTACACACATCTTTTTATACTGCCATGTGATTCAAAATGGGAGCAAAAAGGGGTGGCTTCCTAGAAAGATGGGTTTAAAAATTAGGTATGCTTGAGGGCTTTTAATGCCAGAATTCTAGAGGTATTTTTGAAACCAGACTTTCACACCTTTGTATATCTTTGTTATTTATGTATTGCAAAAAATTTAATTTATATGTCTGTACACATTTATTTCATTTTGGGTTTCAATTTCAAATGGATTTAATGGCCAGTGGGCCTCATAAAGTTTTTACATACAACAAATGAGATACGTATAAGAGAATATTGCTGAAAGAAATATGCAGATAAAAAATGGTTTAGTTATTTGAAGTCATAAGCATTCATTGCTTGCCTGAAAATCAGGTCATTATGACTCCAGTCCATATGTTTTCTGGAAACATTTAAGTTGCACCCATGTTTTGGATTCTTATGCAAATTGAAAATTCTCCTTTTTTGGAGTCACGACTCTTCTATTCTTGTGCTGAGAGCTCTAATGAGCATCATCT
Source organism: Arvicola amphibius (assembly GCF_903992535.2). Lineage (NCBI taxonomy): Eukaryota > Metazoa > Chordata > Mammalia > Rodentia > Cricetidae > Arvicola > Arvicola amphibius. The sequence continues at coordinate 147,947,802 of NC_052049.1, read as the reverse complement.
GAGAGGCTACAGCAAATCCTTGAAGGAGCGGTCCCACTGTTTTCTTCCTGTTACAGGTGGAGGTGGATAGATCAAGGGCCAGCACCACCCTCAAAGACCTCTCCTCTCAAACCCCATACACAGTGAGCGTTTCTGCCGTGTATGATGAGGGCGAATCTCCCCCAGCGACTGCTTATGAGACAACCCGTGAGTTGTGCCCTGTTTTATGGACACATAGGGAATATTTAACGTGCTTGCAAATCTACTTACTGGGACATTCCGTTTCTAATGCTCTTTGTCCAGCCTTTGATGCTAGGGTTTGTAGATTACTTTCTCTGATTTTCTTTCGAAGTAAAATGCTATCAAACAGTAAATATCAGCCTCTTTCCCTTCACCAGCTCACAATTTAGTTGTCTGATCAAAGATTAATGGAGAGTCTCAGGGTCATGGCAAGATCAGGTGAGTGGGATTCAGAATGAGCAGTCAGTCCCCAGAAGAGGAGAGGAGGCCTTAGTGGCAGCATGGTATAGAGACACAGGATAACCTACAAGAACCTCCCCTCCCCACCACCTTCCTTACTCTATTCTGCTCTAATTTCTGTGGATGTCAGTTTTTCTCTGTATTTCTTGGTATTTCTGTGGTGTTTAACTTAGTTATCATACCTTCTGTTCCTTTTTTTTATTTTAAATTTTTCGTTCACGTTGCAATACCAACCACAGTTCCCCTTCCCTCCCGTCCTCCCTCTCCCCTCTACTTCCTCCCCTCCCCATCCCATCTTCTGAAAGGGTAAGGTCTCCCATGGGAAGAAAACAAAGCCTGACATATCAAGTTAAGGCAGGACCAAGGCTGAGCAAGGTATCCCAACTTAGTGAATAGGCCCCCAAAAGCCAGTTCATGCACCAGGATAAATTCTGTTCCCACTGCCAGGGGCCTCACAAATAGACCAAGCCACACAACTGTCACCCACATTCAGAAGGCCTAGTTCGGCCCCATGCAGGTTCCCCAGCTGTCAGTCCTGAGCCCATGAGCTCCCACTAGTTCAGGTCATCTGTCTCTGTGGGTTTCCCCATCATGATCTAGACGCCCCTTGCTCAGTTCTGTTGTTCCTTTCATAGTTACTGGGTTCCCCTGGTTCCTTTCCAATGAGACAGAGAATTTTATTTTGTATCTCTAGCTCCTGTTATTGAATTACTTAACTCAGTGCTAAGCATATGATGTTCTAATCAAATGTTCTACTAATAATAACTTAATCACAATATTGATTAAAATGAAAATTGAGAGCCAGTAGTATTATAAACAAACAATAGGAGCCTCATGTGTAATTTAAAAATCTCCAACATCTGCTTTAACAAAGATAAAGTGACACATAACATTAATCAATGATTTTATTGAAACCATAAAATGATAGACTATATCATTTCAATTCTTCAGCATAACTATAATAAAGTATTTCACTATTTTTATAAAAGTTCTTATATTTTGCCTTCACAAAACCTCTTAGTTAGGACTAGCCACGTGAATTTCTCAATAGACACATCTTCCTAGTAGCTCCAGTAGGAAGCAAAAGTCTAGAGAATCTAAATAGCTTTCCGTGCTTCATCAGTAATCTACTGGTGGGGCCAGCACTAAGGTCTGGAACTTTTGCGGAGGCCAGGGTTCAGAATCTTTGCCTCTGATACAATAAGAGGGCTGGCTATGACCCCGAACCCAAGCTCAGCTGCTTTGTTGATGCCAGTTTGTCTATATTTGATAGACATTCCGGAATTCAGGCATGCACCTTGTTCTCTCTTTTTAAACTTCGCATTTTGTAATGATATAACATTCTGTAGTCACTTTGATTGTTGTCCTGTTGTCAGTTCTTATGTGGTAAAATCGTAGGTTAGAGATGACAATGACAGAGCAGAACTGACCCCTCTGTGTAAACAACAGAAAAAAAGAGAGGAAAGTCAAGAAACAGATAATTCAGTAATGAAATTTATACTTTCAATGCATGTTATCAAAAGCTAAGATTTTAAATTTAGGTAGCTCTAAAGGGCGGCTTTCACAGTTGAGTTGTTTTGAGTCGTAGTGTGGAGGTGGTATGTGCTGTACTGTTTCTAAGATGAGATATCTCTTAATCTCAACCCTTGAAACTCTAACGGACTGGGTGAGGTCCACGAGCTTTTCCATTCCATGTCTAATTTCAAGTCACAGTTTGTGCTTTGTATATTGTTGCTACAACAGATCCTCAAAGTACTGGAGACACAAAAACTTTGGGAACCACTGTAATAGAAGAGTATTATGAAACAGTACTTTACAAAGGTCATCATTAAAGTAAACTTGTATATTTTACACATTTTAGTAACCTATGCATTATAACCATACATTGCTCATCCTATGTTTTTCAAATGAGCTAAGCTGTTAAAATAATTTCATTATAATGCTATGCGTTTTGTCAGTTTTTTACCATATCGTTTAAAATAAAACATTTTAATTATATTAAGATGAGCTTTTATTCCCGTTGAGACACAGACTCTTGCTTTTTCTATGATAGGGCCTGTTCCAGCACCAACAAACCTACAGTTCACTGAAGTGACACCAGAGAGTTTCAGGGGTACTTGGGACCACGGAGCTTCAGATGTGTCTCTGTACAGAATAACCTGGGCACCTGTTGACAGTCCAGACAAGATGGAGGTAACAGCTCGCTGTCTCTGCCTTTTGTCTCACTCTTTCTCCATCTGCTTCTAGGGAAGCATGGCCAAAATAGTTTTTTACTTCTATGTATCAGTTACTTCTGCGTTATGATAAAATGCCACAGCCAAGGTAACTTATGGAAGGAGGAATTGACTGGGCTTAACATCCCAGAGGGTTAAAAATCTTTTATGGTGAGGAGACATGGCTGCTGGCAGACATGGCAGCCAGAACGGGTAGCTGAGGGATCACTGAGGACCGAGTATTCAAATACCCGAGCCTATGGGGGACATTTCTCACTCAAAGCACTACGTTCTGTTACAGATAAGCATCATTTCTGGCTAGTGGATTTGGGCTCATGTCCTAGAACAGTACAGAGGAACATACCTAAAGATGTCAGCACAGTGTCATTGGGTGTGCATGATACGAACTGATTATTAATTTAATGTGCATATGATCTTTCCTCTTTGCCTAAGACCATCTTAAATGGAGATGAAAATACCTTGGTGTTTGAAAATCTGAACCCCAACTCTCTGTATGAAGTTTCCATTACTGCCATCTACCCTGATGAGTCTGAAAGCGAGGACCTGAGTGGCACCGAGCGCACACGTAGGTGTTTAACTTTTAAACAGGACCTTGATAGTTTGAAGTTAAATGTTAAGAAACAAAGCTGCAGCTGTATTTCTAACGTTTCTTCAAATTCTGTTCTCTTTCAGTGCGTTTGATCCCTTTAACAACGCAAGGTAAGACATTAACTTATCAGGTTGTCTGAATGAACAAGGTGTAAATTAACAAATAGGGCCATAAAATGCGTTGTGTACACACCTTCTGCATTTTAATTGTAAGGTGTTGCTTTCCTTGAAACCAACCTTTCTGGAAACACTTTCTGTTGCTTGTCGAAGGATGTGTGAGTCAGCTTGGGCTTCCATAACAAAATGCTGGTCTGGATGGCATAAGCAGCAAATATTCATATACCTATAACGCTAGAGAATAGAAGCCAGATTTGTGCTGCAGGCCTGTAATCCCAGTTGCTTGGGAGGCTGAGAAGGAGGATCATGACTTTAGTGCCAATCTGGCCAATTTAGTGAGACCCTGACTCACAATAAAAAAAAAAATCAAGGTTGGGCAAGATGACTCTGTAGGTTAAGGTGCTTGCCATCAAGCCTGGCAGTCTTAGTTCAAGTTCCAGTATTGACTGAGTCGAAGGAGAGAATTGACTCCTCCAGACTGTCTTCTGCCCACTACTTGTAAGATGTGGTGGGCATGTGCTCTGCTCCAAACAAATGAAAACAAACAATAACAAAATGTCAGTACTAGAACACTTGTCTAGCATCTGTAGGACCCCACCTTTAATCTCTAGTCCTACTCAAAATAGTCTGGAAAATAGGAAGTCCAAGAGCAAGACAAGATGGCAGCCACTTCTTGGGGGTAGGGTCTGCATTCATCTTCTCATTGTGCTGTTACATGGAAGAGAGAAAATGAGCTCGCTCGCTCGCTCATGCCTCCTTCTATAAAGACTAATCCCTCTTGAGTGATCCACTTTCATGACATCATCTTCAAATGCTCCATTTGCAAATTCTCCCATATTGAGTGTTAGGGTTTTTCTATGCAAGAGGGAGAAGTTTGGGGGAGACTAACACATTCAGCGCATATCAAATAGCTGTTTAAAATTCAGTGACCATATTATTGGTTTAAATTTAATTCTAAACCCAGCACTACATAACTCTCTTGATTTCTTCGGAAACTACAGGTTTTTTGTTTTCTTGTTTGTTTGTTTGGAAAAGGAGGGATTATTATATGTGTTTAATATGTTTTCACCAATCTTATTTCAGCTCCAAAAAGTGGTCCCCGGAACCTTCAGGTGTACAATGCCACATCTAACAGTTTGACTGTTAAGTGGGATCCTGCTAGTGGCCGTGTTCAGAAATACAGGATCACACATCAGCCTTCCACAGGAGAAGGCAATGAACAAACGGTAATTCATTCTGTAAAAATTTAAGTTGGAAATATTCTGCCTGATGCTCTTCAGCTATTTCCCCTGAGTATTTACAATAGTAACCTTGTTAGGGAATGTAGGATTTCCTGTGCTGGGTAGAACAATTTGAACCCAGCTGACCCTCCTTCTGGAGTGCACGATGGAGACACACAGGATGCTCTGGTGAGACCTGAGAGTTGTTCTTCATAGGAAGTACACATTAGTCCTGTGCCCAAGTAGCATGATGATATCCAGAAAGTTTCTGAGTCTATGTAGATCTTCAATGTTTCTCATTATAACAGGTCTATTATTTCTAGATCTAGAAGTCCACTGACCTAATTAAAAATATTTACCAAATGGAGGTCTGCAGTTGGTTATTTTTACTCTTTGGGGGCCCACCACCAGCTCCCAAATAAATACACAGAGACTTACTATTATTTATAAATGCTTGGCCTTAGCTTGGCTTTTTCCTAGCCAGTTTTTCTTAAGTTATCCCATCTACTATACCTCTGGGCTTTTACCTTCTCATTTCTATATATCTTTTCCTCCCTTTTTATTTTGTGTCTGGCAGTGTGACTGTTCCCTTCTTCTTTTCTCCTCCTCTTTCTCTTCTTCTTTTCTATTTATTCTCTTTGTCTACCAGCCCTGCCTATTTCTCTCTCCTGCCAAGCTACTGGCCGTTCAGCTCTTTATTTGACCAATCAGGTGTTTTAGGCAGACAAAAGAACACCAGAGTTAAACAAATGCAACACATCTTTGCATCATGAAATAAATGTTCCACAGCATAAAAGAAGGCAGCATATCTTTAACTAATATCCCACAACAGAGGTTCATGCGAAAGGTGATAACACTGGGAGCTCAGCTGTCATCTTTACTATCCCAGACCTTCCTTATTTAATAATCTTTATCTGTTTCTCTTGTTTAATTTAGCTGCTTGTCTGGATTTCACCAGCTTTGCCTTTCATGAGGACACCTCACAATTTTTATATAGGTTCTATTGTCTGGCTTATTTTCAAATGTCTTTTTGTGGTCAGCTCTAGAACTCTGCTGACTTTGGGGTCAAGAGTTATATTATTTTCTTATATAACCTCATAGAGTGACAAGTTTTGAATTTCTAAGCAGTAAATGTGTTATGCTCAAGCAAATGGATCATACCTTTCACCAATTTAGAAAGTTAGTAGAGTTGAAGTTGGCAGTGAATAAGTATATATAGTAAAGGGCACGGCTCTTACCTGGCAAATGAACTTAGCTGGACCACGTATGCTCCAGTCCCATTTGTATACCAGTCTATAAAGTAATCAAAATAATCAAGTAACAAATCACCAATTCTGTGCTTATTTTGGAAAGATGGAGGGAGATATATAAGTAGACACCCATTTCCTTCCTGATAAGATTAGTTCTCCTAAACAAGTTCTTTCAACTCGCTACATGTCAGAGTTTTATAAACAGGGCTTCTGCCTGTACTGATCTCTTTCTCCCACATCCTCTGATTCCAGAGAGTTTGCAGTGCACCTCTGTAGCTCAGTTTCTTCATGTTGAAGATGGTTACAGTGATCCACAGAGTTATCCCCCCTGTCTCGGAACTGTTTGAGTGAATGGGTGCTAAGTTGGAAACATCTGTTAGTGCTAATACATCCAGCAATTTTCATGAGCACTCACTGTGGGCAGCGTGCCATTTCCGTGCCATTCTCATGTGATTTTAATTACTGTGGCATAAACATCTGAATTCAGTAGACTGTTAACAAATCGTACAAATTTTCTTTCAACAAGATAGCAAGACAGCCTTGAGCAATGAATTAAAAACTTCAGACTCCATAATTGAAGGAAATTGAGATGCTTCATACCTCATGGCTTGTATCATGGAGATCACTGGGAACCCCTGCCTGAGTGTGGCTTGGCGAGCGGTCTGGTCACATCGTTTACACAGCTAACACTGTTAGAATGGCAGAGTTTGGGGGAAACACCAAGAGCTTCAGATCCTTTGCCGAACCATTTTAATGTGTTTCTAAAGCAAATAAAAAACATCTGTAAAATAGCAGGAAAAATACCAAAGGGCGAGGAGCCTCTAAAATTGCGCAGTCCTTTAGTATCTTAAAGACCCTTTGTAACTCATTTATGATTAATGCCTTGTTTTTGGGAAGAGTTCTGTGAAATGTGTTTTGGATGAAATTTTGCAATGCTGGCTGCTAGCAAGTTGAAATATCTTTTCGAGGTCTCCATCTTAAAGCTCGAAACTCTTTTCATGACCCAAAACACATACTCTACATTTAAAATTATGCCATGATATATATTGTAAGCCTTCATTGTGGGACATGGTCCCAGAACTTGGCAAGGGTCTCGAATAGTCCCCCCAGAGAAAGAGCTGTATTTCACAAACCAGAGAGTTGGGAAGCGTAAGACTGATGCTTACCAAGAAGTGTTTTCCTCAAGACCACAGTAGGAGGACGGCAGAACAGCGTGGTCCTGCAGAAACTGAAGCCTGACACTCCCTACACCATCACCGTGTCCTCCCAGTATCCTGATGGGGAAGGTGGCCGGATGACTGGAAGGGGCAAGACGAGTAAGTGAGACTAAAGTCCCTGCAGCTTCTTAATCACCACCATGGAATGACATCACATCTTCTGCAAACACTGAGGAAATGGAATATCTTACTGATGTTTTAAAACTTTAATTAAAAAAATTAAGAACATTTTTAATTGAAATAGAACTGTATCACTTCTTGTTCCTTTTCTTCCTTCTAGGCCTTTCTGGCTACCTTACCTCAAACTGTGCCCAAGACCCCTCCTTACTATCAAGACTGCTTACCCTCCCTCCCTCCCTCCCTCCCTCCCTCCCTCCCTCCCTCCCTCCCTCCCTCCCTCCCTCCATCCCTCCCTCCCTCTCCCTCTCTGAATCAGATTCTGTCTACATAAATTTGGTTGTTCTGGAACTCACTGTGTAGTTCAGGCTAGCTTTGAACTTACAGAGATCCATCTACCTCTGCCTTCTAAGTGCTGGGATTAAAGGCCTGTACCATTATGCCTGTCAATGGCCTATTTTTCTTTCATTATATTTGTTGTGTGCACGTGCTTGCGTGTGTGTGTGTACACAAATATATGTAAATACTGCCAGCTAAATCCATTTTTGTTGTTTGTATGTATATGGTTTCAAGGCTGGCAACCCTGCATTGAACAACCAATAAGGGGCCTCATCTCCGGGAGAGGCTAATTTTCCTTCTCCCAGAAGTCAACTGTTGTTTGTAGTTGTTTGTCTAGGGGTGGGAACCCATGACACTTTTCCCATTCCATGTCAACATGCCCATTGATATTGCTCTTGAGCTGATCTTGTTTATGCAGCCCTTTTTAGGAGAGGCTATTTCACTGCACCTTCCTGGTCCTCTGACTCTCTCAGTCTCTCTGTGCCCTCCTCTAGGATGTTCCCTGAGCCATAGATGAATCTTTTAAGATAGTAGTTGTTGTTTTTAATATCCCTGTTTGTAATTATGTCTTTATTTGTATCAGCAAAAGATGTTATTATATACCAGGGTTAAAAATTTCAGGGAACCAAAATGTCTGGCAGATAGATGAGACACATATACCACAGAAGTGTGTATCTTTTATATCTTTAATTATTATTCTAACAAATATCTGTGGGGTGTCTGCTATGTTCTAGGTGGGCTAACGATATTGTTTAACCTGTGTTTCAGATATACTTGCTAGTTAGAGCACCACTACAGTGTACTTCCTGTGTATTTCAGAACCTCTGAATACTGTGAGGAACTTGAGAGTGTATGACCCTTCTACCAGCACTTTGAATGTTCGCTGGGACCACGCAGAGGGCAATCCTCGCCAGTACAAGCTCTTCTATGCCCCAACAGCAGGTGGCCAAGAGGAACAGGTAATTAGTAATTTTTGAGATAGCGTCTCTCTGTGTAGCCCTGGCTGTCATGGACCTTGCTATGTGGAGCAAGTTGTCCCTGAACTCACTCTTAAGTGGAAAATGTTAGTCTGTTTAAACTTTAGGTGATTGGTTTTAAAGGGCATGGAAAGATTTAAGTTGTTTAAGGGTGAAGAATTCATATTACTGCAAAGGACTTGATAGAGGACATATATTTGGTGCTTTAGAGCCTGGGGAGTAAGAAGACTGTGGGTTGGGTGCTGGTTGGAGTGGGACATAGAGAGACACTGTATTAAAAGAAGTCTTCATAACCTCTAACAATCACCTTGAGGTGGCATTTTCAGCTGGTATTTTATTTTTAGGACTAGCTCCTTTACCATTTTCAAATTCAATGCTCTGTGTTTTATTAAAATCTCTAGGTACCAATCCCTGGGAATACCAACTATGCCATTCTTAGGAACCTGCAGCCAGATACTCCATACACTGTCACAGTGGTTCCTGTCTATTCAGAAGGCGATGGAGGACGCACATCGGACACTGGAAGGACGTGTGAGTAAGAAGCAGGAGAGTTAACTTTTCATTGTAGATCTTGCTGTTCGCTGTAAAGGTCTCATTGGCCATGGAAGAAAATTATAAAAAAGTTAGAATGAGATTAGAAATATCAAAATGACCTACCGTTCACATTTCAGACACCAACTATTAACCTCTTAGATAAAGTAACCTTTAAATAATGTTACTTTGAAATTGCAATTTCAGAATCTACAAATGTATGTTATGTTCATCCTTGTATGAGCTCAGTCTCCTTCTCTGACAAAAACATATGGGGCTGAGCTTTGCACCTTGCCAATTTGAATGAAGCTTGGTTTTGTCGCTGAATCTCATAGCACAGGTTGTTGAAACCTGTTCGCTTTATTACTTGGTTGTGCATTTTTTTTTCTGGTTTGCTGCTGTGGAGCTTTTGGTATTAAAAATATGTGTGCTTTTATTCATGAATAATGTAGACAAATTAGCTTAAATGCTTTTGTTGTGCTCTCTGGATACTGCTGAGTTTTTTTTTTTTGCACACTTATAAATATCTTTCTGACTTTTCAAACACACTTGCGGCCGGTTGAAGGGGAGAGCAAGCATGGATAGCTTCCTCTGGGGAAACATTAGGGATCTAGAGAGAGGATGCTGTTCGTTAAGGGAGAGTTTGGGGTTGGTATGCAGATTCAGTTCTCTAAATTTTATTGGTGGAAGTTAATTGAGAACTGACTTGTCTCTTTGTTTGTCTTTTTAAAAAATAAATCACGGAAGATATTCCATAGCTAGTGTTGAATAAGGCAGGAACAAACGAAAGGATGAATGGCTGAAAGCAGCCAACTGAATCTGAACCTTTCTGTTGGTTAGAAGGCAGGCTGTATAAAATCTCTCCTCTGGCCCCATTACTTTACTGGAAACTCATGTACTTCTTCTCTTTCCTCTTCCTAGTCCCATGTCCTTTCATGGCCAGCCCAATCCTGTTGCTCATACTCACTTATTTTTATTGAAAACAGCATTGACTCCACGTTGGCAAGGGCTCACTTTGTATTTGGAGAGCTTTTAATGTGCTTTCGTGTGTAGATAGCAGTATAAAGTGGATAGGATTTTATCCCGTTAGAGAGTGTAACTTGTGCAAGAGAGATGAAAAGCGTGACATGTGTAAACAGACATGAGAAACAGGCATTGGCTTTCCTTTCCTCAGTGGTGAGAGGACTGGCGAGAAATATCCAAGTGTATAACCCTACGCCCAACAGCCTTGATGTCCGCTGGGACCCTGCTCCAGGACCAGTCCAGCAGTACCGCATTGTATACTCTCCTGTTGCTGGCACAAGACCCTCGGATTCCGTAAGTAATTTCGTCATCTTAGAGCTCAGCAAAGAACCTTGTAGATTCTGCTGTGGCTTTTGCCACAGCAGATGGTTAGGAACAATCAGCCAATTATTGGTGTTGCTGCCTTTCATGAAGATTACACTTCCTGATTATTATAGCTGCATGTTTGAGTCATATTTAGGAGCCTTTAAGAAGATAACCCACCAATATGCTAGTATATAATATTTAAATGGTTGTGTTTGATGAGTTAAGACTTGTTAATTATAAGTTTGCTTGGAAAAGAACTTGGAGGGAGAAGCATGATAATAATAAGAGATTATTATTGAGTTAGTGATAATAATAAGAGATGCAGCCCATTTCTAGAACTTTCAGTAATAAATACATTAGGAAAGTTCACATGCCTTAGCTATGAATATATGTTAAGTATGCCTTTATTGGTTATTACAAATTACAGTGTCTCTTCAGTATTTCATTCAAGTGCTGGCCAGACTGTTTAATTTTTTTTTCAAGACAGGGTTTTGCTGTAGCTTTGTCCTGGAACTAGATGTTGTAGACCAGGTTGGTCTAGAACTCTCAGAGGTCTGCTTGCTTCTGTCTCTTGAGTGCTGGGATTAAAAGTGTGCACCACCACCGCCCAGTCAGACTGTTTAATTTTTGAGACCAGATGAAATCAGGCATGGTCTGGAATGGTATGGTCATAGACTTGCAGTCATCTTCTTGATGCAATTCTAGTTCTGTTTGTGAGTAGGCCAATAATATACAAACCATAAATCACTTATGTGAATAATAATAGCAGCACAACACGGAGGGAGAAATAAATTTATGGACTAACAAGTCTTTGCAAAAGCAAGAAATGATGAGAAAGATAAGAAAATGATAAGCAATGGGTGTATTCTGCAGTAGTGTTGGTTTTAATGTCCCAGTATATGAGATGACATACTCATACAACATTGCCCTTATCTGAAATTTCTGTCTTACCACTAAACCTCTCTGGCAATGGCATGGGATCCCTTCTCTCTTGTGTACGTGACACTCAGGATCTACTCTGAGAAAATGTGCATCCTAAATATTCCATTTACAAGTGTTTATGAGAAATGCAAATGGGCGATAAGAAGCAAATCAGAACATTTCTGAGAATAACTTGTATCTAATAATGTGCTGGAGGCAGATCTTGCTGAGAAGCACACTTGGCTTCTAACGTGCCCGGGCTCAGCCTTTTACAATAAATACTATTATGCTGACTAACTGAAGACCTGGCAAGCATTTGGGTGGCTGTCAGACAGAGTTTGGCGTGTTTTCTCCCCTTCAGATTGTGGTACCAGGGAATACCCGCACGGTGCATCTGGAGAGGCTGATTCCTGATACACCCTATTCTGTGGACATCGTGGCTCTCTACTCAGACGGAGAGGGGAATCCCAGCCCCAGCCAGGGCCGAACACGTGAGGCAAAAATCCCTTTTCCACTTTATCTCTTGTCATTGAGTGAGGTGTGGCTGGTGGGTGCTGAGTGAGGGATGCTGAGGACTCTCTGAAGGGGAGGGTAGCCTCTGCAGGTACCTCTGCCTGGCATTTCCTACACTCACATTTTGGGCTCAGGCTATGTGTGCAAAACTATCTATTGTGATAATTTAATTTCATCCTTAAAAATAAAAATCTGGACTCTAAATGAAAGAGGGCTTTCCTCACCCCCTTCCTTTTTTATTGCACTGGGTTTTCTTGCCAAACAGGTGATTTGAATATGTGAAGTCTAAGCCTCTCCATTCCATTAAATGGAGGTAGTTACAGTGGCTAAAAGGACACCCTTCTTTCCCGGTCTACATATTTAGGGGCAAAGCTAGCTCTGTTTTATTGCAGTTCAGCAGGTAACTATAGCTCTGAAATGTAGCATGTTACGCTGTGTAATGTCACATTAAAACCACAGAAGAATGTGGACCATATCATAGGGGAGTGAGCATCATGAATGGTGACGTTCTAGCAAGATCTTTCTGTAAGCTGACCTGGGAAATGCTGTCAGGCAAGCAGCAAACCCAACTGTATTTTATTTAGTTCCACGAAGTGGTCCAAGGAATCTACGGGTTTTTGGAGAGACAACCAACAGCCTCTCCGTAGCCTGGGACCACGCTGATGGGCCAGTTCAGCAATACAGGATCATCTATTCTCCTACCGTTGGTGACCCAATTGATGAATATGTAAGTATAACAACACAAAAGTTCCTGGCTCAGCCTCCCTTAGTCATGTAATGACTTGGGGATCACTTCTATTATAAGGGCTAATTGAAAAACCATCTCATTTTATATATCTAACTGCCCACTCACATTGAAAGGTCTACTGTAACATGCTACATATTAACCTGTAACACCCAAAATAATGTTCAGATCGTAGGATTATTTGAACCTTACCCTTCAAGTCCAGTTCCTGCGCATGGTCTCCCCTCAGTATCTTCACCCTCAGTCTCCATTTTCTCTAAACTCACAGTTTTTTTTTTTCCTGTGCTCTTTTGCTTTGGACCATCTCCCGTTAGTTTTATCTAAGCTAACTTTCTCCTTTTCTCCCTCCTTTTCTCCCCCACCCCTTCTTACTTTGTTTCGTCTACTAAGACTTGAACTCAGGACTCTGGGCATGAGGAACAATCTCTCTACCAGTGGCTTTCACCTAGTCTCTCCACACCCTTTGCACCGCCGTATTGTCTCTCCCTAGACACAGGCTCCAGCTCTTCCCTTTTCCTTCCGGTGATACTGGGGAATCAACCAGGACCTTGAGTGTGTCAGCCCAGCACTCCACCCCAGAATCAGCATATTTAGCCCCTCAGGTTTCTCAGAGTGTCAGTTTATCTGGAAAACCACGCACACTGACATTTACTTGATTGGTTTCTGTGATAAACTAGATTTCCTCAGATGGTGACCGTAAAGTAGTTAGATTTGTGGCTTCCAGCCCTTTCCCCATGGGCATCCTTTCACAACTGTTCTTCTTCCATGCACTTACTTCATGTGAAGAAGTATTTTACCTCTTGATTTAGACACGGCAATCTTTAATTGAATCCCTGTTTTATTAATAAGAAATAGGTAATTGTCAGTTAGAGTTTTTAAGAGTCAAAATGAGATCAATGATTTCACTACTCACGTTTAGTGTTTTTTCTTCCTTACTGGGGAAAAAAAATGTTCCTAAGCTTTCTGAAAACATTGAAAATAGAATGTCTTTTAGCACTTCACTGTTTGTAGTTTGTAAGAATTTCAGGCTGGGAGACTTAGCCACGGTGTTTGTACCAGACTAGAAGCAAGGTTGAGAGATGACTGGTTCATTCATCTTTGAGAAGGGAGTCTAATACATTTTCCACTTCCTCTTTTTCAAACTTACACTTAATTAGTACCAGCTAAACTAATATTCTGGAGGGTGGAAAACTGCCCATTTTGCTGATTAATGGATACTTGGTCCATAGCATTAACTGACGGTTGTCCTCTTCCTGAAAATGTGATGTGCTATGATGAAAGATGAAGGTGACAAAGTCAGATGCAGCAGGCTCAGTGATGCCCTCTGGGATGTTGTGTGCATTGTTGTCTTTAGTGTCCCTGCTCCTCTCCAGCGATGCTCAGTCACATGACTCTCAGTGGCTGGTCTGGGATTTAAGCCCAGATCTGTCAGGCCTTAAGCTATTCTACTATGCTGTGTAGAGGCAGGCTGGATAATTCGCCTTTCTCTGAACAATTTGAAACAAAAAGAAAGCATAAAGAATCCATTTTTCTTATGAGACTATATCAAAACAGCATTGGCTGTTTGATCTAGGTGTCTTCTTCTTGGAAATAAATACATAATTGAGCTTTCTTACAGACCACAGTCCCAGGCAGAAGAAACAATGTAATACTGCAGCCCCTGCAACCTGACACTCCATATAAAATTACTGTCATTGCCATTTATGAGGATGGAGATGGTGGCCATCTAATCGGAAATGGAAGGACCGGTCAGTGTTGTCTTATAATTTTTTTTTTTTGCTCTTTAACATGCTCATGCCTTTAATGTCACTCACTATACTATTTAAAACTGTGAATTTCTGTCTTCGCCAGCATATCTCATATGCTACATTAATAACACATATCACAGTCTATGTTAAACACTGAATTTTGTTAAAATGATGACACAAGGACACAATTTCTTAAGCTTTTAAAGGTATGATAAGAGGAGGAAAAGGGTGGCAAGGATCTGTTTATTTTCCTTTGCTTGAGATCATTTTATTTTTCTTTATAGTATAACCTGAATAATAAGTCAGGTGAAGCTGTAGTTGTAACTCAGTATAGTATCAGCCAGACAACCTCTATCATGATTGAGTCTTGATACACAAATAAAGAAGCAGAATGATTATAAGTCAGCTGCCTAAAAATGTATCTTAAAATTACCGCTTCAGATAATCTACAGAGAATAACCAGTGTTCTGGCCCACTCCTTGATCTATATTGGTGGCAATTTCATGTGGCTTAAAGATTTTCTAAATTATTTTTATTATTTTAACCTGAAAATCTTTTCAAAAAGTGCTTACCTGGGAGCCTTTTCCAGAGGAGCCAATGCACTTGGCCTGAGATGTGGCCTGTGGTTCTTCTGATGTGCAGCAGCCAAGGCTGAGAACCACTGGTTCCTCCAAGGCAGGCTGGACTCCAGTTCCATAAACACTGACACTGTGTTTCCTTGCTTCATTCAGAAAATCTACTTAGTTAGCATGGTTTACATTTCTTTATTCACTCACTTGTTAAAAGTCTGTTTGGGTTTAAATGTTCTTGACAACATCAGAGAACTTGTGAAAAGCAACATTGGAACTCTTCTAACAGAGAAGATTCCTGGAGTTGATTCATCTCCGTGCCTACAGCCTGGAAATCTGTGCTATTTACTGATGCTCTAGTGACTAGATGTTTTTACCCGAGCAACCCACTTTCCCACTTTCTCATATTTAAAAACTATTTTGTTAACTTTCTGGGAAAATGGAGTATTTCAGAATTTTGTGCTTACCAAAATGTTAAATAAACTTTGACTTCTCTAGAAAGGGCCAAAGTCATGTCTAGTTTTCCCCATGGAAATACAGATTTCATGTTGTAATTTCTTTAATGCTATGGGTAATAATTCAATGGATCTGTAGGATACCACACTAACAGCACTGATTTCCAAGTTACACATTTTGGGAAAGATTGTAGGTTTAGGACAAAACCTCTGAGACTGAGACTCTAGGCTATCTGGAGGACAGGGAGGGGTGGAGAAAGAATGTTGCTTTACACATTCTTGCTCATCTTTTGTGAAAATCAAATCTCATTTATGTAAGGAGGTACCTGCCATTTAGTCTCTAATGTACCTTCTGGTTCTGTTCCTGCACAGTACACTCATTGCAAAGAAGATTCTGAGATTTCTCCAATTGCCTACAATTTTGAGACTTCTTCCACACCACCTCTGGGCCTTGCTACTGAGGTCTTCTGAAAATTATCCATTTTAGAGTCCATTTGAACTGCTGTTTGAATTTACAAAAACACTAAGCTTTTTTTTTGAAAACTGACAGTGGCTTTGTAATTGTTTCCTGGATAAAGAAATAATAGACTATTAGAAATTAAACTGTTCTCACAGAAGTGTCCTAACAAGGCAGTGACATTTGCCAATGTTTGTTTGCAGTGGGATTGCTCCCTCCGCAGAACATACACATCTCCGATGAATGGTACACCAGGTTCAGAGTGTCCTGGGACCCTTCACCCTCACCGGTTCTTGGATATAAAATTCTGTACAAGCCAGTTGGTAAGGAGTCACATTTATCACCACAGGAATATGTTGGAAAGTTATTTGCATATGATAGTACCTGCCTGCATTTCCCACTGCTGGGTTCTTTTGTAAAAACAAGACCTTTGGCACTGGAGGTGCTATTTCTGGAAACAGTGTAAGTCATCGCCTAAAGAATCCTCATTACTCTGGGTGTGCAGGAGGCAACTGTTACTATTGAAAATCTTGCTCTGTGACCAGTCTCCAATGGATGGCCCCATACTGCAGAACATATTGACAGTAATATACAAAATTGGACTCAGTGGGCTACTAAAGCAAAAGAATACATAACTGGAGTGGGTGGTAGAGGTAGACCTGGGAGACGTTGGGGGAAAGTGGAAATGAGAGTATGGCCAAAATCTATTGGGTGAAATTCTCAAAGAATTAATAAAAATATTATGTCTAAAAGGGAAAAATTTTTATCTGGTACATGAAGTTGAGCAGATTAAAGACGCTTATATTCAGGTACCACCCATGTTGTTATGATCATGAAATAATGATCGAACCCACATAAACATCTATGTTTTCCCCATTACACTAAAAATTTATTCCTTTTGAGGCATAGGTTTTATGCATTTAGTTTGTTCAGGCTTGCTTTCAACTTCCCAGTGGGATTTTTAGTTAAATCAACATCACCTTGAATGAACAATTTGATATCTATGTATATTTTGTCTGCTTGTGTAAATTTCCTAGGGCGTCTTTCATGTGCCCTGGAAGATGGTGAACAACGCAGACAAGGGCGAGAAAGCAAATGTGAACATGTGCTAGAGACGTGCAGAGAACCCGAAGTGTGAAGGAAGGGGCGTTGATAATTGAGGCGCTCCAGTAGAGAGTAAATGTGGAACATGGTCCGAGATAAATGCTCTCAGATCACCACTACAGCAAATACAAATGCTAATTGAGTCTGTAGTCTGTGGAAAGCACTTTTCTGGCAAAGCAAGGCTTTCAGAAGAAAGGAGAGAATGGGTTCCCTAAAGGGTCGTCTATACATGCTGACTTCATTCTTTATACTGTGCTATGCTTTGAGGATAAGACTGCAGCCTTCTGACTTGGGCTTGCAGATCCCTAGTCACTGTACAGTGAGGCACATGGATGGTGAAACATGCCTAAAGGACGACTGGAATTCATGTGTTCATCCTACCATTTGATTTTTAAGTTAATATCTTTAATTTTGAACGAAAACTGAGGCGAGCGATTATCTAATTCTGTGTCCTTGCTATTAAAGGATCCAATGAGCCCATGGAAGCCTTTGTTGGAGAAGTGACATCATACACATTACACAACCTCAATCCCAGCACTACCTATGACGTCAGTGTTTATGCTCAGTATGACTCTGGACTCAGCGTTCCCCTCACAGATCAAGGCACCACATGTGAGTTGGGCATCACTTGGGATAACAAATGGTGTAGCAAAGCTTTCCAGGCCTTCTTGTTGCAATTTACTTTTCTCTAATGTACACATTTTCTGCAGTATCACATTGATAAACCATTTTGTATTTAGTTAAAATATCCAGATGAATCTCTAAGCAACTTAGTAGATTATATGCATATATATGAGGAAGATGTGATACTAATTTGATGGAGAATATTATACTTTGATTTTTATAATATTAAGGTTGTACAATATCACTTA
The DNA here is from genome assembly GCF_903992535.2 of Arvicola amphibius. NCBI lineage: Eukaryota > Metazoa > Chordata > Mammalia > Rodentia > Cricetidae > Arvicola > Arvicola amphibius. The sequence goes on along the minus strand of NC_052049.1, from coordinate 147,930,040 downwards.
ACCCACAGTGATCTGTGTTGCTGTTTTTTGATATTGGATGATAATGTATCACTTGCAATCATTGATACAATAATTCTGATGAAATACCAAATCAGTGGTTTGTCCTCAGATTTTATTGTCCCAAAGGTTTTTTGTTTTAAAATAAATATTGTAGGATTAAACAGCTAGTATTTCAAAAAAGTTTTTTTTTATTATTTTTCCATAAATGACACTGATAATTTTTAGGGATTATATAATTTCTTTCCTTGAAAATCACTGATGGAAGACAGGTGTATGGTGCACACCTTTAATCCCAGCACTTGGGAGGCAGAGCAGGTGGATCTCTGAGTTTGAGTCAGCATTGTTTAAATAGTGAATTCCAGGATAGCCATTTATATAAATAAAACAAGGCCTTGTCTCAAGGTAAAAGGGTAAGGAAATCACTGGTGGAGAAGCAGGATGATTTTGTTTCTGCCCCATTTTCATACATGTTTGATGTAAGTCTCTCATAACAAGACATGGTGAGATTTCAAGCATTTCTTCTATTGTGGATATTTGAACATTGTATTATGGTGCAAAGTATGCTCTTATCTTTAGTATACAAAGTGAATCTATTCTTTTTTCTTCTGTAGTGTACTTAAACGTGACAGATCTGAAAACTTACCAGGTTGGCTGGGATACGTTCTGTGTCAAATGGTCACCTCATCGGGCAGCTACTTCCTACAGGCTAAAACTGAGCCCTGCAGATGGTATGTACGAGAGAAAACAAACTGAGCCTGGAGTGGAAACACCTTAACCTGCAGCCATGCAGAGTTTGTTTATAAACCATGGTGGCATGGCCTGACAGGTGATTGACGATTGACGCTTCTGTCCCCCTTTGCTGTCACAATTAGGAACCAGAGGACAGGAAATTACAGTGCGAGGATCGGAAACCAGTCACTGCTTCACTGGCCTCTCCCCAGAGGCCGAGTATGGCGTCACCGTTTTTGTGCAGACACCGAACCTGGAGGGGCCCGGAGTCCCCATCAAAGAACAGACCAGTAAGCTCTGAGTGACTGGAAGAGTAGAATGAGGGACACACTCACTGGTACCTGAGCAAACCCTTCCTCCCTGGGGCAGCAATACTAGGAAGATGGTTTCCAGAAGCAGAGAATGTGGCTAATTCGGGACATTTGTAGCATTGGTCTTCACTGGTGGTATTTTAAGGCAAGGGTTGAGGAACGGAGAGATGGCTTTGATGACAGAGAGAAGGTGAACACGTTGCTGGCTTTTACTCATGTGGCTTCTCTGAGGGCCCCGTGTTCTCCTTCTGAACTTCTCCTTTTCGCAGCGTCATTGATCTGAGAGCTGACTGAGGATGCAGACCAGACGGAAAGTGTTCTCTCTCTCCTTAGTCATTGCCGAACGAACCTGTGCTTTCTAGGGCCTAAGGAACTCCTTTCCTTGAGGGGTAGGGAATGTGCACGTGTGCATTTTTCTAACTATTCTTTGGAATTCTAGCTGTAAAACCAACAGAGGCTCCTACGGAACCGCCCACGCCTTCTCCTCCTCCCACTATTCCCCCTGCCCGTGATGGTAAGTAAAGCTGAAATAAAAACAAACCAGCCTGCAGGGATCCTAGAATCACGCCACATATACACAATCTAGAATTGATAAAGAACATTCTGATACTAATTTTGCTGAAGAGTTTTTACAGAGGAAAAAACCAATTGCCAGTAATTTGTTTCCCTTTTTCTAGGCACATTTTGGGGTGAATCAAATCAGTCATAAACTAACTCAGCCCTTTAGCTGGGACTCTGTTTCCTCAGTTTTGCTGCAGATCTAACAGGACTTTCCATCAGCCACAGTCACACTGGGCAGGCGCTGTGAACCTTTTTGGCTGTATCTGAAACTTTAGATTTCCTGGCTTCTGAACTGAGAAGAGCCCCAGATTACACAAAGCTAAAAATATTTCCATTCATCAAAATCTGAGACTCAATTGTCAGCTGCACTGAACTGGTGCAAACACACTGAGCTATTAACCCTGCTCTTTGAGTTATTTGGGGACATTTTCTTTTCTTAGTGTTGTTGCATCAAGTTCAGTTTAAGCAAAATAATTGCTGGTTTATTCTTTTTCCCACTTGTTGATACTTAGAAAACATTTATTTTTTTTCTCAACTGTTTTTCTTTCTAAGTTTTCTGAGTGTTTTTTTTCTAAGTGTTTTTTTTTTTTCTAGGTGGTTGGACTCTTATTAAAACTGCTATATAACTAAAATTAAACACTTAATGTTGGGTATGGTGGCACACACCTCTGATCCCAGCACTCAGAAGACAGAGGCAGGCACATTTCTGTGAGTTTGAGACCACCCTGGTCTATAGAGTGAGTTCTAGGACATCCTGGACTACACAGAGAAACCCTGTCTTGAAAAAAAAAAAAAAAAAAAAAAAAAAAAAAAAACCAAAAAAAAAACCAAAAAAAAAAAAAATAAAAAAAAAAAAAAAGGTGTATTATTTAAAGAGTAAAATAAGGACCCTCTTTAAATTAGACTGTTGAAAAAAAGCATGTTAAGTTTTTAAAAAGATAGTTTCATTTCCTAGGAAAGTCGTGGATTCACAGCAAATTGAGCGAAAGCACACTTACCTTACACTCCTGCTCTCTCCTCCCCATCTATGGCTGTCCCGACCAGACTGGTGCATTTGTAATAGTGGTGGAAGTCCCATTCACACTTTATTGCTGCCCACAGCCCAAACTCCCATCTTGCTCTTCAAGTTACACTTCTATACCTTAAGTTTGAATGAGCTAAAGTTTTCTTAACATTGACCTAGAAATTGTTTTTTTTTAAGGCTGCAAGTCCAAAATGAGTCAAATTAAAGATTTTACTTTTTTCTTTCTTCTTTCCCCACTTATGGTTCTGATGTTCTAATTTGAAAATGAAGGCAACCTTTTATTCGTGCTAAATATCTGATAATTATATTGGAAAATCTCCAGACCCACTGGTGGCCTTCCTTTAATTTTGGTTATTATTGCTTTTAATTTGAGTCCCTTCCTTTATTGTTTGAAGCAGCTTGAAGAATTGCATGGGGCAAGAGGATACATTACATAATGAATCTAATTACTGTATTCGCAGAGCCAAAAGTGAAGGTCACTTAGATCAGGGCTTTTAAACTTTATCGTACATTTGCACCATCTGGACATCTTACTGTTTCTGACTCAGGAGCCTGGCTGGTTCCAGGAGGCCGCATTTCTTATTGGCTTGAAGGCAAGCAGTTCCCCATGTAGCCACACTTAGTAGTGAGGTTTTATATGCTTTTTAGTTATGCAGTGCCAAGTGCCGAGAAAATTAAGATTTGGATTTTTCCTTTTTACTTTTTCAGTATGCAAAGGGGCTAAGGCAGATATTGTGTTCTTGACGGATGCCTCTTGGAGTATTGGAGACGACAATTTTAACAAAGTTGTAAAATTTATCTTTAATACCGTGGGGGCCTTTGATGAAGTCAACCCTGGTGGGATTCAGGTGAGTGTCCCATTAGCAGAGCCTGCTTAGCTGTAATGTCCTGATATTTTATTATTAGCAGTGTCTACTGTTTTCTTTCAGCTCTCTATTAAAGTAGAAAGACATTTCAGTATCAGTTCTGTCTTTTTACCTTTACGCTTTGCTACGTCCATTGCATGTGTCTTTGGGAAAGAATTTGGTGCGGGGGATAAGCGAATAGAAAAGTAAATATTCGTTTAGCTTTCCTCTCTGTTTAGATGATATTCCTCTTGGAGAATTTAGGAGATTCTGACTCTAACATGCTGCTTGAGATTCCCCACAAAGTTCATTCCGTGGAGGGTCATCCAAAGTTCTGCACATTAAATGCATTGTCATGTCATGCCCTCAACATGAGAATAGTGTTTGGAAAGGGTGTGTGTCTATCCTTGCTATTACATCGTATACATCACCCCAGCCAGAAGAACGTCCATTAGTGACCCAAGGCTAGTTTGTTTTTCTAAGATGGTAATTGCCAATTAAATTACTATGGAATCATTTCCAACATATTTTCTTTGTACTAAAGTAGGAGCTAAAGAAATTTATGTTTGTGCAAGAAGCCTCAAAGAGTGATTAGTCATTTTATTGTAACCTGTCCCCAAACTAAGACCCTCCTCCACTGTTCCTGGACACCCATGAATAAGTGAAGATCCACACTCGGACTCTAAACCTTTTGAGGTGATCTTCCAAACTCCTTTGAGAATGTTATCCAAGCTATTATTTGCTATTTCTTGGATTTCTCAAAACAATACCTATTCATTGCACTTTTAGCTTCACTTGAATACATGGTTATCAATCCTTAAGAAAATCCTACAAGGTAAATATAATTATCTTGACCTTGCTGATAAGGAAACCAATGTCCAGGAAAGAAGGGCCTGCCCAGTATTACACAGCTACAGTTACCTAGAACTAACATTTGAGCCTGTATGTCGACTATAAACCTCTAAATCACATAAATCACAGTAAGTCATACCGCTATTAAGTTTGTTATGACTATGATTATGATTTTGATCGTGCTATGACATTTTTGCATACTGTGTTGAACAAGTGCGGTCCATGAGAAGAAGCAGGTGGCTGAGAGCCAATAGTCCATGAGCCAAGACGGTACGCTCTTGTTTCTGACACTGGGCTATTGCTGTCTCCCGGCTGGACTCATCTGCTCTTACATTTTGGAGAAAGGCACATATGAAATTTTTGGCATTAATATAAAATGATTGCAGTCTCATTAGAGATTGGAAATTAGAGACAGTAATGAGACTACAGCAGTCACAGTTTCAGTATTAGGTATTAAGAGTTTAAAATGCCTTCTTAAGTCCAAGACCCCTAAGTCCCCACTTTGCCAATGGAGGAACTACCGGAAGACCAAAGTCAAACTGAATAACTGACACTTGTCTCTAAACGTTATTTCCCTTCAGGTTTCCTTTGTGCAGTACAGTGATGAGGTCAAGTCTGAGTTCAAGCTGAATACATACAATGATAAGGCTATGGCCCTTGGAGCCCTCCAGAACATTCGGTACAGAGGAGGAAACACAAGAACAGGTACAGTGCAGCATAACCGGTGCAAGCAGGCCTTCTCTTCCCAGGGTGGGCAAGATGATGGAAGCCAGCTCCCATCTTGTTATAGTAGTCATTCCCCTGTCACCTGGGCATGGTCAATGGAAGTTCTCACTGAGGTGACACTAAAGCACTCATACCCCACTCTGCAGGCAAGGCCCTCACGTTCATCAAGGAGAAAGTCTTGACCTGGGAGAGCGGCATGAGGAAGAATGTCCCAAAGGTGCTAGTTGTGGTTACAGACGGCCGGTCACAGGATGAGGTGAAGAAGGCAGCGTTTGTCATCCAGCAGTCGGGTAAGCACAAACACGGACTCTCTGGCATATCATACTTTAAGTTTTAAGTATGCAAGAGGGAGTATAAAAGACCCAAACTGCTGATTTTACTCTATTATTTTGTTTTATTGTATACTTCAAAATTAATTAAAATGTTAATTTGTATTTAATTAGGGAATTAATTGCTAATTTCTTAAAAATGACATGTGATATGACTCACATCATCAGGTGTGGTTCAGGGTTGTAAACCGAATCTCCTCATGGATGGCAGAAGACTACAGAAAACCACAATAATAGAATAATCCTAGGGAAGGCTTCTTGCTTTATCAGAGATGAATCTTGATACTGGTTCCTGTGCAAGGGAAGCCATAGGATTCCTTCTGCTGTAGCTCATCCTTGCGGGTACAGACCAAATGCAGATCACTGAAAGGCAGACTGCAAATAAATATAAGGTCTCAGGGAGATGGTGCTGGGGCTGATTTTGCCAACCAGACATCCTAGGAGTCCCTTGATAACACGGATCTGTTGATTTGTTGTTTCGACTTAGTAGAGATGAAAGCAGGTTTTTCTAGGATTTGTATTAAGGTTGTCTCTTGTGCCATTGCCCAAAGCTGGGCTTCAGGTGCGCATATTTTGGGAAGTATTCTATGCTAGGTGTGGTCTGCTGTACTCAACAGTAGAGAACTTGGTTACACGGAAGTTGTCATCAGCTCACGCAATTGTTTGACTGAGACTGTAATTCACACTTAGTGTGAAGCCATTCCATTTCCTTTTAGTTTTAGTTTTTAAATTATCTTATAAAATAATATTTTACGTTTTGGAATTTCCATACACACTTGACTTTGGCTGCTGCGCTCCAATCAGCTCCTCTCTGCCATCTCTTTGAACCTCCATCCCTGTTTGTACCCTTCACCCCAAGTATTACTCCAACTATTTTCCTATGGTATGTGTTCTTTCCCCTTCCCATAAGGTGCATTTTTCTCGTCATGGACTCTTTTCTAGTTATTGGCCTCTCTCCACACTCAGGACACATGAGGACACATATATACAAATTAGAAGCTAGGATCCGCTTTTAAAAGCCCATGGAGCTTTTCTCATTCTGAGCCTTGGTTACCTCCCTTAGTAGAACAAACGAACTGATGGCAAAAATGTGATAGACATACAAAGGAATTTTGTTCAGCCATAAAGAAATGCTGGGAATATGAATGCTTGAGCCAGTAGATATCCTAATCCTTAGATAGCCTGTTTCTTACGATATCATTTAGAATGAAAACTTTACTTATATTTGCTTAAACAGTAGAATATTTGTTTCCACTAAGTGCTGTAGTTTTTATTTTAAAGGTCATCAGTGTGCTACCATTGAGTACAAGTTTGATTAAAAAAAAATCAGGTTCAAGAATTCACATTTAAAACAGCCTATTCTGTGCTTAAGTTGTTAATGGAACCCAACAGAGCTCTTGGACTTTTGTGTTTACATTGTGGGTCTGTGAAAGATGAGGTGCAGTGCACAGCCCTTCTGCTACTAAAAGGTTCACATCTTGGTTGTTAGGGTGTCATTTGAATTGAATTTTATAAGCCAGAAAATAGGGTGGCAAGGAAGAGGTGTATCTTCATCTAAGAGGACATACTCTTCTCTTAGGCTGAGTTTGTGCCTGAAAAGTACTTGCTGTCCATGCTGAGAGAATACAGCATGGTCTCGGATGCTCTCATTTTTGATTGCTCAAACAATAAATGATAGAAAGAGGATATGTGATTCCCTTGTCAATGGGACTTTGCAGGATTCAGTGTGTTCGTTGTTGGTGTGGCTGATGTGGACTACAATGAACTCGCCAACATTGCCAGCAAGCCCAGTGAGAGGCATGTGTTCATTGTGGATGACTTCGAATCTTTTGAGAAGATCGAGGACAATCTCATCACATTTGTTTGCGAAACTGCCACTTCAAGTAAGTCATGGTCAGCACAGAGTCGTGACCTCGTCTGGGAAATGGCTGCTTATAGGCAGTTATCCATACTGTGTGGGATCAAGCCCAGGACATAAATAGACTCTGGGAAATCACTTGAAACTAGTGAATCATTGCTCTTTTGAGATCAGTCTAAATGTGTGCTTGCCAGAGGTCCATTTTTAGCCTTGAAGATGTAATAACCCCCACATGGAAACAAATCATTTTAATATATCCTTTTCCTACCAGCCTAATGCCTATGGCATTTGGTAAGGCACTCTTCAGTTTTGAATTGTATATTTAGGAGAATTTCAGTAAGGTGGTTTCCTGTTTGTAATCAGTTGGTCTCTTGCTAGCTTCTGCTCAAAGAGAACACCGAGAAAGCTAGTCTTTTTCTTTTGTTTATTTGTTTTTCTTCGGTAGTGCTAGAGATTGAACCTAGGATCTAGCATATGCGAGGCTAGTGCTCTGCCACTGAGCCAAGTTCTCAGTTCAGTCAGTTGAGGCTTGTTTTGTTTTTTTTTGTAATGTAAAAATATCAAGTTCAGTTTTCCACTACAGATGCTAAAGGTAGATTAAATCCATTTTTCTTCCCCTCAGCCATTAGCAACAATTCTTGTGGTATTAGATGACAGAGACAATTATGAGAAAAGTTCAGAGCACTACTTCTAGGCAGGGCTGTATTTATGTGTGTATTATGCCTAGCAATAAGTCGTATATTAAAAATGAAAAAACTCTGCTTTGTACATATGAATTGTTACTTTCTGTGCATCTATTTAAATTATGCTGGTGACTCATACTTAAAGAACATTGCATGTTCCAGGTTGTCCTCTCATCTATCTGGATGGCTACACCTCACCAGGTAAGCCTTTGTATATCCTCCAGCTAATTTATTTCAAGATTTCAAGACATTCATGCTAACATAACTATAATGTACTCATTTAATATCTTCTTCTTTGATGTCAAGGCTTTAAGATGCTTGAAGCTTACAACTTGACAGAGAAGAATTTTGCTTCTGTCCAAGGGGTGTCTTTGGAATCAGGGTCTTTCCCCAGCTATTCAGCCTACAGGCTTCAGAAGAATGCCTTTATCAACCAGCCAACAGCGTAAGTTTGAAAATGGGACTCCCCTTTTCTTAGAGTGGTCAGGAGGCTCTTGGAATTGCTGCTGATTTCCTAGAATCTTGGTACTTAAGGATTGCCAGAAAACTCCCTATGGTTTAGCTGTTTTGCTTTCCTAAACACAGCTTAATTATATTCCTAGGGTTATGTAGCAGCTTGTACACATAAAACTGTCTCCCAAACCTCATTATTCCCAGACCCAAGCCTCTTATCCTGGTAACAACACGATGGGTAACACACTCTTGAACTGAAGGCTAGGGTTTCAGTTTACTCCCTTCTTCTGAGGGAGGCTGTTAAAACAGGAAGGCCATTTATTATTTTGAACATTTCACCCCTGTGGTGCAGAAGTGCTGGGTGAAGTAAGTGAGGAATGAGAGCAAGCGTTCCAGCTCGTGTTTCAGACCTTAGAAAACGAAGGGCTTGCCTACAATCAGGCGGGCTGAGGGTAGTTGTTACTGGCAGACACTCTAGCAATCTGTTGGGCAGCCCTAGATGTATTCTATTTCATGAAAGTTTGCACCTGGGTATGATAACAGACATTCATATTTCTTAATCATTAAAATAAAAGTGTTTTATTTTGGAAAAAATATGTGTTTGGCAAGTCCAGGGAAGGAAAGGACAAGAAGAAACAAAACTTCCAGAAAGGTAGAAGAGGGTCAGAAAATACTGTCTGAAATTTGAAATGCATCAGGCAAGCCAATGGAAAGCTAATTCTAAAACCAAAAGTAATTTGTTTTAAGGAGGAGCACATAGCATAGTTTGATCCATTATAAATTCTGAAGTTTTTATATTTAGTTACAATGGTTCAATATGCTTAGTTTTCCAGTGGACAGTATTACTCTATATTTAACTTTTTCTGTCATCTCAAGACATGAATTTAAATGATGGTAACCTATTGTCTCTACAGAAGTCACAACTTTTGACTTGAAAGAAAAAAGAATAAATGTAATCAGACTTTTGTTGGTTCACTAAGGAAGGAGAAAATGGGCTAAATGAAAGAGATGGGGGTAATAAAGGAAAAAAATCAGAATCAGTATTTTTAACTGGAAACATGGAAAGATAGCTCTTAAACACATAAAAGGCATCATGTTAGCTTTCTCAGAGATTATGCCCAAGGAACAAGAGTGTATCATGCCCTAGCACATGTTTATGACATTGCCTTAGGACACCGAGCCTTCAGAGGCATCCTGTACACTCTGCCAAAGCTTGCGGAGGAATAGCTCCTTCCTTCCCAGGATCTACTCTCTAGGCTTTTGTTCTGCCTCCAGGGAGAAAGTGTTACATAGTATCAGACAGAAAAGCATTAATTCTATTTCAAACATTCTCCCAGAACAATGGTTTATTCAATGTTAGAAGGACACAAGGGATGGAAATATTTTGTCTCATGTCTTTAGAGCCAAAACTCATTTCTGTCTAGTTGAATCACATCCCTGTTTCATTACTAATTGTTTGCATATGTACAAGGCCTAAACATTTACAATTGGTCCTGTTCTGGGGAATATGTAAGTTTATTGAGGTGCTTTATTTGACGTTCAGGGAAGAATTTAGAAGTGTAAGAGCACAGTGAGAACAAGAGAGAAATTACAACTTTAAGCCATTTTATCTACATTACCAGATCCCTGCCACTAGAAATTAAGTATATTTGGGTAAGACTCTCTCTCTTTATTGTATCTACAGTCATAATGTTTGCTGTCTTAAAGTGAGTATTTCCATGTGTCTAGCAAAACGTAGTTATGGATAGGAAGATATAGACTATTTAGTAATTTCCCACACTTTTATGACTTGATCAAATTTTTAGCAGTCTGTTAAGTGTTTGCTCCTTCGTTTGTGTCGCAAGGTTTTTTCTTCTGCTCTAAGGCCTGGTGACTATGAATAGGTTTTAGTATTACCTATAATGAGATTCTTGTGTAAAAGTCTAAAATGGTCTCTTACTGATGAATAATCCCATTTATTTATTTATTTTGTTTCATCCAACAGAGAACTCCATCCAAACGGACTCCCTCCTTCATACACGATCATATTATTGTTTAGACTTCTCCCAGAAACTCCCAGTGACCCCTTTGCAATTTGGCAAATCACAGACAGAGACTACAGACCACAAGTCGGAGTAATTGCAGATCGTAAGGGACTTTATCCTATGTTAAACCCTATGTCTAGTTTCATTTTTTTCTTTTTCTTTTACTAAAATTTATTTATTTTGTGTCCTGGCCACAGTTTCACCTCTCTCTTCTCCTTCCAATTCTCTCTTCCAACCCCCAATTCACTCCTCTGTTTCTGTTTAGACAAGGGCAGGTCTTCCACAAGTATCAACAAAACAGCATAGCAAGTTGCAGGAAGACGAAACACCTCCCATTGTTTTGAGGCTGGGCAAGATGACCCAGTATGAGGAGCAGAGTCCCAGAAGCCAGTAAAAGAGGCAGAGATGGCCCGTGCTGCTACTCTTAGTAGTCCCAAAACAGGACCAAGTTACACAACTGTAACATATATGCAGAGGGCCTAGGTCAATTCCATGCAGGTTCCCTGGTTGTTGGGCTCAGTCTCTGTGAGCCTAGATTGGTGCCTAGCCCAATTGTCATCAGAGGGTTTTCCTCCAGCAACTGATGGAAACAGATGTAAAAATCCACAGCTAAACATTAGGCGGAGCTCTAGGAATCCTGCAGAAGAGGCGGAGAAAGGATTGTAGGAGTCAGAGGGATCAAGTATATCACAAGGAAACTCACAGAATCAACTAAACTAAGTATTGTTTTGACCATGTTTTGTCCTTTCTTTCTCCAGAAATCTTCTGGATATATATATATATATATATATATATATATATATATATATATATATATATTGATATATATTTATTTACTTGGTGTATATTTTAAATTTAAACGTCTTCAAATAACATGTCAGCAAACACTCAAATTGTATCTTCTCACAATTGAAATAATTCTTTTTTTCTCATTTATTTTAGAAAATTATTTGTTCGCTGACAATTTTATCATACATAGTGAATCTTATTTCCTTTTACCTCCCTTATCCTATCTCATCTCTCTTCCCTTTTCTGCTGCAACCCTTCTTCTTCCCAAGAGCCCCCTCCATCTGACCCTTATTTATTTATTGTTTATTTGTGAAGCACTAAATTTAATTTGGATTCCATACATGAGTGAGTGGGAAGTTATTTATTGGAGTGTGGATAGCATTTCAGTGGCTACACCACTGAAGAAGCAAGCAAGCATCTCCCCAGGCAACCATTAATTGACAATGGTTGTTTAGGGAGAAGTAGGGCCTCATGAGCTCTCCTGCATTCATTGAAGAATGTTAATGGATCCAATCTTGTGCAGGCACTCACAATTGCAGCGAGCTCATGAGTGCAATTGTTATGCCATGCTTAGAAGACATTTGTTTGTTTGTTTTTATCGTACATTTCTCTATCCTCTATTTTTTTTAAACTTTTTTGCCCCCTTTTCTTCGATGTTATCATAGTCTTGAAAGGAGTGATAGAGATGTCTTGTTTAAGGCTGAGCATTCCACTATTACTTATTATTGACAGTTTGACTAGTTATGAGTCTCAGCAGTAGCAACTGCCTGCAGTGATAGGAAGCTTCTCTGATGAAGACTGAAAGTGGTGCTAACCTATGGTTATGAACATGTGTGTTCAGAAGGTAGTCTGATAGCATGCTCATTTACCAACGAATAGGAGCAGCCTCCCCTCCCCCACTCTGATTCTGGCCGATGGCCTCCTCAGCTGTGGGAGCCTTTGCAGGTATACAGTGCCAGACCTGAAATCCCTCCCATGGAATGCAGCACAGATCCAATCAGAGAGTGGCTGGTTACTCCAATGGAGCTGTGCCACTACTGCACCAGTGGACACATCTTCTCTGGCAGATAATGAACTTCTTTTCAGTTCCTCCAACAAGAAATAAATATCTGTGTACTTTAAATAAAGAAGCACACCATGTATATACTTTGACAATAATTTTATCTTGATTGCAGCTTCTAGCAAGACACTATCTTTCTTTAACAAGGATACAAGAGGCGAGGTACAAACGGTTACATTTGACACAGACGAAGTGAAGACATTATTTTATGGAAGTTTTCATAAGGTAAAAATGTAAGCTTATCTGAGTCTTATTTTTAGAATAAGAATATGAGCGTAAAAACAATAGCTTAAGTATTTTATTGTGTTTAATGTTACACTAAATTAGAATTTTAGCTATGTCTTTTACAAACTTTTATTTTAAATGGTTTGATTAATTCAAAAGATAAAATTTAAATAAAACAATAGCTGTCATTAGTATTTTGATATACTTTCACTGTATCTTTCAAAGTTTGAATTATAATTATATAATTATAATTCAATAATATAATAATTATAATAATTATATGTAATGAAGCTTGCTTGTTTTTCTGCTTCCCAATTTTCTATTTTAAGATTTAATGATATTTATGTGTATGTGTGTTTGTCTGTGTGAATGTATGCCATATGTATACCTTCAGGAGTTACAGGTAGCTGTGAACCACTTGACCTTGGAACTAGGAACTAAACTCAGGTCCTCTGGAAGAGCTACAAGTGCTCCTAACCTTTAATCCAACACTCTAGCCCCTCTACTTACCACTTCATTGTAAACATTTCTGTCATTTATTTTGAGGAGTTTAATAATTTAATGGATTATATTTTAGTTGGTCATATTATCATTTTATTGAGTGCAGGCACTTCCTTTTTCTTCCTTGCCTATTAAAATGTTACAAGCATGCAAGCAAATTGTAGAATAAACATTTCTAAATCCAAACATTCATAATAATTGGTAAAATGATTAAGGTAAATATGTAATAGATTATTATATGAACACACAATCTAAAACATTAATTTCTTAATGTAGAGTTTTCTAAATAATCACATTCAAGTTCTAAGACATATTTGAGATGGTTTCTTATACTTGGAGATGTTGAGTTTTTGTCAGCATCGAGAGGATTGTTGAAACTTATAGGTTTCTAAAGGACAGTCACTTGACAAAGGCTAGTAATGAGATTGTATAGTAGTAGGCCACTTGTTCGTTTCCTGGTTGCCCAGATTCCCAAAATAACCACGCAGAAACTGTATTAATTAAATCACTGCTTGGCCTATTAGCACTAACTTCTTATTGGCTAGCTTTTATATCTTAATTTAACTCATTTCCATTATTTTATATTTTACCACGAGGTTTGTGGCCTATAGGCAAGGTTCCAGTGTGTCTGTCTCCACTGGCAGCTCCATGGCTTCTCCCTCACTCAGCTTCCGTTCTTCCAGCATTCAGTTTAGTTTTTCCCACCTATGTCTACTCTATCCTATCACAGGCCTAAGACAGTTTCTTTGTTAACCAATGGTATTTACAGCATACAGAGGGGAATCCCACATCAAGTTTGGATTATTAGAAACAAAAGGAACAGTCTAGTTTAGGAATACATTTTTAATGCTGTTCTTCACATAATGGATTGTGTTAATAGTAGTACAAAGTTATTGTACTGATAATCTAAAATTTTTCTATGTATTACATACCAAAAGAAGAGCCACATACACAAAACATGCCTTTTTAGTTCAATCCAAGTGAAACTAAAGAGACTTTCTTTTGCTTGAATAGGTCAGTGAGGTCTCTTCCTGCTTAATTTCTTTCCATAGAATTTTCTAATTCATGAAGTAGATTTCTTTCTCCTCTGTATTAAAATAATATTAGTTCTTTGAGATTTTCTCAGTCTTTTACTTAAAGTAGATTTCTTTTTCATATACTATATTCCAATTATGGTTTTTTCTTCCCCTACCCCTCCCAGTTCCTCGCCCACCTCCCCTTCCATTTGGATCAACATCTTACCTTCATTCTTTAAAAAAAAACAAATGGGCATCTAAGAAATAATAATAAATAAAATAAGATAAATAAAAAGCAAACAAATTGGAATATGACAAAACAACAAGACAGGAAAAGGAGCCAAAGAAAAAGCATAAGAAATGCTTAGAGATGCAGAGATACACACATTCACACACTCAGGAATACCATAAAAATCCCAAGTCAGAAGCCATAACAAATACACAAAAGACCTGTAATGTAGAAAAAAACTCTGACTTAATGTTATGAGACAAAGAACCTACAAATATGCTATTGAGTTTGTTTCTCTAGTGAGATTCTTAGAAAAAGCTTAGTTTTCATTTGCATGTGACTATTAATTGTTGAGATAGCTTCTGGATTGGGGATGGGTGAGTGTGTGTGTGTCCACTTTTCTATTCAGCCCTAGGACCTCATATGGTGTACAACTGCACAGACTCTGTGCATGCTGCCACAGTATTTGAGTTTGTATATATGCCAGTCCTAGTGTGTCTAGAAAGTCTTCATTCTTTGGTGTTCTCCATCCACTCTGGCTCTTACACTCTTTCTGTCTCCCTTTTCTGAGAGTTCCCTGAGCCCTGAGGGGAGGGATTTGATGGAGACATCCTTTTTAGGCCTGAGTGTTCCAAGGTCTCTCAATCTCTGCATAATGTCTGGCTGTGGGTCTCTGTATTTGTTCCCATCTGCTGTAGTAGGAAGCTCTCTGATGATGGCTGAGCAAAGCACACATCTACGAGTTTAGTAGAATATCATTAGAAGTCATTTTATTTCTCCATCCTTCAGCATAGCAGTAGTATTTGATTTTCCTCTAGGTCCCTGGGCTATCTTATGTTAGGTTCTTGGTCACCCAAGCAGCACTGGGTGTGGGTTCCATCTTATGGACCATTCTTTAACTCAAATCAGATATCTGTTGGTTGTGCCCACAAGCTTTGTGCCACTATTGCACCGGTGTATCTTGCGGGCAGGTCACCATATAGATAGAAGGGTTTGCAGCCGGGTTGGTTTTTACTTTTCTCCTCTGGTAGTGTGCAGAGTAACCTCCAGTGCCATGAAGACTACCCATAGAGGTGAAGGCTCTAGGCAGACACCAACTTGAGTTCCCCATGGAACTTGTTGTCAGTTAGTGAAGAGTCACTAATATTCTTGACAATAGCCTGGGTTGTTTGGGGATTACCATGAGACCCTTTTGACCAACAATTTGACTATATATAGTCCATTCCCAGTACTGAAAGTTTTATTTGGTGATGATAGATGTCCAGTTGGGGCTATGTCTTCTTTGTTATTTTGTGATTTCATTTTGATTGATTTAAGATATGTACATATATTGCAGAAAACTTCTACTGTATTAAATTTCCATATGACCCCTCAAATGGCCCTTTGTTTTAACCACCTCTCCCCTCATTTCCTCCTTCATCACTTTTTCCCTCCTCTTTTATCCTCCCATTTCTGTTTTCTCCTATTTATTCACAATAGAATAGATAGTTATAGATTCTTAATGAGAGTGGAGAAGGGCTTTGCTGCTATTGCTTAAAGACACAAGAAGCTTTCTTATGGCTATGGGGAGCAATAATGATGACAACAACAAGACAGCAATAGAGAAAACCAAAAGATATCCAAATGCTATAGTAGAGTATTTCTTGCTTAAAATCTTTTTTTTTTTTTTTTTGGTTTTTCGAGACAGGGTTTCTCTGTAGCTTTGGAGCCTGTCCTGGAACTAGCTCTTGTAGACCAGGCTGGTCTCGAACTCACAGAGATCCGCCTGCCTCTGCCTCCCGAGTGCTGGGATTAAAGGCGTGCGCCACCGCCGCCCGGCTCTTGCTTAAAATCTTATAGACCTTGATGCCATACAGTAGATAAGTTCCTCCTTGGGAAAGGACATTCGCACTTGAGGATGTGATTAATTTTGATTCATCCTTATCCAGCAATAGATGTTGATTCTGGCAAAGTTCTTAGGAACAGCCTTAGCTCATTGATAAACCTATTAAAATTATAATTGAGTAGCATGCTGAGAAGATGATTTTATACCTCTGTCATAGTCACTGGAGATACTAAGAATTTAATCTCTGAACAACTTGCAATCATTTTGTAGCTATTTTAAAATCTCCAACTTTCATGGAACCCTCCATTATATTGATGCCAAATGGGCAGTATTTTCAGAGATCTGTACTGCTAGTAATTAATCATTGCAAATCAAGATAAAATTTTCTTGGCATTGCCTTCCTTGTACTGTTTGTCTTCCTAGAGAAGTGTCCATTCTTTTAATATTTCCTTCTTCTCAGTGGCTGTCTCTTTTTTTTTTTTTTTTTTTTTTTTTTACAAATTCTTTATGTTCTGCTGTTGTTTTTTTATTAGTATTTTTGACAGTTTCATATATATATATATATCAAATTGGACATATAATTATATATATGTGTTTACATTCCCCACCCTCCTTTATTTCTTCCTATCAGCACCTCTGCTTTACGAATCTTTCCCCCATATTTGCTAACTTTTAATTAGTTTAGTGCACATCAGAGTTTAACTCGGCCCATCTGTTTGACTCTGAGTTTAGAACTAATCACTAGAGACAGGTGGGTTCGCCAGTGGCTATATACTTGGACATTATGCCTCCTTTAATAGATCAACAGTAAGTGGTAGGGTCCTGTGTTCTTCTTCCCCACCAACAACTAACTTTTAGGGGTTCCTCACTTGATTGGACCCAGTGCCAGTAGGCACAGCTGCTATGAGTTCAGGACTGCTGTGACAATGTCGTGCTTAGAAGACGGCATCTTACCGTTCTTCTCTGTTTTCTGAATCTTACATTCTTTCTGCCTCTTTTTCTGTTGAGCTCCCTGAACCTTAAGGGAATGGTGTAAATGTCTTATTTAGGGCTTAGCCCTCAACCATCCCTTTTTCTCAGCATCTTGTGCAGTTGTGGGTCTCTCTTTCACCTTCATTCATTTTAAGGAGAAACTTCTCCGATGAAGACAGAGTAGGCTTTGTCTGGGGTGGGCTGGGCCAGGCCATGTGTACCTTTCTACTCTTCATACTCTACTGTTTTAAAGTTCTTTACAGTGTTTCCTCTTTCCCTTTCAACACCATTCTCTATTTTATTTTAATTTTATATGTATGAGGGTTTGCCTGTGAGTTAAACTAGGGCTCTCTGTGTGACCATGAGTTTCAAATTATCTATTGGGGCCTGAGGAACTTATTTGTAGTATACATTGAGGACAATGAATGTCTCCCGTGCCCCAAATCTACTAGTAACTAATAACTATGAATCAGAATAGGCTCTGGTCCCATGAGTCCTCCCCATCTATGGGTGATAGGCACAGTCTTCTTCAGGCCCAATGCAGGCAACCATAATCCTGAATTTTTGGGCCAGTAATCTACCGATGAGGAATTCATGTTGAAATATAATTATGCATAAGATTAAAATGCAGTAAACTGAGTGAATAAATTATAGCAAAATGTGTTCTTAGGATGTGGTCATTTATGGTTCACAGTGAAAGACAAGTATATTTTGAATGATACAAATTAAAATTGGTTTTGCTTTTGCAATAACCCCTGTGGATTCTTGTTTCTGTGGTTGTTCATTTAAGGACCCATAAAAAGTTTTAACTTTTGTTATATACTAAGTATCCTAGAAATGCTTATGTTCTTGAGTTCAGTATTAGCTGACTATCTCACAGATGTTTAAACTTTATTTTTAGTAAGCCATGAATCACTTGTATACAAAGACATGCAATTCCTATTTATCATAGATGTTATGAGCCAGTGCTTTAGTGATGACTCCTTGTAAGAAAAATATTTAGTTTTAAAATAAAACTTTAGGAAAATTTCTTATTCCACCTGCTCCAGGGCAGTCAAAACTATTTCTGACATTTTTAACTTTCTGTAAACTTTTCACAGTAATCTCCAAATTTTTGCTTTAGTATTTGTGCTGAGATAGTGCAATCCATAAGCGTAGCTGTGAAGACAACAGTTACCCACAGCCATTCTCTTCCTTGCTTCTATACAAACGCTTCACCAATTTTCTGTTTCAATAGACTTCCTAATGTCTGCCATCTTCAGAACTGACATCAATGAGAGATAGCTACAGCTCATTTGTACTAAGTGAAATATTTAGTGGTTTATTAACCTATTTTCAGATAATTCTTGACTGTTTACAAGTTCGTTCATCTACTGCATCCTTTCTGGTTGTCTCAGCGAGAGCACACAGTTGGAATTTATGAAACGACACCCACGTACACGGGTGACAGACTTTGAAATGCAGCGAGTGGCCAGTACCGTTTCCTAGGACATCATTTGAAACCTGGGTTCTTGGATTTTTAACCCAAGACTTTTGGCTTGGAAAGAAAGGGTTTAAAAAATAGTTATAAAGAATGTAATATAAAGTATGCAGAAATCAGCTTATTTTTTTGAGAGAATTTCATAATGGAAATTGTCTTTTTAGGTCCATATTGTAGTGACTTCAAAAAGTGTTAAGATTTATATTGACTGCTATGAAATTGTAGAAAAAGATATCAAGGAAGCTGGAAATATCACAACTGATGGCTATGAAATTCTTGGAAAACTTCTTAAAGGGGAGAAGAAGTCAGCGACAGTAAGTAACACATTTTGGTATTTTTGATGTTTAGTGCCTTTTAGTAAATAAGATTGATGTAGTATTTTCTAAATCTCTGAATTTTATTTATTTCCCTCAGTGTGTTTTAAACTGTCAAGTTTATTAGTCAGTTTGAAGGTGTGGAAAAATTACACTCAGAGAACTTGCTACCAAGAGAACACAATAATGTGCTTTTTTTACTACTGAAGTCAAAATGAGGTACTCAGGCTTCAAGAGACACCATGAAATCTCTTACAACAGGGTCATTCTGGGAAGAAACAAGGCAAACAAATGCTTACATATCGAGTGAGGTCGTAATAGTTCATGATTTCAAAATAATTGTTAACCTGAATTTGTGCAATTGGGACATGAAGCCTCCACGGCCATTAGCTGTTCCTGTCACCCACAGAGAGGGCTGTCTTAAATGATTGCCATGGCAGTGCAGCCAACTGACGCTCAATTTCAAGTTTCATTGCCTTGGATTTAAGGCAAGCACATGGCCTTTATTCACACTGTGATCCAGAAATGGAGACTTAAGTCTCAAACTTTCACTATCCCAGGCTCATGAGACATCCTGTCAACCAATAAACATTGTCCTAGAAGCTAACAGTTTTGGCTTCTGTTATTATTATTTTTAAATGTCATTATTTTAGTTTTCTTCTGTAGACAGGATAAGTTTTTTTTGGCTATAGTATGGGAACAATTAGTATAAATTTAATAGAATTATGATAGACACAACATTTTGATGAATATTGGCTTTGATATTTAAATAAAGCTGTTATCAGATTTTTATTCCTGATCTCCTCCCCTTTTGAGACCCACTGAGTTTAACTAAGATTGGTCATGTGACCATAGATTTGGAGCTGTCCTTTGGTATCTGGTGGGCTCATCAGTAGTTACATAACTGAAGATGGTGTCTTCCTTTCCCCCAGAATTTATCAGTAACTAATGGCTAATGAGAAGTGGGGCCTCATGGACCCCTGGCTGATCCCCAATTGGCAGTTGACAGGCCCAGGCTTGTGCAGGCCCGTTGCATGCAACCATAGTGACTGTAAGATGACTGCCTTGGCTCTGTAGCGCTCAGAAGACATCTTCTCAAAACTCTTCTCCCCGTCTTCCAGATAGGACATTCTTTCCTGGGCCATGGGGTGGGGGCATAAACGAGGCCCTAGGGAGTGCGGCATAAATGTCCTGCTCAGGGCTGAGTACTTGCGATCGTGTGTTCTCAGCATCGTCAGCAGCCATGTATCTCTGCCTTCACTGCAAAGAGAAGCGTCTCTGATTATGGCTGGGGATCATATTTGTCTATAAATATTTAGATGGCAGACTGTTACCATCACAATTGAAGAATTAAGACCTCCTCAGTCAAGGGTATTTTGACTGGGCTTATAGTTGAATTCCCTCTAGTGGAGAAGGCCTCAGATCCTGACAGAGAACAGTCGGTGACTTGCTTGGCAGGTTGGTAGTTTGTGGGGTTGATAGCTGGGGGAAATGTCAATGTCTTTTCTCCTCCAATAGCGTGTACAGTATCTTCAGGCTGCAGGGAGGAAACACAACCAGCAGATCTTTAAAGGAATGGCTGTGTCTAGACAGCCCTTTTCTTTTTGTGTAAACAGTTCTGTCTTAAATTCTAAAAAGACAGATGGCATGTACCTCACTAAAATAGTTCATCTGAGGGCCCTAAAAACTATTAGTTGATTTCTAGACAGACATTTCTAAAGTGAAGGTCATCAACTATAGCATAAAGTTTCTTTAATGTTTCTTTTCTACAAAAACACATCTTTAAAGATTGATTTAAACATGTGTAGTATTCAGATTAATTTAAACACAGGATCTAATGTTCTTAAATCCTTCACTCAAACATTTCTTTTCAGCAAGTGAATCAGGGATAGAATCTGGGTAGACACAGTTCCCTAAAAGAGTACTGTCTCCTTTAGGCCCACATTTCCTCCTTCCCCTCACCACATGCAAGCATAACAGTGTTCTCAGGAGTGTAAGCTCTAGACAGAATCTGCCTAAAGTTGGCAAGATTAAATTGTTTAGAATGTCTTCCTGCATGCTTAGCTGATGTGGCTGTTGGTTGTTTGCAGTTCCAAATCCAGAGCTTTGACATTGTCTGCAGCCCGGTGTGGACCAGCAGAGACAGATGCTGTGATATTCCCTCTCGGGTGAGTAAGTCCTGTCCTGGCTTTACTTGTCCCCCAAGAAGGAACCCTTATGATGCAAATGGCCTGGGACAGGAAGTAGCACTCAGCAGCTGCAGTTCTAGATTGGAGCCCAGAGATGTGCAACGTGTGTGTGTGCTTTTCAGCTACCATTGCTCAGGCCGGGGCTCATGTGACCCTTCACCAAGGCGAGGCATGCACAAGACCATATCTGGAAATTCTCTCAGCAACAGCCAGGAAGGTCGTGCTGAGCCAATGTGTTTGATAAACCTTCTAACTGCAGACCTCCTACTGCGTAACAGGCTTTTACCAAATAAGCTATTACTTTTCTGGCTTACTAAGGGTATTTTGATGGAAGGAATACATACATACATACATATGTGTGTGCATGTGTGTGTCTGTGTTATGTATAGGTGGTACGGTTAAAGTTCATTGTTGTTGAGATGATGCTTTGGCAGGCACAGCTGCACACATCTGCTAGGTAAATGTCACTATTAAATATTTAGTGAACATTTATTATAAGCCATCAACCCCTCAATATGCCAGGGTTGTGGCAGTAAAAAGGAGTATCTGTGAACAGCAATGAGAGAAATTAATAAGTAGATACATTGGTTCTTCCTGGGCTTCTTAGCTGTGGGTTCAACCAAATACAGACTGGAAATATAAAAAAGACCATATCTATTGAACTTATAAGCACTATTTTTTTTTGCTCTAATGTTTTCCTAACAGATATTTACCAACCTCACACAGACATTTTTCTTGCCATTATTTTCTAAATAGCATAAGGTGACAGCCATTCATAGCACTTCTGCTGTACTAAGTAATCTAGTCATGGTCTGAAGTACGCAGGGGGATGTACTTAGGCTACATGTGAAAACTGCAGCATTTTATATGAGGGATTTTAGTATCCTTAGGCCTTGGTATTCTCAGGAGATCCTGGAACAAATAACCCCAGATACCTGTGTTATGCTGCATAGTGGAGGACCTAGGAAGAAAACCAAGTCAAGGAGAAGTGAGGGGGAGTGATGGCAGGTGCCATCAACTTTTGGTGATAAGAGTGTTTAGCCGAGGTCCCAGTGAAGTGAGAAAAACACTATGTGGAGCCGGGCGGCGGTGGCGCACGCCTTTAATCCCAGCACTTGGGAGGCAGAGGCAGGCGGATCTCTGTGAGTTCGAGACCAGCCTGGTCTACAAGAGCTAGTTCCAGGACAGGCTCCAAAGCTACAGAGAAACCCTGTCTCGAAAAACCAAAAACAACAACAACAACAACAAAAACCACTATGTGGATGATAGAGGAAGACAAATCGCTTTGCTTTTTAATTTTAATTTTTCTGAATTAAATGGAGTTGGTGTTTAAAATATGTAGCATTTCTATAACAGGGATGAAAGAAAATTGGTTTAAACGGCCAGTTGTCCTGCTAATCTTGCGAACATTACTTTGTTATGTGTGGGGTTTGCTCAAATAAAGCTCAGAGGACCAGAGAAGGTTCTATGTTAGACCATTTATAAGTGACGATAACTAGCAGCCATTTCTTTCAGTTGGGAAACAGATTCTCATGTATGCAAATGGGGTTAGTGGATAGGATGTCACCCATCACTCCTCACTAAATTTATCTGCAAATAATCTTTTCAACATTTCAGAGAGATGAAGCAAAATGCCCTGCTCTTCCGAATGCTTGCACGTGTACACAGGACAGCGTTGGACCTCCAGGCCCCCCAGGCCCCGCAGTAAGGAGACCAACATCATCACATAGAGCATTATTGTTTAGTTTTGAAATCTTTTTGGAGGGGGATCTTTGGAATGATCACCTGTTTGCCAGTATGGAGACCATAACATGCTATTTTTCCATTTGTGCTCTTGGTGGATAAAATATGCTAAACTTCTAGCCATACTTAAAATAGATTTTGAGATCTTAAGTAAAGTGAATCAAAAAGAAAATTTGGGAGCTGTCAAGGCAAGTCAGTTGATAAATGTCCTTACTGCCAAGCCTAATGACCTGTGTTTTATCCCTGGGACCCTAAGGTGAAATAAAAGAACCATCTTCTGCAAGTTGTCCTCTGACTTCCACTCATGTGCCATGGGAAGAATATACTAATGTAACAAGAATTATTTTTTTAGAAAGATAATTTGGTTCTAGTGCTTGGTCCATTTCTATATCTGCCCAGGGACAACAACATCGGCACTCTTTAAGACTTTTCTATTAAAAACACAAGCTTGGGTTTCCATCTGTAAATTCAAGAGCTTGGAAAGTCTTACATTTCCTGAAATTTCTTGCATGAATGGAATAGATCCATGGTTTGGAAAGCTCGTCAAGAACAGCTTACTTAGAAACTAGACATATGAACCTGACATGGACACACCATGAACAGGATACATAAAGGCAATAACTCAAATATATGTCATAGTCTAAGCGCTGGGAGAAAGTGCTAGAGTTTGGAATAACTTGAGTGGAGAGTCTATGACTGGATACTATGCAGTGGGAATGGGAGACTAAGAAAATGCAAAGTGAAGCATTGAAGACTACAATTATGGTAGAGAACATTGATCAATCAGTGTGTATTCCTCAATTTAAGGTTGAGCCGACTTGAGCCCCATTGAGGAATAAAAGTGATTGCTCTAATTTCATTGACTTAGGACAATAAGTTATTGCTATGGGAGCAGCTCAAAGATACCAAGAACACCAACCCTTGTTATTCTTGGGTTATAGTAAATAATTTATTTTAGGTTAGTTACAAGTAAGTTTTAATAAACAGATTCAAATGTCACTGGAATTAGTATCATTAATTTGATACGTACCTGGCATATAACTTGGATCTGACAGATACTTTTCAGGTTTGTTTCCCTCCAGTTTTGAGGTACCATTTTCTGATGTTATTATTATATTTATTTTGGCTTTGCATTTGGCTTTGAATTCTTGTTTCTTAAGTACATGCTCCAAGGTCCAGAGAGATTAGGATATTTTCCTCCATCAATATAATTCTTTTGGTTATTTTCCTTTGAGAATATAATTCATATAATTCTCAAATGCATTTTTCTTTTTATTCTACTGCTATAAGTATAACAGGAAGAAACAAAGAGTGTAAAAAGTTTTGAAATTCTATTTTCCTGTGTGTTTGTATGACACAAATTTATTTCTTAGCTATGCAGGCCTCAAACCAGGGCTTTGCACATGCTAGGCAAGTGATTTAGTCATAGCGCTGCACACCAGCTATGACATGATGGTTTTCCTTTAATATTTTGCATATTTTTATTTTATAAAATAAAATGTTTATTTTAATAAATATTAAAAAGTCACTTTAATAACTGTGAGAGTATTAACTGTTTAGAGACTATTTTTCCTTCTTTAAACACTATTTTTATATATCCATTTTTATTTTCCTTATGCTCACACCAAAATGTGTTCTTTTTTATGTGTTTTAGGGAGGACCTGGTGCAAAAGGTCCCAGAGGTGAAAGGGGCATCAACGGGGCAGTTGTAAGTACATTTTAATACTCCAAATATTCATCAGTATGTTGAAGTGTGGTTGTTTAAGTTTCTGTGGAGGAGGTATTTGACCTTAGTTTAGTGTGCCCCAAGGTGTATCACTATTCTTGGTTTCAGATATAGTGAGCAATTATTAAAGATTAAATCTAACAAAATTTGAACTTTGAGCTCTTGGGAATCTATGAATGCACTATGTATTATATAATGCCTTTCACTTTAAAAAGTCTACTTTTAATAGGACTTTTATTGAAATCTAAGTGTTCTCGTGAATTCCCTGCACATTCTACTTTTTAAATGTGTAGTAAAGGGAATGAAAGAATGACATCAACACAGTTTTCTACAAGTATGTATTTCCAAAATGTTTATGAAGACTAAGTGGTGATGCTTTCAGGCTATGAAGGAACGTCTAAATGTTCCTACTGGAGGGTGTTACATCACCGCCCTCCCCTTCCTCCCTTCTTTCTTTTCCTCATATATTTTAGGGGCCTCCAGGTCCCCGTGGAGATACAGGTCCCCCAGGCCCTCAGGGTCCTCCAGGCCCCCAGGGACCCAATGGACTCTCCATTCCAGGAGAACAGGTAGGCATAAAGGCTTTCTGTAGTAAATGAAAATTATTTTAGATATGTAAATGGAATATGCAATAAATAACTGCAGAAAAATTTGTTCTACTTATTTGATCTCTCAAAAACTTCCTAAAATTAATGCACATATCACTTTTGTTAAACTAAATTCTTTCAAAGTAGATATATAATCCTGTAATTATATAATAGCATTTCACAATGTAAAGTAGAAAGTCCAGAATGGCATTTACTGGAGAAAGTGAGTGGTTAATAATAATAAAAACTGGTTTATTCATCTCCCTTGAAGCAGACCTATGTGCTCGTCTCTGAACCTTTGCACTGGAATAATAAATTAATAAAAGTGCATAAGTGACTCATTTCTTCCTTTTAAATGTAATCTCCATAATCTCTGAGAACCATCTTCTCGCTGCCCACTCTAGGGTCGCCAGGGAATGAAAGGTGACGCAGGAGAGCCAGGGCTTCCCGGCCGGACTGTGAGTTCTCATGGACCGTTTGAAAAGTTGTCTTTGAATGTTGCAAATGTTTGTGAGAGAGAGAGAGAGAGAGAGAGAGAGAGAGAGAGAGAGAGAGAGGAGGGAGGGAGGGAGGAGGGAGGGAGGGAGGGAGGGAGGGAGGGAGGGAGAGAGAGAGAGAGAGGGAGAGAGAGAGAGAGGCTGTGGAGCTTGGTGGGTGAGGTGGCAATGGAGGAGCTGGATGGAGAGAAAAACATGATCAGAATATATTATATGAAAAGGAATGTTAATTTAAAAGGTGAAACAATGAAGAAGTGAAGCGTAAGCTGCGCTGCGTGCTTTCATGGACCTGCACTTTCTCACTCTGTTCCTTAGAGCCTAAAGTACAAGTGTTTATTCAGAGGTCTGCCTTTGCTGACTGATGTTTGTGAGGCCTGGGTGCTGTTGGCTATGAACCTTCTGTGTGCTTTTCAGAACCCCCAACACTTATGTCTTTCTTTGATTTCTTCTATTTATTTACCTTCTTTATTTATTGCTTGTAGTTTATTTGTTTTCTTTTCTTTCCTTGTCCTTGTATTTCTGTATCTATCTATCTCTTTCCTCCTTGCTTCATTCTTCTGTCTTTATTTCTCCTTCCTATCTTCTTTCTTTCTTTCTTTCTTTCTTTCTTTCTTTCTTTCTTTCTCTCTCTCTCTCTCTTTCTTTCTTTCCTTCCTTCCTTTCTTCCTTCCTCTCTTTCTGTCTCTCTCTTTCTTTCCTTCCTTCCTTTCTTCCTTCCTGTCTTTCTTTCTTTCTTTCTTTCTTTCTTTCTTTCTTTCTTTCTTCCTTTCTTCCTTCCTTCCTTCCTTCCTTCCTTCCTTCCTTCCTTCCCTTCTCCTTCTCCTTCTCCTTCTCCTTCTCCTTCTCCTTCTCCTTCTCCTTCTCCTTCTCCTTCTCCTTCTTCTTCTTCTAATATTTTTGGAGGATGTTAATCATCACTTTCTACACACGCAGTATTTCACTGTGCACTAATTGTTTGTTCCTCTTTGTGCAGGGAACCCCAGGATTACCTGGCCCACCAGGACCAATGGGACCACCAGGAGACAGAGTAAGTTTTGGGCCACACATCTACATTAATTACAGAATCCCCACAGTCCTGTTTGCACTGTTGGAAATGTGGAATTCCATATCTTGTGGAAAGCTTCAAACTGGTATCAGTATCCAGCATCAGAACCACCATGAATTCCCTTAAACAAATTGATGGGACTTTAGGGGAAGTATTTGAAATTTTAATTTTGAGAATTTTTAAGTTGTATTAGATTCAGAGCCCAGTAAATCATTTTTAACTGATTAGGAAAACATTAAAGAAACTTAGGAATTGTTTTAGTTTCTGTAATTAAAATCTTTATCGTGAGATTGACTTTATGTAAGTTGGAGAGTAGCCTTAGCTTTCATAGCAT
This sequence comes from Arvicola amphibius, assembly GCF_903992535.2. NCBI lineage: Eukaryota > Metazoa > Chordata > Mammalia > Rodentia > Cricetidae > Arvicola > Arvicola amphibius. The sequence continues at coordinate 147,903,113 of NC_052049.1, read as the reverse complement.
TGTCTTTGAAGTCTCGAGGAACTCTACACCTTTAGAAGACAAGTGTCCCTTCTGAGCTTGACACCGGTGCAAAGAGCTGGTATTCAGTAGGGACTTGATTTGCAGCAGCATTCAAATTTGCTCTTGACTCAAGGTAATAACAAGGTAGGAAAGCCATTCCATTCTGGGACAGGCTAAGTGGTAACCTTGTGAACAATTACATGTGAATGTAATTTTGAACATGACATTGATGCTTCTTCATTCACCAACGCTATGAAAACATTTGTTTCAAGAAGAGACCAAAATTGCTTTAGTAAGAGGAATTTAGAGATATTAAATTCCTCAGAGCCCACAAATCTTGCAACTTTGAGAGTCCTCCATCATTTTATGGTTTAAACAACAGTGTGAGGGCTGTCTGCACTCTATCAGTCAGGCTAAACTGCTACTATCAGCCTCTCTTGAAGGGTTAGTGCTATACCTGCTGTCAGTTAGCATGTAATTTGCTAACCTTAATATCTGTGAGTAATTGCTGGCAGGGATGTGTCACTCTGGGAGCAATGGCTTACCAAGACATCTCAGAATAGCGGGTGGTGTTCTCCAGAGCACTGTTTCTAGAAAGACTGAGGGAACCTTTGCATTTCCTCTCTGAAACTCTAATCCGGATCCAACATTGTGGTGACTCTATTCTGGTCTCCTGGGATGAAAGTGAAGAAAGATTTCAAGAACTCGTTCCCCCCTTCTTCCACAGCTCCGTCTACCTACCTATTTCTCAGTACTGCCTCTGAGGCTAAAGGCAGGTGCACAGAGGGAGCAGGCCACAAACAATTTCACACAGGGGGAGAGACTGGTTAGGGGGATCTTGGCCAACAAAATAAGAAAGGAACAGGCTTAGAGATGGAAGCAGGAGAGTGAAGCCAAGGATTAAGGTTCTGCAGGAATAGCAGGGCATGTGACAAAGGAGGAACAACAGAAGAACCCCAGGCACTTGTATCTGGTATACATATTTATATAAAATGATTGCTAGTCTCTTCAACACTGTCACATGGGTGAACATAACAGCTGCAGGCCTGCAACAAGAAGTGAAACTAGAAGTTGCAGCATGGCAGTCTGCAGGTGGCTCAAGATAGCCCCTTTAAGGACTATCAGACTAAATCCCTTCTCCTCAATTTAGATATGCTCCTTCAAAGTCCCAAGCACAACTAGATTGTTAAAAGCATCATACTCACTAAAGAATGAGAAAGAGCATACTAGGTAGCAGTTGGCTATGTTTATATGGAATAAATGTCATTCAGACCATCTCAGCAAAGCTACTGGAACATTTTTGTTTCTTAAGTGGCTCTCAGAAGTAATGTTGGTTTTGTATCAGATATACTCAGAATCTGGTTTGTGTTAAGCTGGCCTCACTCCTTCAGAGAGCAGTCTGAAAGTTTATCCCTTTGAGTTTCTGAAAATGTATGTTTTTCGGATATGGAGTATTTCTAAAATTCCCTTAAATAAAACCCTTTAAGTTTCTGCTATTGTGAAGTCAGTAGACTAAGAAATATGGATGCTGAGTAATTATGGACAAAATAATTATTCTTTCATGTTCAATTTTTCAAAGCCAGAGTGGCCCAGGACTCAGCCACCCTTCTGTCTCAGCTTCCTAAATGCTGGAATTACAGGCATGAAGCCACCATGCCTGGTACTGATCATTCTTATTCTCTGAAGAAAATGGGAGAAAAATCATTTCTGACGGAGGAATGCAGCAAACATAAACAGAAGGCTGACTCAGAAGTCCTCGGCTGGGGTTCAGAGATCTGTTCTTGGGAATGAAAGCAGACTAGGTAGCAGGGTGACTCACTCCGGGCAGAGGTCATTTGGCACTGTACAGAGAGAAGGAGCTCATCAGCTTGGACGCAGGAGCCAAAGGGCAGCCCTACAGGGAGGTGCACCCTGCCCTTTCCTTGATGCTCACATTGACACAGCTTGGCTCTGTGGAAGAAGGGAGAGAGTTTCATGCTGGTTGTGAGAATGGAAAACTTCCTTTCCTCTTAGGGTGTAGGGCAGTTAATACAGTTTTTCTCTCTCAGAGAGCAACTCAGAGTAGACAGAGTAGACAGAGTCAATCTCTCTTCACCTTTCTTTACAGTCTTACAGAAGTAAAAGCCAAAATCTGCCTTATTTGAAAAAGATTAGTTTGGCATTTAAAATGGTTTTATGTGTAACTATACAAATTAATGAGCATAGAGCAAATTAATGTTGCTCTGTAACAGTGTAATAATGTAAGTTGAAATGAGTTGTTTTGAAATGGTCTTCATGTTGAAAGCTTATCTACCAAACACCAAACTGTACTCTGTCCTTCGTATTTCCCATTCACTCTTAATGATCTATTCAGCTTCATTTAACTTGTTCATTTTCTTCCTAATCTGTAATTGTGATTTCATTCTTACCTAGGGTTTCACTGGAAAAGATGGTGCAATGGGACCAAGAGGCCCACCCGGGCCACCGGTAAGACAAGCAGGTTACATGGTCTTCACCTGTCCCCAATCTCTTTTGCCTTTGTTCTAATTTTGCTAGTGAGAAAACATGGTTTGAGTTACCCTCCGTCTGTGTTCTGGAGTATATTGTTACATGAGCTATTTGGATTTTTTTTTTATAAATTAAAATGTGCTAGAGAAAGCAGATATGTCAAAATACAGATGCTTGATTAAGTTATGTTTTAGAAAAATCTCAGACTGACTTGGCCACTTGCTGGTTAGTCTTGTGATTTTCCTCTGTGTTGAGTGGTTATGTTCAGGACCTCAATGGTTACCTTGTGATTCTGAAGCTTGTGACATTTAAATGTTAAGGACATTATTAATGAGCAACCATCAGTCATTCTGGGGAAGTAGGTTTTATCTACAACTTAAAGGGTCTTCTTATTATTTATGGAGAACATACTGAAGATAAGAGATTCTGAAGCTTCTTAGAGGAGCACCGCCCATAGGTGAGGTCACAGTGGAATGGAGACAGTGGCTGTGCCCCTGTCTGTGTGGTAGGATTCGGAGATTTTGGAACATATGTTTAAATGATTTTATTATTTATCTTTAATACATATGTTTTCAGGTTTAAATATTAAATCTAAGTGTTTACTGCAGAGTTCAATTTTTTGCATAAATTGACAGAGAACTATTTTAAAAATCTTACTATTCCATTTAATGGAAATGGTAGGCTTTAGAACAAGATGTATTAGATATTATATTATAAATAGCCCGGTAGATATATGGCGGAAATGCCTGAAAGTTGACTTAAAAGCAACAGGGAGAAATTCTTGTGGTTTCTCTGGGTTGAAGAGCGCTGATAGGCTAGAGAGACTTGGAGCCTGGGGAATGTCCCTGAGGAAGCAGTGATTTCTAGACTCCTCTGCAGACATCAGAAGTGCAGCCAAACCATGATAAACCCAGCCACCTTTTTAATCCCTCTCTAGCCAAAGTTTCCATCCCTGTCTTTTGGAGCTATTATTCTTATTTTCTGTTTCAGAAATAAGCTAAAAATTCAGAAGTTTCCTTCTGTAGATATGCACTGTAGCAAATTATTGGGGTGGTAGTCCAGAGATTGTGAAACTGGTTATACGTTTGCATGTATTTTTTTCATTAGATTCAAGATACAGTGCAGACCAAAATGCCAAGACTTACCCCCACCCCCATGTTACCTCAAAATGTGGCTGTCCTCTTCCTTACCGTGTAATGATAGTCTGCTTCTTTTACAAGTTTTTAAACCTGGTCGGTTCTTTAGTTACTGTGACTAGGATTTTTCCTCACCCTAACATTCCCTTTCTTGCTCTGTGATTGTAGGGAACTCCTGGCTCTCCAGGAGCCACAGGGCCAAGTGGAAAACCAGGGAAACCTGGAGATCATGGCAGACCAGTAAGTAGATGCCTTGCGTGTTTACTGACTTTTGTTCTCTTGTGGACAAAGATAAAGAGAACTCCAAGGCTTGGGCATATTTAGGTTATCTCAGTCATAAATGTGTTTGGAGCCTTGCTGAAACAATGATAAACCCATGGATTTGACTTGGGAATAGTTCTAAAGACTTTTTTTTCCCCTGCTGGGTTGCTATAATTTCCTGGGATGAAAATTGTGGTCATTGGGTTTCTTTAAAAGGAGGAAGGGAGTATGAGCCAAGACACATATTTCTGCACTGCATAAACACTCAGAGCTTCTAGCTGGGTCAGCAAAATCATTCTTTTTATTTATAAGTGGTATGCTGTTTAAGGCATAAAAATACATGATCGGCGTGCAGGGCGCCTACTTCCTTAGTTTATGAATGTTAACCCTTTGGCAGACAATACTGCCCAGCTGCACCATTTGTTCCTTGCTCCATAGCTGAGGATGCTGGAGCATCAGACCAGTGTTAGAAGTGTTTACTGGGACCTAAGGAGATGGCTTAGTGGGTAAAAATGCCAGCTATGCAAACATGAGGGTCTAAGTTTGAATCTCCAGAACATTTATAAAAAACTGGACATGTATGAGTATCTGTTATCCCAGTGTTCCTACAGAGAGATGACAGGAAGAAATGGGAGAATCCCTGGAAGGGCTCAGGCTAGTTATCTGGCACCCACAGTGGAAAAACAGCAAAGAGACTTTGTCTCCAATAATATGGAAGTTGGGGATGAACACCCAAGGCTGTCCTCAGATCTCCACATGTGTGCCATGGCACACATGAACCGACATATGTATATTCAAATGCCCTCACCACACGTGTATGTGCAAACAAAATTATGTGCTAGACTGAGGGGGTATCTCAGTGGTGTAGTGCTTGCCTACAATGTGCAGGGCCATGGGTTCAACACTTAGCACAAACAAATAAATAAGTAGCTAAACTTGAGTTGCTTGTTTTACTTTTTCTAATGTGGTCCTTTCTCAGTTTATATCTGATTTAGCTCTCTCTCACTCTTAATGTTGAGTTAGAAATAAGAACTGCAATATTATTATACCTATCATGTGCTTTCAAATTAGTACCTTCCCATTGAATTTGGAGTTTCTAAAATTTCCACAAGTATTTGCAATAACCATAGGACTTCATACCCTTCATGGTTAATTTTGCATTAGCATGAGGCAAGGGTATTGCTAATCTAGCAAGCAGAGGCTCAAAAATTTCTATTGCTTTTACTGGTAGCAAGGATGCTTCTACAAGATCATGGACGAGGGTTTGGGGGAAATATTCCCATGAACTCCTAACGATATGATTGTCTAAACAAGACTGGATAATGACAGCACTAGTTGTCATGCCAACATGTATGGGGGCGATACCACAAGGCCTCACCCCTAGATGAAGAACTAAAGGTACTTAATGGCCACTGCGAGAAGGAAACTTAGTTTCCTTTAAACGTGAGACCCAGATAGGTTATTCAACTTCAAATGGTCATCCCTAAACATATGCACACAGGAGAAATACTAAATTCCCTTAGTAGGGTGTGTGTATGTGTGTGTGAAACAGTAATAATTGAGGGGCACATGAGAGGACTTAGTGGGGAGCTGGAAGGGTAGTTGTGACATACATACGGTACTCGTGAATCTCTTTCTTGAAAAATTTAAGTAGTCAGTTTAGAGTAGAAATAAAATAAAAAGTAAATCAGAAACTTTTCAAAAGAGCAAGAAATAAAAAAATAATAACTGCAGTTTGCACAAAATTCCATATTCAATGTTAAAATTTCCACAAAAATATAATACTTTTGGCAATAAGAAAGCCAAGCACAACTTTTTCTTAGAATAATTCTAATTCAGTAGGTATTTATTTGAACTCATGTGAAGTGAGACAATCTAATTTTTCTTTAAAAATACCATTCTTGCATCTGTATCAAGAATAGGCTATTAAGAACAAAAGCAGGAAGTCGGGAGGTCAGTTAAGAGGATAGTGGAATAGTTACACTAGGCCTTGATTTGAACTACAATGGTCCAAGTTGGTTTGGCTGGAATAGTATCCCAACATCAGATTTGTTAACGACTTGGATGTTCCTTTTTTAATGGCAGTTGGCAGTTTGAAAAGATGCTACCGAAAGATAGGAAGTTCCTGCCCCCAAAGGCTCTCTCCTGGACAGGAAGGTGCTTCTGATTGAGCATGATAAAGACTATGTGGTTGTTTGGATGTGAGACAATTAAGAAAGAAAAACACTTTTTTTTCTATTCAATCACAAAGATTAGCTGGAGGAAGAATTAGCTAGATTAATTAGATTAGAGCCCCTCATTTTGCTGGTTTATCAGATGATGGGCTCTGGCCTCTCTCTTGTCATTTCTGTCTATGTATCACTTTAGACCAGTGGCTCTCAGGCTTCCTAGTGCTGTGAGCCTTTAATACAGTTCCTCACGCTGTGGTGGCCCCAATCATAAAATTATTTTCATTGCTACTTCACAACTATAATTTTGTTACTGTTATGACTGTAATGTAAATATCTGTGTTGGCTGACATTTTTAGGTGACTCCCATGCAAGGGAGTCATCATGACCCACAGGCTGAGAACTGCTCTTTTAGACTCTACCTTCCTGTTTCTAAAGTGTGACATTCCTGTGTTTTAGGGTCAATCTGGGTTAAAAGGAGAAAAAGGTGATAGGGTATGTATTTCATAAAATTTGACTTAATTTTATTTCAAGAGTTAAATGTTGACATCCAAAATTATAGAAATAATATTTTATTTTTTTTTAAAATTTAATTATTCAGGGAGACATTGCTTCCCAGAACATGATGAGAGCAGTTGCAAGACAAGTCTGCGAACAACTAATAAGTGGTAATTCATAGTTTACCATCTGAGTCTGTGAACGACTTATAAGTAGTAATTCATTGCTTACCATTTGAATGACTTTTAAAGTAATTCTAGGAAACCTACAGAACTTGAGTCATAGAGTTGATCAGAGAAATTCCCAATTCAGACAGCTCCTTGCCTGAAGATGGAGTGTGGGCTAGACTTGAACTCAGGGCTCTCTCTCTGAAAATGGAGAGCAGGCCAGTCTTGAACTCAGGGCTCTTTCTCTGAAGATGTAGGCAACCTTGATTCAGAGCTCTCACTCTCTCTGAAGATGGAGTACGGGCCAACTCAGGGCTCTTTCTCTAAAGTTTAGTCAGTGTTTCTCACTGCACGATTCTAAGGAACACATTCCTTCAAATTGCTTAATTTGCTTGTTAGAAATGAGAGTTCCTAGACCATGTTCTAAACCCAGTGAATACTGTGCTTGGAAATGAGGCCCAGAAATAATATATTTTTCAGTGTGTGCTTACAAAAGTTCTCATTTGTGCTACAATCTGGGTGTCATTGCCTTAGGTACCTAGAAAAATAACACACTGTCCTAATTTCAAAAGGACTCTCTTTTGAGTGACATCATTCAGCACACTGGAAGGTAGTATATTTCAGAGCCACCCCACACTTTGATAATTCTTATATTCACAACAATGCTTATGGCTTGAGTTGAGCATTTTGGGGAAATGACCATCTATCAAAGGTTATTTTGTACTGGGTGGCTGATGTATCTCATTTTTTTAATTGTTTGTACTAATTAGAACACTTCCTAGAGAGAAGGAAGGAAGGAGGTAGATCTCCTTAGATGCTAAGAGAAAGTAACTTCCCAGTCTTGCACTTCCCTTCCTGGGTTTCTTTCTAGCAAGTCTTTCTATTTTACAGGCCAGATGAGCAGATTCAATCAGATGCTGAATCAGATTCCAAATGATTACCACTCAAATCGCAACCAGCCTGGCCCACCAGGGCCCCCAGGGCCCCCTGGCGATGCTGGAGCCAGAGGAGAACCCGGACCTGGGGGGCGACCAGGATTCCCTGGCACACCGGGGATGCAGGGACCCCCTGGTGAACGAGGTGGGTCTTTCTGACTTTACCCAGAGATAAGGGAAGAGCTTGCATGTGCTAGAATTGGGGCAGGTTTAAAGTATTGGGAGGGCAGAATTTGGCAAGAAACTTCAGTGCTATTTAGACAGTCCAGACGAGCTGCCTGGGAGCCACCTTTGCCTGTGGTAATTCGCAGTTCACAGGTGTGTATCCTGGTGATGGGGGTGCGAGAAAACAGACGCTGCTTTCAGCAGATCTCAGTAGAGACGTTTCTGTCCATTGAGCTTTCTGTGACGTTCGTGGGAAGCAGGGTCTTGGCACATGGAATCAGGACTCACATCTGACCAAGTGTTGTGACTGTGACAAGAACTGAGAAGCCACCCAGGACATCTGAGCAGCCCAACGGTCTTAGGTCCAAATTTTTTCTATTCCCTCATTCAAGGCCTGGCACTGGTTCTAGGATATTTGTTTGACTTTAATTTCATGGTAGATAAATGAAATTGAAAGGGGGGGGGGGAGAAAACTGGAATTTTTCTGCTTCCAGATGTTTCAGGTCAGTGAATGCCAGTTTAAGAGTTATGTAACCCTGCTATCTGATGGTGTCAATGCTGTGCACACACAGCTCCTAAAGTCTACCTGAAGGGCCTTCTCTAAGACCTCTGCTTTTAATTACTATTTGACAATATATTAGTCCTATTTGTAGCCTTCAAATAATTCCCCTCTGACTTTCAGCCAGATTTGTTTCTTGGCCATGAACCTGGAATTACACAAATGTCTAGAAAGAATTTGGCTTCAGGAGTGAACTTCTGGGAAAAATTAGGTTCTGTTTTCACTAAGGAAATGAGTTACTTGAATTATTATTATTTAAGATGAAAAATCATGTTTCCAGATAAAAATTTCCCATGCTTTTCTTCTCTCTCTCTCTCTCTCTCTCTCTCTCTCTCTCTCTCTCATCTCCTCTCTCCTCTCTCTCTCTCTCTCTCTCTCTCTCTCTGTAGGTTTGCCTGGAGAGAAAGGTGAAAGGGGTATCGGGTCTCCAGGATCCCGCGGGCCGCCGGGACCGCCAGGTAAGCTTGTTAAGACATCAGATTGGAAAAGTCTATAAAGCGTGAGAGGCAACTTCATAGCATCAGCTTTACACCAATATGGCGGTCTTTGAGTGCACAGTCCAGCTGGACTGTTCTCTTTGTTAAAGAGCATGCTCCATCAGGTTTGCTCACAGCTTCCGTATATGAAGGTGGGATGGTCGCTGACTTAAGGAAGGATCACTTTCATTTGGTAGGGACTTTCTGTGTGGTGTTTTGTGTTGTTGTTGTTGTATTGTTTTTGTTTGCTTTATATCCTCTAAATGCTATTTTTTCTAGTATGCTTCAATATGGAGTTATTAGAGTGAGAAAAATGAAAGATTCGACACACACTTTCCTTTCCAGTATTTCCCCAGCGTGTTCCAAGGAAGCAATAGCTGTCCAGCTGACTTATGCATTGTTTTCACTAGGTTGAAAAGGAATTTTTTCCTCTTATTTGAAGATTAAAAAAGTCTTCTGTCTGTCTGTCTAAATATCTGTATCTGTCTGTCTGCTTGTCTGTCTAGTTATCTTTCTGTCGGTCTAAATACCTATTTATCATCTATTTATTTGTGTGTGTGCATGTGTGTTTATTTCATGTTGACTTGTGGATGCCAGAGGACAACTCGGCGAGGGTGGTTCTCTTCTTCCACCATAGGAGTCCTGGGGATTAACTCTGGTTTTTAGGCTTGGCAGCAAGCACTTTTACTCACCAAAGCCATCTTGCTGCCCCACATTTTTCTTCTCTTCATGTGGTTGCTGGATCTTTGCACCCAGGGCCAACCTTATGATTAAGTCTTTATATTTACATTAATCATGACTTAGTGCCACTTTATCCAGAAAGAATGTCACTTGTGTCATATAAACTGGAGGTGTGGACCAGATACTTACCTACCTATCTGATGCAACCATTCCAGGCATCCTTGTCCTTGTATGAATAGGAGCAAACAAGAGAATTCACAAATAATTTTAGCTTGTCTTACTTCTTGCTATATCAGTTTTCCTTAAATTAAATTGCTATGGAGGTGGATTGCTGGCATTAATTCATCACAAGGAAGTTTTTGGGTTCTTACGAGGAATTTCTTATGGAATTGCTTTCTTATGCACTGGTGAATGGCAGTGTAACCTCAAGTTAGGGGAGATGTCACTTGAGTATTGAAGCCTGCCTCAGGTGTTTTTTGACAAGAGGGGAAATGTATTTGTTTTAACCTCACACTAGGTCCACAAGGAGAATCCAGAACGGGTCCACCAGGGTCTACAGGCTCAAGAGGCCCTCCTGGTCCCCCTGGCCGTCCTGGAAACTCAGGTATCCGAGGACCCCCTGGTCCTCCTGGGTATTGTGACTCATCGCAGTGTGCCAGCATCCCATACAATGGGCAAGGCTATCCAGGTATGTGGTTGCCAACCTAAGGATCTCAATTCCTCACAAGTAAGGAGCCCTAGGATGGAGGGAAGGGAGAGTTAAGGATTTTGTGGAGGTGCCAAAACTTTTTGCAGTTCTGTGTTTTGGATGTTGCTGCCTTCTAAAGCACAGAACACCTTTCACTATTAGAATTTAAGTAACCCTTTCCCTTGCTGCATTTCTGGATTTACCAAACCACATCATAAACCTCTCTGCAACTCTCCTGGGAGTTAAATGAATGCTACCAATTCATGAGTTTTTTTTTTGTTTTTTTAAATTTCCTAAAAGAATAGAGAGATAAACAAAAAGAAACACAGTTAGAGAATTCTGAAAATATATAGTGAAAGTATTTTCGGGACTCTCATTTACATGTGATAGTACAGGACAGACAACTGAAATAATTCACTGTCTCATACCAGCTGTGGAATTGATGCTTATCCAATCTGGAGCTTAAAAGTTTTATAGGGTTGTTCATGAAATTCTAGTGTTCCCTACTTGTAGACAGCAAAAGTCTCTGTCCTGATACTGGGGATGTGAGGTTTGGGAAGCATGCTGGTCTGGATAGAAGACTGGCGTGTTGTGGCCAATGGCGACTTTTTATTAGTGCATCCTCATGCATCTTGCAAGTTTAAGAATGATACTGCTGTTTGATATGATTTGCTACTAGCAAATAGTGCATGAGTAGTTGAATACCTAAATATCTATATATCTATATATTTATGTGCATAATCTTATATTATCAAAAGTAACAAATCCAAATGCATAGTCCTATGTAACTCATTCGTAAGATTATAATTTAATTCTTTGTAAAACAAATTTAAATGATTACTGCCTTATGGCATATGTGAACTGAAAATATATGGATATATATATATACTTTAACATTTACATAGATGGATGTGTATATATATATATTTTGCATAGTAATTCAACTTTTAAAAACTATCATCTCTGACCTGTTTCAGGTTCCGGCTAACAAATTTTCTAAGTCTCCAGTGCTGCTTACAGTTTGAATACATGAAAACCCTGTTTCTGAGATGTTTGCGCACGTGCTTATTAGAAAATGAGTCTGTATGGAAATCTCACCGCAGATATGGTTAACGACCTGGGTCGGCATCATACAGGAGGGTGGAGACTCGATACTAACCCGAATGATACAAAAGCAGTGGTGTCAGCCCGATGCTTCTCAGCAGTAATGTAGAAAACCATCTTTTAAAAAGTTCAGACACAGCCTCGAGGAGCCTTGGCTGTGAAGAAGGTGCCTAATAAGCTACTAACCAGCAGAGATACGCCATGTTACAAACGACGATTAACCTGGTTGAAGAGAAATGTCCTATGTAAATAATAAACTAATTGAGGCTTGTACATGATCTGGATGGGATCCTACCCACTAAAATTCTGTAACAACCCAACAGTCTGCTTCTGCACCCAAGCCTGCTGGCTGCTTGCTCTCTGCAATAACAGTGAATGGATCTGCTCCCCTCTTGCTTGTTAGCAGTGTGTCTGAGTTCAGCGCATGTGTGAGTTCAGGGCATGTGTCTTCTCAGTATTCCGTATGCGTACTCCCATTTGGGTTTTTTAAGCACAGTTTTTCAAACCAAAGTCTAAAAATCACCGTTCCTTCCTGTTTGGATGTGGTCCCAGGTGTTTCTCACCTGTTGACTGTAACTCTGTCTGTGTGAGGCCCAGCTGCAGGGTAACCGGGTGACAGCTCCTTCTGACCCGAGTTCAGTTTTTAGGCGCCAATACGCTTCAGGTCCTCAGCTCTCCAAGTTGTTCTTTGACGTGAGGACTTTGAAATTACGAACAGTTATTTAGGGATTTGTCAGAAATTCTACCTACGTACTGTGTTTACAATTATTTGGCCCATAATTTCTGACCCTTGCCAGGGTTTGTCCATTGATTGTATTTACTGCTGGATCTTTGAAGGTGTGCCCCCCCCCCCCCATTTGATTACCAAATTCTCTCTGCGCATGTGCACATGGAAAGAATTGGACCACTGTAACGCACTTATTTATGGTTGTGAGATTAAGACTGGAGGGCCGTCACCTCAGGTGATGACTTAACTTTTACTATGCGTATGTACATTCCAAGTCATGCCATAACTGTAATGTTGAATCGGACAGAGCCTTATGTGCCCGAGGGTGGGGCCTACCTGCCTGATCGTGAGCCCTTCATCGTGCCTGTGGAGCCTGAGAGGACAGCAGAATATGAGGAGGACTACGGTGCAGACGAGCCTGAACGGGAGCACCCTGACCACATGCGTTGGCGGCGTGCCGTGCGCCCAGGCCCTGGGCAGTGAACCTGAGACCACGGGTTCATCGAGGTGGGAGGTGTTGGGATTCTCATTCACAGGTCAGGCAGGGCAGCATACATCTTTTCTGTGATGTTTTCTTCGCGTTGCTTCATCCACAAGTGCTCTTTTCTGACTGTAGGGACCCTTGTTTCCTCAGGCAGTCTAGTCTGCCACAGTCTGTAGACATTTATAAGCCTTTGCAGTTCAAATGCTTACAACAACACACGCTGTTCACAGAAGCTGCGAGGAGAGAACACGCCCAGGGTGGGCTGTGGCAGCCAAACTTCCAGGTTAAGCAGCAAGCCCTGGAAACCAGAGCAGCTATATATTTGGAAAGAGCCTTTGTCTTTCTCAGTACTAATCTGCAATTCAATCACACCCCATTTCCAGTAATTCCTTTCCTTAAACCAAAATGGAGGGAAACGCCAACTCACTGCAACGTTTCACCTTTTCCCCCTTCCTCCCGTCCCGCTTTAGGGCACAGAATCTTAGTCTCTTAACAACCACAGACCTTCCGCCATGAAGCTGAAGCTATTGTATCAACTGGATACTGTTTCATATTGCCGTAGACCTCCTTGTTTTGACACACTAACATTTACGCCAAATTGCAGATTATTCTGCAGAAACGGAATTGCATGTTTGTGTTGTATATTTAGAATGAACTTTTTGCAGAACTTGTTTCTTAGTTATCAAAGCAGTTGGAAATTGTCTTCAAGACTATGAACATAGAATTGCTGCTTTTTATATTTTAACTGCAGATTGTGAATTTCACTGCCTTATATTATTTATTTCTGAAACAAAAGAGGCATTTTTCAATAAAACTACTGAAAATTTGATATGGCATGTTCTTTTTCTTTGAAGGGCCTTTTGGAATGCTCGAGTGGTTGTTACAACAAACAAATTAATATCCTTGGATACGGTTACAAATCTTACTAATACTGTTAAATTATGCTAAATAACTTTAGATTTTTTTTTAAAGCTATGGTGAAGTCATTGAAGAGAGTGGCGAGAGCCTTAAGAAATCCAGCAGATTCCAAAGGTTTTATTAGGAATGTAGAGGATGTGTGGGCTGGTGGAAAAATAATGAGGTATCCTAGGAGACCCCCAAGCAACCAAATAATCTACAACCCACATGATTTTGTGTGCATTTAATTACTTTCCTATACTTTGCCCAATAGCAAATTTAATTGCAAAGAGGAAAATTCCTTAATGGAAAAATTTAATTTAGGTAAACTTTTCTTTTCCACTTAAAAATGCAATAAGAGCATCTTAAATATAAAAAAAAAAACGATGTAAATATCTGTTAGAAAGAAACCAACATCAACTGAAAAGCGAGGGGCAGTGGAAGAGATTTTCATGGGGCAAAACATGCAGTAAATTTTCCTTGGAGTTCAAGATGAAAAAGCATAGATGGCACATTAATGGATGTCAATCAAGAGGCTTCAAGTAGATTGTTAACTCGTAGCGTTTTTCTCTCATTCTCAACTTTTCACTCACATTTTTAAAGCCAGAGGAGAGCACTGAGGTTCTGTTAGTTCCCCTCTTTCACTAGGCTGTAGGAAGAACTCAACTTTGCTACTAGCCTAAGAAGAGGACTGACACTCTTTCTTTCTTACTATGTAGGCAGATGTGTTTTCTGCCTCTCCCCAGCCCTTTACAGCTGAGTCTCCAGGCAGGGGCTTTCAGACCTCAAAGATTCCCCCAACGTCGTTTCTTATTCATTTGTGGTTTGAATGTTCCTTGAAGAGCCCTTGGATTAGGAGTCTGAAAATGGGTCCTCAGGTCTCTGACTCAGTGAGGTCCCAGCCACATGAATTTGAAGCACAAAGTAATGATTGACTAGATGGGGCTTTATAACGTCTTGGTTCACCACTACTTTCTAGTTTGCTCGGGAAGAAAGGACGGGGGCCAAGCCCTTCCTGAATAGAGAGTTAGTAAAGGAGCTAGTATAGATGCGCTTTTTGTAATTGAAAATATTTTTCATGCAATTCTGACACACGTGATTTTTTATTTTCATAACATATTTCATTATTAACTGTGCATATACACAGGAAACTGGGAAGAGAAGAGATGATGTAGTTTGGATGTAAACAGTGACAAAATCCCAGAAAGTCAAATATGCAGGTGCTGGTTTATTTATTGAAACTTTCTTGGAAGAGAATGCCATACACCACAAAGGACATTCTTACTAATGTTTCAATATGAGACAACTCTAACATCCACTGATGTCTACTTTGTATATATGAAGGTGAGGTCCCGACTTCAAGAAAGGGGCCTGAGATTTGTATGGCCACAGGTTATTACTTCTAGTGAGGTCTATAGCTAGAAAACAGCATTTACACAGACCCTAATTCCCATATAGTTCATGTAGAATATTTTGCATAATAGCATTAGCAATTTAACAAGTGTAAATGTAGGTTACACATATATTTTCTTAAATATGTGAGCATTCAAGCATTCAGTCGGGTCTATAAAGAATCATGCTCTTTACTTCCATATTATTTTCCATACAAATGAAGTCAATGTAAGTTTCTAAACATTTTCTATCCATTGGACTGGGTTAAGCACATATGAGTCTTTATTTCTTCTTCTTTTTTTTTTATCATGATTTCTTCTTCAGTAAAAAGGGCTTGGACTCAACAGTCATAAGGTGACATAAGTGGTTCATGAGAACGAACGGCTCTTTGCAAAGAACTGCTGTAGTCACCGCTGTTTTCACAGACGTTATAAATACAAAGCAACATTGACTTCTAGGTTACTTAGGGTTTAATGTGGATATCTGCCCAAGCAAACATTCATCAACCTTTGTCTTCTTAGATCAGGCTGCTTAAGGTTTGGAACAGAATCATAGTCCTTTCCTTTCTTAGAAGGATCTGCACTCCCTGTCTTCAACTCCAGTGTCTAGTCCAGTTCCCTGCCAATGTTGAATTGTGCATCCCTCAGGACAGGCTTCATGCTCAGGAGTAGCTGACCAACACGAATCAGATGTCATCTGTGTGTGTGTGTGTGTGTGTGTGTGTGTGTGTGTGTACGCGTGCGCACACACTTCTGACTTTTTTTTTGAAAAGTAGGAAGGAACATGAATTTGGATGAGTAGGAAGAGGATCTGATAGAAATTGCCAAAAAGGAAATAATATGATCAAAATATACTGTCAGAAATTTCCAAAAAATCAATATAAAACATCAAAGTGTTTCCTTGGTACCCCAAATGTAACACATTTATTAGGATTAGGTTCAGCTATAATAGAAAGCTGCAAGATAAGTGGTTTTAAGAAGAAATTCCTTGGAGCTCAGACATGTAATCTCAGCTATTTGGGAGACTTTCATAGGGAGATTACAAGTTCAAGACCAGTCTGGTAAACTCCATGAGACCCTGTCTTAAAACAAAACAAACAAATAAAATAAAATTCCGAGTATATAACTCAAGAGTAAAATTCTTGCTGAGTGTGGTAAGGCCCTGGGTCTGGTCCTTAGTACCAGAGAACAATCGTCACCATCACAAAAGAATTTCCTTTTGTTTCCAGTGTGTAAGAAGGCATAGATTTACGCTTTTATATTTTACTGCTCAAACCTTTTGTGGTTGTCATGGTTAAATTAAGTAAATGGCCCATGAGAGTTAATAGACGTATAATTATCATGCTCATATCATCCAGAATGAGAAAGAGAAAAATAAAATATTATTCATTTGATGCATATTCTTGAAAGCTGTAGGTAGAAAGCAATATATATCTCCAGAACTCAGTCTTTTCATATCTACCTCTGAAGGAAAACAAGGAATGTTATCTGTCTTTGGAGCTGTCATTTGCCCAGTTAAAATGGCAGCTCTATTGCCGTTTTCACCTGCAGCTAGCTACTCATTTAGTCAGGATAGAAATGCCAGAGTCATTGCAATGGTGCCTTCTGCTTCCCACTGGAAGTCAACCAGAGTTACATTGTTCACCACACTGTTTACATTATAGTCACTCCATCAATTCAGTAGATATTCCAGCTAGTGGTCCTCATTGCTTTCTAGGATAAAAAATCTGGCATTTTCTGAAAGATCTCAGCATCATATTGAATAACAAATCCAATAGTCTCAATTACTTGAACTTCTTGTCATCAAAGACTTTTCTTTTACTCAAGCTTGGCTACTCAATCTTTCCAAGGTTATTAATATAAATTTGTTACAAACTACTGGTTCTTTAAAATCCCTGATGGGGACATCCTGTCCTTTTGGTGCTTTCTACTTATCTGCTCAAATGTTCCCAATGTCTCTATCCTTCAGTTCTGTCAGAACCCCTGTGCATCCTTGACCTTTAGCTCCTCCATGCCTTCACTTGATGCTTCTCCAGCTTGGTGTCTGTGCTACGGTCACATGCTACATTAACTGAAGGACATACTTATTTTATTTTTGTTTGGCCATTGTCTTTAGTTATGCTTACTTACCATTACTCTTAGAATTATATTGTTGTAATAAAATATCATGACCCAAAACAATTTGGGGAAAACACAGTTTACTTCATCTTATAACTCTCAGGTTGCACTCAATCACTGAAGAAAATTAGGGTAGGAACCCAAGGCAGGAACTGATGCAGAGGCCATGCAGGAGTGCTGTTTAGTGTCTTGCACCTCACAGCTTGCTTAGTCTCCTTTCGTATGTACTCCAGGACTACCTGCTTAGCAATGACACTGCCCACAGTGGCCTGACTTCTTTTACATCAACCATCAATAAAATATACTGTACACTTAACTGTATGCCAGTCTGGTGGGGGCATTTTCTCAGCTGAGGTTCCATCTTTCCAAACGACTCCAACTTGTATCAAGTTGATAAACACTAACCAAGACAATTGCCCTTCTTAATTTGACATACCAATACATTAAAATACTAACCGACAACCTTTTCTTACTAATCCCCAGTACTACATATTAACAGGTACCATCTCAATATAAAACACACTTCATTTTAGAAGTCCCATAGTTCTAAATAATTCAAACACTTTAGTCTCTTTAAAATATCCAGTCTATGTGAAACTCCAATTTGGGGAGAGACAGCTAAAATTAAGGTCCATTTGTGGGATAGTTCACAAAACTTCCCCAAATATATATGTCTATGAAGAGAGTCTAAATGAAATCTCCAAATAATGGGGGAGACAGAGTCCCACTGACTATTTCTAGTCACCAAGTGAAGTTTCAAGTACCATGATTGGGTTACTTCTAATTGAGTTGTTGGCCAAAGAGATCCCACAGGAATCCCCAAACCACCAAGGCTGTTGGCAAGACTGTAGGTTGCTTTCCACAAATTGACTGGCAAGGCTCCATTGCTGCTGACAACACCTACACAACTCATGGAACATCAAGAAGTCCAGCTCGTGCCTACGTAGAGCCTCCCCCCTAATATTTTTGGTACAGAAAGGTACTCTGCACCTACAAAACGGGGGAAAAACATCAAGCCAGCCACAAATTTTTTGATCTACAGTGGTGCCCTGCCTGCAAGATATGCTAAGCAATGGTAACACAAAGCTTATGGGAGTAACAAACCAATATCTGATTTGACTTAAAACCACTTTGAGATGGAACCCATACCTAATACTTCTTGGATAACCAAAACCAGAGATTGAATAGCACATTCACTAAGGGTAAAACCAAATACTACTTACTTGTCTAAATAAACAAATAAAGAAACAAATAACATAGTGTAATAGAGTTTGTGATTCTTTGGGAAGAATCATAGATTCAATGCAAGTATAAGTAAAAGATTTATTGATTAGCCGCTATCAGGACAAACAATCTCTGATTCAAATTTGAGATTGCCATGAAGGAGAAGAATGGGGAAGGGTGTTTTAAAGGCAAACCCACAAGAAGACCTTCAATATCTATGCAAGCAAGCAAAATCTGGTCTGTTTTGCCAAGTTTAAGTGGCAATTCAAAACAATAACAGAACAGACTTCTCAAACAGAAAAAAATCAAAACTTAACAGACAACTCAAAACAAAACAAATTTTGTGTATATGCATAAGCAAGTTACAGAAGTTAAAAAAAGCAGTAGAACATATCATAACCAGTAGATATTCACAATTGTACATTTTTGGATAGAGGTCACTGAGTCACAATTTCTGGAAATTTCCTTCCCAGGGACTGGAAACAGAGACAAATGGTTAGTGGGTACCAAGAAGAATGTCAAAGACGAGCCTTGACAAAATTCATACATTCCAGGGTAGTAGCATGAGGATTAGAATTATAAAGCAAAAAGAACAGAGATATGAGAGAAATAAGAGATAGAAACACAGAACAGCATCGAGAGGGAAATTCAGTGAATCGTCCGTGTTTATTTTCCACATACTTATATACTTCACTCCAAAAAGGGAGTGGGTAGGCAATAAACTTCATTAACATGATATAAGGTATAGACCTGAATTATCCTACATTTGGCCCAGGTGGAACAGATTCACTTCTATACCCAAAATAGTAAGCAGCCACACCCTAGGTCAGAATCTCTTGTTTGTACCACATCTGTTGTCAACAACTTTGAGAGAGCAAAAAGATGCTCAAACTTTTTGTCCTATAGTCAAGGTGGAACAGGCTCACATCTGTAGGTCCTCACAGATGGATGCCTAGCATAAAATTGAGTTTCGTTAGCTGTCAGAGTATCTATAAAATGACTCCTAATGACACATGCTGCTATACTCATAAATCAGTACCTTGCTCAGCCATTCATCAGAAGCTTCCCTCTGCAGCAGATGGGAACAAATACAGGGACCCAGAGCCAGACATTATGCAGAGAGTGAAAGATATTGGAACACTCGTCCCTAAATGGGATGTCTATATCAAGTTTCTTCCCTCAAGGCTCAGGGAACCCTGCAGAAGAAGAAGCAGAAGAGTGTAAGAGCCAGAGGGGATGGAAGACACACACACACACACACACACACACACACACACACACACACACACACACACAAAAGGCTCCCTAAAACAACAGGATTAACGGTCATATGAACTTGAAGAGCCTGAGGCAGCATGCACAGGCCTGCACAGGTCTGCATCTGGTCCATTGTGTATATATTATAGCTTCCAGTGTTGTGTTTTGATGGGATTCTGTGGTGCTTGAATACATGGCTCTCTGATTCTTCTGCCTTCTCTTTGGCTCTTTTGCTTCTGTTTGTTTTGATCAACTCTGATGTGTTAGGATTTATTTTTATCCTATATTTTACATTTAATATTATTTTAAATATTTATCTACTATTATCCCTTGGAAGTCTGTTTGCTTTCTTATGAAAGACAGAAATGGAGTGGATCTGGATGGGAGGGGAGGTCAGGAGGAACTGAGTACCATGTTTGAAAAAAAGTCTATTTTCAATGAAGGACAAAAAAAAAAAAAGGCAAAGCAAAGGAAAACCTGACAAAGTATCTCTAAGTAGATTAAGCATGGCCTACGGGCTAACCAAAATATGATTCTGTACTGTAAAAAAAATCAAATAAAAAATTAACACACATATTTTTTAAAAACCCAAAAAACTCCAAAGTATTTATAAAATATTCAAAATCTGTCAACTGTTGGCTCTAAATTTAAACCCAAAATTCAACAGGGAAAACATTTCAGTGCTTAACATCTGGGACACACTCATGGTCCCTGGGTTCCACAGGGCTTTGGCAGCTCTATTTCTCTGGCTCTTGCCTTCTACAACACACAGAGGTTGTTTCCAGGCCCAGGCCAATGGCACTCCAAAGATATGGCCATATTTTGTGGTTATCCCATAGTACTGGCATCTCCAAAATTCTGGGTTCCTTTCTATAACTGGGTTTTACTTTCACTAATAGGCTTTCCTGACTTTTCCTCAGAAACTGACCCTGCTGTATGGTGCAAAGCCTCAACTTCTCTCCATGACTGCTGTGGAATAAGCCTTCTGTACACTGTAGTGATGGGATGAGCAGGCCTGCTTTTCATCCCACCCGGCTCTTGCACGGCTAGCTTTACACCTGAACTAACAACACACAAATTGTATTCATTTAAACACTGCTTGGCCCATTATCTCTAGCCTCTTACTGGCTAACTCTCACATCTTGCTTAACCCATTTCTAATAATCTGTGTAGCACCACAAGGTGGTGGCTTACCAGGAAAGATTCAGCATGTCTGACCTGGTGGCTGGCTTCATGGTGACTGTCTCGGGTCGGAGAATCGTAGCAACTGACCCACTTCCCTTCTTCCCAGCATTCTGTTCTGTCTTCCCCGCCTACCTATGTTCTGACCTATCTAAGGGCCAAGGCAGTTTTTTTTATTAACCAATGAAATCAACACAAAACAGAAGACCCACCTACATCAGTACACTATGCAAATAGATGTCACTCTGATTGGTTTAATAAGCTGACTGGCTAATGGCTGAACAGGATAAAGTTAGGTGGGAAAGTCAAACTGAGAATGATGGGATGAGGAAAGGTGGAGTCTGGGGAGTCACCAGGAGGTGGAGAAGAAGCAAGAGGAGCATGCTGTGCTGAGAGAAGGTACCAAGCCATGTGACAAAGCATAGTTAAGAAATATGGGTTGACTTAAATGTAAGAGTAGTAGCAAGCTAGAGTAGTAGCAAGTAGTAGGCTGAGCATTTATAATTTATCTTTAGTCTTTGAGGCAGTTATTTGGGAAGCAGCTGCTGGTTATTTGGGAGCAGGTAGTTGGAACAGGAAGCTTCCACTTACACATGACACTTTCAATTCTGTAGCTTTTACTGCAACTAGGAACTGCACCTTTTTCAATGGCCTCTCACAACCTCTCATAGTGACAAACTGCTGTCCATGACCCCTTCAAAACTACTCCAACCTGGGAAACTCTTACACAATACCAACTCTGGTTACCAGCCTTGGCCCCTTTGGGCCATAGCTTCTGTGTGTTGACCCTGAGGAAACATTTTTTTTGGAAGATTTGTTTTAGTGATGTTGACTTCTTCTTCTTCTTCTTTTCTTTTGATAATTAATATTTTATTTTAAAAATTTCATATAATCTGTTTTGATCATATACTCTAACTTTCCCTGATCCTTAAATGTTCCTCTTCACTCCCCTAGCCACCAACGCCATGCTCCTTTTTTCTCTTTTATTCTCTCTCAAAAAAGGACAAAAACAAAATAACCCCTCCCACAAAAACACAAAATCAAAACATACTAAAACCAAACCAAAACCTAAATATGACAAAAAACCCCCAAAACAAAACCATTCATAAGATACACAACTAAATAAAACAACAACCAGAAAAAAAGTCTCTCTGTGTGTTGAGTAACTTCTTATGGAATAAGGCCTGCCCTGGAGTGTGGTTGATATACCCAGTGACTTTCCATTGTAGAAAATGGATTTTCCCTTTCCCAGAAGGTATCAATTACAAATGACTTCTTGGTTAGGGTAAGATTTTTTGTCCATGCCTCCTTTTCCATGATCCAATTTAGTATGCTTTGAATCTGTGCAGGTCTTGTGTATTCTGTCATATTCTGAGTTCATGTGCATATCAGTTTACTTCTGCATGGCATTGTTCCCTGGGATATCTACCAACTCTGGTTCATACAATCTGTCTTCTACCTAGAGAACTGAGCCTTGAGCTGAAGGGTCTGATAAAGACATACGACTAAAAACTGAGCACTAGAAAGTCACTCTCTGTACATTATCCAGTTGTGTTCTCTGTCAGTTTCCATCTACTGCAAGAAAAAGCTTCTCTGATGAGGGCTGGGCAATGCATTGATTTATGGGTATAGCAATATATCATTGGAGTCAATTTCTTGCTAAGTTCCTTTAGCAGAATAATAGTAGTAGGTTTTCCCCTAGGGCCCACGACTTATCTAATCTCAGGTTCTTGGTCACTTTACAGTGACAGCTATGGGTTCCATCTTGCAGGATGGGCTTTAAATATAATTTTTTAAAGTGGTTAATTATACTCATAACATTTGTCCCTCTACTTCACCAGTATGTCTTGCAAGCAGGTCACTGTTATAAGTATCAGGGTTTGTAGCTGGATGATATTGATGATCACTTCTCTCCTTCAGTAAAGTGCAGAGTACCTTGCAGCACAATAGAGGCTAGTCAGTGGGCCTGGCTCGTCTCATTGGGAATGGCTCAATTTCGTCATGATTGATGACATAAGTAAGTTATGTCCTAAGCAACAGGACCTTACTGATGTGGGACTCCCCTTCATATTTTGTGAATATCATTGGTTAATAAAGTAGCTGCTTTTGGCCTATTGCAGTGCGGAATGAGGCAAGACAGGAAATCCAAGCAGATAGAGGAGGAGCCAGTAGGCAAAGTCAAAGAGAAGCCATGTAGTTGCCTCAGGAGGCAGACACTGGATGCCAGACAGAACCTTACCAGTAGGTCACAACCACATGATGATGCATAGAATAATAGAAATGAGCTAATTTAAGATATAAGAGCTAGCTAGAAATATGCTTAAGTGATTGGCCAAGCAGTATTTTAGTTAATACAGTTCCTGTGTGGTAATTTTGGGTCTGGGTGGTCAGGAACAAATGAACAGCCTCTTCCAACTGATTGGCACACCAATATGGGGTTGACTACATCCATGTAAAACCTGAGAAAGCTGGGAAAGGAATTCTAGACACAGAAGAACAGAGTTAAGCACAGCTTTTTGGTAGCTGGCATTTTTTTTCAGATGGGCTCTGTTTGCTGGCAGTGAGCAAGGTCACCGTGGCTCTTTTAAGAGAGGTGTTCCTGATTCAGAATTATCAGCAAAAAGCTGCATGGTTTCAAAACAGTGGCTTCCTGGTTCGTGCTATTTGCATGAACAGCTCTGGCCCTTTCAGGAGACCAAGCACTTAAATGGGGTTTGTGAGCAGCATGTTACTAGTTGCTTAATAGTGACATAGAACCACTGTGACCCTGGAGCTGGGGCAGTGTGCATGGCTCTCAGAGGTAGGGAATGTGCCCCTGCAATCTTGGGCTGGGCAGATCCAGTAGGCAGTGCTGCAGTGTTGGTTCTAGTTATGCCCCACTTAGCACTAAAAACAAAAAGCACTCCTGGTCAGAAAATAATTACAGATAATACAACAAAGACAGATCCAGATTTAAAAAAAAAAATCCAAATAGGCCACAGTGTTGGATAAATGTACATAGGCTTGGGAGAGAGAAGAAAAAAATATAGACAGTTATAAAAAGCAGTAATTTTTAACAAAAATAAAACAAAATCTTTAAAGAGACACAGTACAGACAGTCATAGATTAAAGGAGAAAAAAATAAGCCATGTAAAGATAGAATATAAATCAAGTCTATATTATGTATATTACTGTGTTTTCTTTGAATTTTTGACTCTAAATGAGCTAAGTACAGAGAGACATTTCATTGTACAGGCTACTAAGCTAAACCAACATATATATTTTAAAGGTATCTTGATTTCAAAATTTGGGTCTAAGGATATGCTACTTTGGAAAGGAGATTCTGCTTTTATTTCCACAGAGGATGAGAACTTGTGGATTCCTTCCAGACAAATGTTTGATGGACCAAGATTACCTGAAAGGTCTCTGTGAACACCCAAAAATACTCTGCCCAACAAAAACAGGAAGCAGTTTGTAGAGAACTATAACCAAGTTCCCCAATAATGTTTATAAGTGTTTATTTACATTTAGAAGGGGATATGATACAGAGAAGAATACTTTGCATTGGTATGGATCTTCATTTATTGAAAAAATTTAAGGTCAATTTTGTTATATATATTTCTGCTCTTGATTAAGATACTGTGTTTGTGCAGCTCATTTAAAAATGTAATGTATATTTAAGAAATACAGGTTAATAGATAGTCATCTATAATAGTCAAGCTTGTAGTTATGTTAGTTAGGTTTCCTATATGTACAGATATATATTTCAGATGGATAGTTATTCTTCAAATCTTTCAAAGTCCTTCAGAATATGGCATTTAAAATGTTTAAGAACTTTTCATGACAATAAGACTCATCTGCTCCTGGCAGCACCAATCTACTTCAAGAGGATGATGGGTATTGAAGAATCTTCTCATAGAGTTTTTGTAGCCATTTGGGCAAAAAACTGCTCTTGCCTGGACTGCTTGATGTTATACTGTATGAACTGGACATGCAGGACCCACAGAAAAGTGACTGCTGAACTTGCCTAATTGTGAAATGCTCCTTTGGGGTTCCTGTTTCATGAAAGAGTCTGCCAGACATTCTGCAGGACAGAGAAGAAAATGACTGACAAATTGCCAGTATAGGTATCTTTGAAATTTCCTGCTTTCAGGGTTCCCCACTCTATGCTAAGACCAAGGTCCTCCCAACTCCCCCCAGGTCCAGGAAGGTGATCGACCAAGCTGAGAAGGCTCCCACAGAGCCCGTCCATGAAGAACAATCAGAGCCCAGAGCCATTGTCCTTTGCTTCTCAGTCAGCCCCCGCTGTTGGCCACACTCAGAGAGACGGGTTTGGTCGCATGATCCATCAGTCCCATTCCAACTGGAGTTGGTGATCTCCCATTAGTTCTGTCCCACCGTCTCCATGAGTGAACGCACCCCTCTCGTTCCTGGCCTTGAGAGGGAGGGAGGGGAGGTATGGGTGGAGGGGAGGGGAGGGAAGGGGGAGAAGGAGGGGAGAGAAAGGGGAGAAGGAGGGGAGGGAGGGGGGAGGAGGAGGGAAGGAGATGGAAATTTTTAAATATAAAAAAAAAATAAACCATGAGAAAAAAAAAAAAAGAAATTTCCTGCTTTATGGAAAAGTCTGCTGGGTACTATGGACCTTTAGGCTGAAGATGGGTGCCCCAATGTTACAGAAGAACTTTGGGTGACTATCCAGACAGTGAGATGTCTCTGTTAGTTCTAGAGTTTTTGAATTTGTTTACAATGCACTTTCTGTTTACTTAGGTAATCTTATATCCTTCTTCAGTCTTTGATGGAGCTGAAGAAAGATAGTTATAATTGTAAAAGAAAGATTTGATATAAAACTTTAGACTCACAAAGATAGGATAGATAATAAAGCATTTTCCTTAATTTGCCAAATATAAACGGACTAAATATTGTAACTGTAATTCTTGATTGATAACTGTTTTGTTGTATGTAATCTTTATGTTAAAACTAAAATCTTCCTTTTTAATTAGACAGAAATGGAGAGGTAATGTGGGAGTCCCCTCTGTATGCTTTGAATCTTGATAAGATCTGCACTGACTTTCTGGGTTACTTTGAGCATGGGAGTTCTTTCCATCTTCTGATTTCTTCTATTTCATTATTCAATGGATTAAAATTTTTATTATATAATGTTTTGTTATTTATTATTAATGTTATTTATTATACTTGCTTTGTTAGAGTTATATCAAGATATTTCATTTTTTTTAGGCTACTGTGAAATGTAAAATGCTCTAGCTAAGACTTCAACCCACTATATTGACTAGATATGGAGAAAAAGGAAACTATTGTCTTTTTCTTGATTTTAGTGGAAATGCTTCAAATTTCTTTCCATTTATATTGACGTTGTCTGTGGGGTTGCTGTAAACTGCCTTTATTTATGTCCCTTGTATCCCTAGTATCTCTAGGACTTTTATCATAAAGGGATGTTAGAGTTTTGTCAAAGGCCTTTTATTCACCAAATAAGATGCTCATGTGGTTTTTGTTTTTTAGTTTGTTTATGTGGTGAATTATGCTTATTGATTCCTAGATGCTGGACCATCCCTGTATTTCTGGGATGAATCCAACTTGACCACGGTCTTTTTCATGTGTTCTTAAATTTTGTTTGTAAACAGTTCATTAAGAATTTTAGATCTATGTCCATAAGAGATATTAATCTATAATTTTTTTGTTGGTTGTTGTATATTTTTGATAGTAGGGCACTAGTCACTTCATAAAAAGAATTTTAAAATGTACTTTTAATTTCTATTTTGCGTAATAATTTGAGACATACTTACATTAGTTCTTTGAAGGTCAATTAGAAAGAGTTCTACTATACTGAATCCACCTGGCTCTTGGTCTCTCAAGCACAGGTGACTAGTATTGATTGTCTCAGCAACTAAAAGACTTGCCTTTAGTGCTTCTTATTTACAACCAATTCTTCAGCCCCATCTGACTAAAGCTATTGACTCTTAATCCAAAATATCAAACAGTCAAGCCAGGTCTCCATAGTTTTATTGCACTCGACATTCTTACCTTTCAAGCTTCTAGAGAACAGACCGCTGAGTTATAATCTCTCAACATCATTTCCAGCTCAAAGTTCAAATCCCATC
Organism: Arvicola amphibius; assembly: GCF_903992535.2. NCBI lineage: Eukaryota > Metazoa > Chordata > Mammalia > Rodentia > Cricetidae > Arvicola > Arvicola amphibius. Next base: position 147,876,413 of record NC_052049.1, on the reverse strand, counting down.
ATAATCCGCTCAGAAACACAGTCAGGCTTGTCAAAGCAATTTTGTACTCCTCTTACCTGTTTCCTAGTTTTCTATTACTGTGATGAAAATCATTTTGGGGTGGAATAGGATTATTTAATCCAGCAACTCCAAGGTAACAACAATCCATCACTGAGGGAAGTCAGAGCAGGAACCTGGATGAGCAAGTAATCAGCACTCCACCATGACCTCCGATTAAGTTCCTGGATCAGCGGATGTTTCCTATGGTTTTCGCAAGGGCCCTTTCCAGTGTTTGTTTATTTTCAAGATGACCTCTTCTGCAGCCCAGTCCACTTTGCTTCTGTGGAATAATTTACAGATATGCTTTTGGCTAAGACAGTCCTCTGGTCTGAGATCCTCTTAGAAGGGATTCCATCATATTCGTCCAAGACTTGCTACATAAGAAATGTCTATTTGACGACAGGAGACTCAAGTCTCCTTGTCAAGTCAAATGAAAGAAAAATTCTTCTTGAATGACTTTTCTATGCCTTGTTGAGTTGCATTTATTTCTCATTATTGATTACATATGTATGTATGCATGTCTACTATGTCAGAGATCACCACTGAAGAACAGAACACCATGTTTGTCACGTAGGCAACCTTCCGTCTCTGTGCCCAGTTTTCTTAGACTCTCTTTTACATGACTCACTTCAGGGGAGGGTTTGAATCATCCTGCTGTGGATGGGAAAAGCTACATTGCTTCCCTAAGATAGTGATTACTGGTTTCAGCGGATTTCTGGCTCTCATCTTTTCAGATATAGTCTATGGGGATGATGGAACAATAGTTTTAATGGCAGAGTTGATTCCTCCAGTTCCTGGAAATCCTCTGGGACTGTGCTCTGTGGTTCTCTTTAGAATGTGAATGCTCAGTAATTATTGTTTTCATAGCCTTTTGCCAAGTTTTAAGTCAAGAGTACAAGTTCCATTTAATAGTGTGCAACCAAATAAACTAAACTCCCTGACTCCTTTATCCTTCTGTTATATCCGAGTACTGAATCCCTAACTTCAATTGCTTTCCACCTTATATTTTGAGATCCAGCCTTCTATTGAGTCTGGAGATTTGTTTTGGTTAATATGGGTGGCCAGCAAGCTTTTGGGATCCATCTGCCTATACCCTGCCTCTTGTGCTCCCCCGAACTTATGGATGCCCATGGCCAAGACTGGCTTCTACACGTGTGCTGAGGATCTGAACTCAGGCCTCTCATTTGTACAGCAAGCACTTCCTTCTCTCTATTACTCTCTCTGCCTCTAACTTGGGGGGTACTGACTTGTCTAAGCCTCTGTAAAAAGCTAGATTAACTTCTTGTCTGATGGATTTTGATTCTTTTAAAGTTAAAACTTTATTGTTGATCTCTACAGAAGTTGAATCTTTGAAAAATATTTGATTGGGCAAATAGGAAAGAATCCTTGAAAGTACCAACTATCATGGACAGGAAGAGGTGGTGAGAACGCAAGGAGCTAAGCAATGGACTGTTAGAGGAAGCAGATCTCATCTGTTTCCCAAGGGATGCCAGGGTCGACACCACCATGGCCAAGGGCTCAGATTCAGGGATTCTGTCATTGAGGGGGCATTTTTTTCTGGATGGGGGTTGGAAAGAAATGAGAATCATACCCAAACTTTTAAGATAGAGGTTAGGGAGATGGTTGAGTAGGTGAAAGAGTTCATTGCCGAGCCTGACCTGAGTTGAACCCACAGAACTAGCATGGTAGAAGAAAACTGACTTTTACAAGACTTCACACACACACACACACACACACACACACACACACAAAGAGAGAGAGAGAGAGAGAGAGAGAGAGAGAGAGAGAGAGAGAGAGAGAGAGAGAGAGAGAGAGAGAGAATGAACTATAACAAGAGCGGGCCAGGCCTGCTTGTTTGGGTTTCTGTCCTGCCCGGTACCCCACAGCCGGCAAGCCCCAAAGAAATAACACAGAGATCTCTATAAGTTATAAAGCTGATTGGCCCATTAGCTCTAGCCTCTCACTGGCTAACTCTCACATCTTGATTAATCCATTTTTCTGATCTATGTTAGCCATGTGGCTCAGTACCTTTTTTCAGTGATGCAGATCACATCCTGCTGCTTCATTGATCTGGGCAGGAGTGGGAGGAATCAACTTCCTCCTTCCCAGAGTTCTCCTGTTCTCATTGTATCATTTCTATTTCCTGTCTGTTTTTTCCACCTTTACCTCCTGCCTGGCCAATCAGCGTTTATTTAAAACATGATTGACAGATTACAGACAATTCTCCTGCACCAATGAACATAATGAAAAAGATAAAAAAAAACCTTGTGAGATGACAGCACATAGGTATTTGGAAAAGCAATGCCATCATTATACTCACTGTGTCAGCAACACAAATTACACACTGGCTTCTGTAGTATCTCTGTTCATGAAAATCTATGGAAGACAGAAAAAGAAGTTGGATACAGGTGGAAAAAGCACAGCTATGAGGTACTATGGCCAGAGAGACAGCAAGATCTGAGAATGCAGGAAGCTACTCTAGGAGGAGGAAGGTCCCCTGAACCATTGGAACAGTGGAATCAGAACTTAGTAGGACCCTGAGGCTGTGACTGTGTGTGGGAGAAGTCTTAGTTCAACACTTGGGATGATGGTATCAAGTGTGTGATTTTGGTTCCTTTCCAACTTTTTCGTTGGAGCCCCCAAGACCAAGGGCATTAAGTAGTCTGAATTGTTGTACAGTTCTCCTACACAGGCTCATACTGCACTTCAGTGCTTGGCTTAATAAGAGATGTTTCTTGATGCTCAAGGATCAGTTTGGTCAGCAAAAATGTCTTCTGGTTTTTTAGGAATATTTGAATCACATACTCTTTTTATAAGTAACATTATACAAAGATGAAATTTCAAGTTCAGTGTTAACTCTTTTTAAATTGGAAACATTCATGCTTCTGGAGCCTTGAGTCATACCTTCAGAAATAGAATTCAAGCACGCCTTCATAAAACATGCTGCTTACTGCTTCTCCCTCCATGAGTACTCCGTATAGTCTCTCCTCCAAGAGTCCTGAAACTGACTCCTTTGGAGTAGATCTCTTGGGATTGGAGTGGTTGGGTTCAGGTGGAGACTGAGAAGCACCAACATGGGACTGGAGGATGCCGTAGTAGTTCTTCCCCTGAGTCCTGGGACCTTCACTGTACTTCTTGCTGGGATGCCTTCTCTCCTCAGTTTAGATTGCACAGGATGCTCTCTCTCCCCAAGCTCTTCGTTCCTATGGTAGAACCCAAATTCTGCCTTTCTGTTTCTGGATACTTCCCAGCCTTCCTTTAATTTTTCAGCTTTCTCACACCTCTGTCAATCATTCTATCACTAGAGCTTTATCACTTCCTGTGGGAGAATTTTTTCTTTTTCTGGGACTTTGAAGGACACAAAAAGGGGTACTATTTAAAAAAATAACATTAAGTAAGAATTAGAAGTTGATTGGCCACTAATTCAGTATAAACAAGAAATTATTTTACTTTTCAGTCTTTATTTACCCCATATAAAAAGGGCAGGGAATTATCTTCTGATTCAAAATCAAGTTGGGATAAATGACTGCAATAGACATTAGCAGGTTAGCTTTGGAAATTCGAAGTTATTTTTAGAGACTCAAACTGACATGCGTTGGTTAAACTGGAAGTCATCTCAGATTCTACAGGGGGATTAAAAAAATCCTCTGGAGGCAGAGACAGGCAGATCTTTGTGAGTTTGAGGACAGCCTGGTCTACAAAGTGAGTTCCAGGACAGCGAAGGCTATTTCATAGAGAAACCCTGTCACAAACAAACAAACAAACAAACATGTAGATAAATAAATAAAAATAAAAATCTCTATCTATCTATCTATCTATCTATCTATCATCTATCTATCTATCATCTATCTATCTATCTATCTATCTATCTATCTATCTACCTACCTAATCATCTGTCTTGTTTTTTTTGTCATGTTCTATTTTTCTACTCCAGATGGGTTTTCTCTCTCTCTATTTATTTATTTGTTTTTACATCCTAATCAAAGTTTATCCTCACACCCCTCTCCCCATTCTCTCCCTCCTCCCTTATTCCCTCCCTTCCTACACCATCCTCTCAACCATGGTATATCAAGCTGCATTGAGACTAGGCACCTCCTTTCTATTAAGGATGGGTGAGGCAATCTGGTAGGAGGAAGGTCCCTAAAGCAGGCAATACCAGAGATAGCACATAGGTTCTTTTTAAAACTTACTATTCTGTCCCCAGCTCTTACAAAGAAAAAGCAAAACAAATCCAGCACTTGTCTTAGTTTGCTTTTGATTGCTGTGGTAAAAACCATTACCAAAGACTGTGTGAGGAAGGAAAATTTTATTTAACTTACATATCCTATGTCACAGTCTATTGAGGAATGCTAAGTCAGGAACCCAAGAAAGGAACTTTAAGGCAGAAGCCATGGAGAAACATTGCTTTTTGACTTGCTTTCCATAGTTTGCTCAGCCTGCTTTCTTATACCACCTAGGATCCCCTGCCTATAGAATGTATCACCCACAGTGGGCTGGGCCCTCTCACATTAATCATCAGTGAAGAAAATGTCACAGACTTGTCTATAGGCCAGTTTGATGGAGACATTTTCTCAGTGGAGGTTTTCTTGTCCCAAATGACCCAAGCTTGTAACAACTTGATAAAAAACCAACCAGCATATTCCCAAGACTAACTATTTTGTGTTTCATCGAAACATCAGATACCCTTTTAATAAAAGCAGATTTATCAATTAGGCTCACAGAGTTCTGCTTCCATAGCAGATTTTGACATAAGGCTATGGCTTATTCAGAAGGCCAATAGTAAACTACCAAGGGTGGGGATGAATGAGAGGTTATGGAGAGGACAGCGATCAGCAGAGGATAAGGATCCATATGACAGAGAAAAGGAGAGATTTGTCTCAGTGGGAAGGAGAATGATCACTACATGTTTTAATCTGTTATCTAAATATGGTAGAAAGCAAAACCATCTCAGTGGTATTTTCAAAACTTTTGTTTAGTATTTAATTAGGAAACAAACACCAAAAAGAAATCCTAAAGGTGATGTGATGTTTAATCTTGCTTGAGACCTTGATGAAGTTTAGAATCACCAGGTCACTAACCTCTAACCCTGTATGGGAGGGGCTTTAGGCTAATTGAAGAAGAAAGACTCACCCTAAATGTGAGTTAGCATTTCATGGGTTGGGGTTTGAGACTGAATGGAAAGGAGAGGGTGAGCTGAGCCCAAGCACCCATCCACTGCTGTTTGCTCCTGACTGTGGACATGTGTGGCCCCCGCTACATATATTCTTTGTCATGACAGGGTATCCTTTGTAGGTACAAGACACCATGAACCCTTCCTTCCTCGGGTTGCCTTAGTCAGGTATTTGTCACAGCAATGCAACAAACAACCAATAAAGGCAGTGGCTCACAGAATTTGATATTCATACATATTACAAGAAAGTCCATGAATAATGATCTAACATAACTTGGGAAAATTTGAAAATGTGAACAAATGGAATAATAATCACTACTTGAATTTTTTTAAATATTTTCTCTTCATTATACAAAGTGACAGAACATTCATTGGAATTAGCAGAGGCATTCTCACTACAACCTCAGCCCTGTTTAATTGATTTCTGTTTGAAATAGCTTCTCTAGGGTCCTTCAAGCCTAGGATGCAGACATACAGTCTAACCCCAATGCCGTACAGGTTGTGTTTTGAAGTTCTTCCAGCTTTTATCAGTCATGCCTGATTTTACTTGGGATTTATTTTTTGAAATCAACATCAACAACACACGAAGGCTCCAAAAATTTCCTCATTTTAAAAGCAGCTTGAATCAATTCAGCTTTGGCACATCAGAGAAAGACCCAAACATTTTGTCCTATTATGTCATGTTTTGGCATATACAGTTGTCCCTCCATGTCCACGGAGGGTTGGCTCTGTGATCCTACAGATGCTAAAATCTATGGTTGCTCAAGTCTCTGTATGAAATAGCTGGTGTTCGCACATAGCCCACGCACATCCTTCTAGACTTTAGAGTTTGTTGTTGTTGTTTTTGGAATAGGGTCTTGCTATATTGTCCAAGAAGACCTTGTCTTCTAGACTCAGGCAATCTTTCAGCTTCAGTTACCTGAGTAATTGGCTCACCATCTAGTACTCTCATGCACTTAATTTCTAGATTACTTCTAATACCTAATGCAATGCAAATGCTAGACAAATACTTGCTTTGTTACATTATTCAAGGAATAATGGCAGGAAAGAAGTCCATACATGTTCAGCCCAGGTAGAGTTTTCCTCCTAAGAATCTGTTGTTCATTAGTGTGTGAATGTATATGGGATCCACAGACCTGAAAGGCTGGCTTCCATTGTCAGCACCCACACCCCTTTGCTCTGTTGGCATCTGCATTTCCCTTATTGCCTTACTCACACCTTACACTCCTCTTCTCTGAAGCTAACAAGGAATTATTTGAAGGAGATTAACAGAGAGCTGATTTAAATTTAGAAACTATGGGAACCTGGGGATAGGAGGAGAGAAGGTAGGTGAGAGTAATACAAAAGATGAGCTGGGTTTCCAGTTCTCAAACGTCTTGTAAATATAGTTATTCTTTCTCGACACCCACCACAAATTAGAAGGGACAGCTTTATTTCCCTCAAGAACGCAAGAGTAATTAGAGTAATTAGCTCTACTCAGCAGTAGAACCTAAATATCCTCTGGTTATATGGTACAGTGTAGACATTTTGCAGAAATGATACGGGATAGTTATGAGAACTGAAATAAGTTTTTTGAATCACAGCTACTGCAGAAGCTTCAGCTATAGTTCCTAATGAAATTTTACATTATTAAGAGTTAATTATTATTTTCTCTGTAGTGTGGAGCTGCGGGCTGGCTTCCCGCCGCCCGGCTCCTGCACGGCTAGCTTATACCCCAAAATAACAACACACAAATTGTATTCTTTTAAATACTGCCTGGCCCATTATTTCTAGCCTCTTATTATCTAATTCTCACATCTTGCTTTAGCCCATTTCTAATAATCTGTGTAGCACCACGAAGTGGTGCCTTACCGTTTAGTTTCTAGCATACATCCATCTTGGGCTGGAGCTTCATCGCATCTGGTTGCAGAGGCAGGGCAATTGTCTGAGCCATCTACCTCACTTCCTTCTTCCTGTTCTGTCTACTCCACCCACCTATTTTCTAACCTATTAGGCCAAGCAGTTTTCTTTATTAATTAACCAATGAAATCAACAGATTGATAGAAGACCCACCTCCATCAATTTTCGAGCATTTTTAGTTAAGAAATTTTGATAACGGTCATTGAGTCTAACATTCCCTTCAGTATTTCGGCTGTAACGTAGCAAAGGATGGTAGCAATGTGACATTTAATAGAAACATCAGATAATCCATATGTAGTAAAGTTGAAAGGCAAATTATGCACATCATCTATAATATACATTCTATACAATGCCATAAAATTCTTCTTAATATTTATTTGGTGAGAATTTATTATGATACTAATAATAACAAGTCAAAGTAGGTTACTAAAGAGAGAGCTTGTGCCCCCTCCCAAAGTCTGAGAGTAGCTTTAGAATGAAGTTAGGCTAATTTTCAGGTTGCATGGATATACCAATGAGCTATGTAGAACAGTGACTGAGAGTTTTGCTATTTTCTCCACTTGTCATATTGCAATAGGATTCAGAGATGTTGATTTTTGCAAGGAAAGCTAACACTGGCAATGGCTCATTTGTCAAAATATGCAAGAGACTATGAGTAGAAAAGGAAACTGCATAGGTGCCAGGATGGGTTGTGATAGAGAAAGGTCTTATTGACTTGCCAAGAAACGTTTATTTGAGGATGGCCTTGACAGCCATGGGAAGAAGCTTCTATAGTATGAGCAGTGTGACCTGTGAAATGGTTTTCATTTATGTAATCTGGGATTCGCCTGAGAGAGATGGACTCATGGCCACTCTAATTTTCCCCTTTAGTTATTGGCTAGGAAAGAGAGGCAACAGTGAACTAAAGGGGAGAGAAGGAGACCTGGGGCGCCAGGGTACTTAAATGCTATTTCTTATTTGGGGAATGGTAATTGCATTCCTGAGGTCAAAGAGGAAGTTAAACAATGCTGAGTTCAAAGGTCCATGTCCCTCTAGGTCTGGGAGACTTCACAGTGGTACTATGTGAGGGAGGGATGAAGTGATACCTGTTGGTCTCTTCAGTCTCTTTGAGTTTGGAGTTCTGGCTTATGAGGAGAGGATGGAGGTTGTGAGTGCTCTCCTCTTCTGGTCCTAGAGGTGAATGAGGAACCTTGCTTCCTTTGCAGTTACTGCTGCTCTCTCCTGGGGAGCTTTCACAGGTGAGGAGAGAATCAACATTGTTCCATTCCATTGGAGTTTCAGCATTCCTGCCTGGTTCCCTGCAGAGACCTCTCCTGGATGAGTTAGTTTGTTTACAGACCTTGTCTCTTGCAGGATAGGAGGTCATTTAATGTGTATTGTCTTTTCTCTCACCCAGTTTTACTGGTGAGGCTTCTAGTACACCATCTTACCTGGAAACTGAACAATACAGTCTTGAACAATCAGTGAGTTACTGAAGAAATCAATGAGGATGTAAACCATTTTCAAGAATAAGCAAACATGAAAGCACAACTAACAAAAAATTTTTAGAATATAGTTAAGGCAGGACTAAGAAAAAATTAATACATTACAAATGTTTATATTAAAAATCAGAAAGATCTGTAATAAACAATGATACATCTCAAGGTCCTAGTCAAACAAGAGCCATCCAAACCCCAAAGCAGTAGATGATAAGAAAATTTATAAATTGGGGCAGATATTAATGAAAAATATATTATATTAGTTTCTTTTTTCTTTGCTGTTACAAAACCTGACAAAACAACTTTAAGGAGGGAGGGTTAGGCTCACAATTTGAGGGTACAGTCTATTATGGAGGGGAAGCCATGGTAACAAGAGCATGAGACATTGACCACAATGTATGGCAGTTAGAAAGCAGAGGGACAGACAAAGGCTTATATTCGTCTCCCTTTTTCTTATGTAGAATGGTGATGCCTGTAAATAGCGTGGGTATTAAGCCACAGAGTGCCTTGGCAGGTTGGAGCCAAGGTGTGCCATTAAGAGACCACACCATGCAACAAACCTCATGTAAGAGATTTATTGTGGCACACTGCGCAGGGGTGGGAAGTGAAGATGCCTTAGAGTGGGGATATGAGACACAGACAGACACAGAGACAGACAGACAGACAGACAGACAGGGAGACAGGGAGACAGGGAGACAGGGAGACAGAGGGAATGAGAGGAAGCTATGATGTCAGAAGGGACTTTTTAAAGGTCACATGTGTTGCAAAGGAAACTACACAACTTGTAGTAACAGATAGGGTCCTAGTGTTGCTCAGATACATGGGAGGGGAGCAAACAGGCACCAGGAGAGCTTTCCAGGCTACAGGCACAAAGGTTAGGATATGTGGTGAAAGGTATCAGGTATCTAGGCAGGTTGGAGTCAAGGTGTGCTGCTCAGAGATAGCCTCCATGACAGGGACCTAATGCAAATGATTTATTGGTGTGTGTGTGTGGGGGGGGGTGGAGACAACAGAAGGGCGGCTCAGAGTGTGGACAGGAGAGAGAGAGAGGTGGAGACAGGCCGACAGACAGGGAGAGGTGCTGGGAGACAGAGGGAATGAGAGAGAGCAGCCTGCAGTGCTGTCCAGAGGGGTTTTTCAAAGAGCGCATGTGCTGCATCTGGTGGCGGTGTTGCTGGCGTAAGCAGCTGGCGTTGAGTCGCAAAAGGGCAGTGTGGAGGTTTCTCAGGAAATTCGGGATCAACCTACCCTAGGACCCAGCAATCCCACTCTTGGGAATTTACCCAAGAGATGCCCAATCATACTACAAAAGCATATGCTCATCTATGTTCATAGCAGCATTATTTGTAATGGCCAGAACCTAGAAACAACCTAGATGCCCTTCAGTGGAAGAATGGATGAAGAAAGTGTGGAATATATACATATTAGAGTACTACTCAGCGGTAAAAAACAATCTTGAATTTTGCATGCAAATGGATGGAAATAGAAAACACCATCCTGAGTGGGGTAACCCAGGCCCAAAAAAGATGAACATGGGATGTACTCACTCATAATTGGTTTCTAGCCATAAATAAAGGACATCGAGCCTATAATTCGTGATCCTAGAGAAGCTAAATAAGAAGGTGAATCCAAAGAAAAACAGAGTTATCCCCTGGATATTGGAAGTAGACAAGATTGCCGGACAAAAAATGGGAACTTGGGGGTGGGGTGGGATGGGGGGATGGGGGGAGAAAAGAGTGAAGTGGAGGATGGGGAGAGCTTGGGGGAATAGGATGGATGGGATATAGGAAGGGTGGATATGGGAACAAGGAATTATATATCTTAATTAAGGGAGCCATTCTAGGGTTGGCAGAGAATTGACTCTAGAGGGGTTCCCAGGTGTCCAGGAAGATGCCCCCAGCTAGTTCCTTGGGCAGCTGAGGAGAGGGAGCCAGAAATGTCCAGATCCTATTTCCATACTCATGAATATCTTGCATATCACCGTAGAACCTTCACCTGGCGTTGGATGGAGAAAATGACAGAGCCCCACATAGGAGCACCGGACTGAGCTCCCAAGGTCCTAATGAGGAGCAAAAGGAGGGAGATCATGAGCAAGGAAGTCATGACCGTGAGGGGTGCGTTCACCCATTGAGACGGTGGGACAGAACTAACAGGAGACCACCAAGTCCAGTTGGAATGGGACTGATGGAACAGGGGACCAAACCGGACTCTCTGAATGTGGCTGACGGTGGAGGAGGACTGAGAAACCAAGGACAACGGCGATGAGCATGAACTCTACAGCATGGACGGGCTCACTGTGAGCCTTGTCAGTTTGGTTGCTCACCTTCCTGGACTTAGGGGGAGCTGGGAGGACCTTGGACTTAACATAGTGAAGGGAACCCTGATGGCTCTTTGGCCTGGAGAGGGAGGGAGTGGGGGTATGGGTGGAAGGGAGGGGAGGGAAGGGGGAGGAGGAGGGGAGGAGATGGAAATCTTTAATAAAAAAATGAGAAAAAAAACCCAAAAAACAAAAAAACAAAACAAAACAAAACAAACAAAAAAAAAAGGGCAGGCTGGTGGAGCGCCCAATTTACAACAGTGGATCTTCAGTTCTATTTCATTATTATTATTATTAATTAAACATTTTTCATTTGTTTTACATCCCCAATGCAGGTTTTCTCCCTCACCCATGTTGTCTGTGCCCATCTACCCACTCCCATGACCGCCACTGCCACCTACACCTTCTGTGTGTGCGTGAAAGTTGTGTAGTTTGGTTTGTAGGGTTCCTAGCAGTGGGATCAGGGCCTTGTCTTCAGTCTTAATTAATCCAGTCTAAAAACTCCTTCACAGACATGTCCAGAGGTTTGTTTACTAAGTAATTCCAGATTTTGTTAACAGTCAGTATTAACTATCATAGACACTAAAAGTATAACACATAGAATTTATCAAATTCAAGTCAACCAGAGAACAAGGGAACAGTTGATGTAATCACTAATATCAGGTTGCTTGCACAGAGCCATGTTGAGTGAGGGACGGTATCTGAAGGGACAAAGGTAAGTCACCCATTACAGCTTCTGTAAAATGATGGTCGCAAGATGCAGAAACACACTGTCTTTTGCTGTAGTCTATGGAGCGTAAGTATCTCATTCATGCCACAAATTAAGCAGCACAAATATGCCTTTGGCAGTGAGGTCAAAGGACGAGGATTCTATCATTGCTAGGGAATGTATCTTTCTAAAGAACAAATAAGTCATGAATTTTGAACTTTTCTTCTCCTCGTCTGTTGTACTTACCAATCATGAAACAAGCATACGTGTGCAGGGCAGCATGAGCCTACAGCCTCATTTCCTCATTCAGTTCTACGAGAGTGTCTGATATAAAGCGGAAATGTCCTGGGAACGGACAGCATATCAGAAGCCGCGGGATTACTGCCGGCTGTGGGCATGTATATTACACATAACTTGCTTCTGTCATGTATTACTGATCTCCTGTAGGCCGGATGATCACTGTTCTGTCCATTTGGGTCAGAGATCATCATAAGTTCAGGAAGGATCATGTCTGTGACATGCCACAGACAAACTTTCAGTCTTCTTTGGGTCTGGAGCTCCTTCCACTGTCTCATCTCAGGAATAATCCCAATGATGTACGGGACTGATGAGGTTTTAGGGGTTTTACTATGATGGCATGTGAGGTGATACATCGCTGTAAGATTTTAAGGTGTCAGGATGTTAGCCCATGGTGGAAGAGTGTCATTAACATTAACTGTTGTGTAATAACAGAGTATATGCCAGAATATATATATATGTAAATATATACACATATATATTTAACTTCTTTTCTAGCTCTTTCTTTAAATTAAAATTTTTAATAGTAAAAAGATCAAACCCCCATCTAGGAATTTTTCAGGAAAATTAATACAATTAATTATTTTTAACTAAGAATAAAAATGTAGTCAGTTACAGAGATCAGTAAAATAGTCCATAGAAGACATCATGATGAGGTCTTACCAAAGTCCCTCTGGTTATTAGAGATAAATGTCTGGTTTCTGGTACCCAGTATGTGAAAAAGTTGTCAAAAGGGGACTGGTTAAAAGAGGGAAGGAGGAGGGGTATGGGTGGAGGGGAGGGGAGGAAAGGGGGAGGAGGAGGGGAGGAGATGGAAATTTTTAAATATAAAAAATAAACCATATAAAAAAATCTACCAAACAAGTCTGTGTAATTTTCTCCAGAAAATAACGATGAAATGAACACTTCTGAACTTACTTTACCAAGTCAGAATTTCTTTGATCTTAAAATATATCAAGATATTACAAGAAAATGACTACAAAGCTCATGGACATCTACCAAATATCATCAAACTACAGTCTATGGACTAGCTATCTGCAAATAAAAAGTTGGCTAACCTACAAGTTGACTCAATTTTTTGTGTGTGTATGTGTATACTTTTTGTTTTGTTTTCGTATTATTTTCTGTATTTTTTTTTTTTAGTTTGTTTTGACTTTCTTTTTCTTTTTCTTTAGAGAAAGAGAAAGAAGATGAAGTTGGGTAGGTAGGGAGGTAGGGTTGAGCTGGACAAGGAGAAGAGTATGATCAAAATACACTGGCTGAAAAATTATAATAAAAATAAATATTAAAAATAAAGAATTTTAGAATACTGACACCTCCAGGCATTTGCTATGGCAGAGCTGAGCAGCTGCAGATATAGCAGAAAATAAACAGTCGGAGTGAAGAGTCAATGACCTTTACTATATAATTCTTCAAGAACTTTGCCAGTTCTCTACATAGATATAGTATCCCGTATTCAAATTGTAAATGTTGAGTCTGAAAGTCTATATACTAAGTTCTCTTGGGAGACCTGAGGATGGGTCCAAAAGCACAAGCAGAGGGAAAGAAGCCTCCATACAGCACAGAGGGCTTTCAGTAGCTGCAGAGGGCTGTTTGGAATCCAAGTAAAATACGGTGACCCTATTGTAAGAGACCATGGCAACAAGGCTTACTAACATGTCAGTAACAATGGTTACTAACATGGAGACAATATGTGGGTATAGAATAATTTTCTTGAACCAGAAAGTAAGTACAAATCCCAAACTTAAAATCCTGAAAATCAAAATCATGAAGATAGGTCAAAATGTAACAGGCACCAATTTAGAGAGCTTCTTACTTACCAAGGCATAGCTAATTAGAGCACCAAAATAAGAATGGATTAGTGAGTTCATACTAAGGTTAAAAAAATACACACACAAATAGACAAAAAAATCTGCTCTTCAGGATAGGCTGCCCACTAATAAGTATAGATTGTATTTAAAATTTACCATTTGGTAGCTTTAACAAGCTAATTAATTCAGTCAAGAGACACCACAACATTCCAAATAGAGGCAGGAGTGTATTGGAATCAGGTGTTAAAGCTTCAGGAATTTGGAAAGTTCATTGTTAAAGTTATTAACATTTAAATTATCTGAATATAGAAATAATGATATTCAAAACAAAGCTCATCACTTGGGCTCAAACACCCTCCCCTGAGCACTCATTAACATTTGCCTCAACACCCTGCACCATACAGCTCCTCTCTGTCGCTCAGTACCAATGCCCTCTTTACCCTACACACATTTTACCTCTTTCTCATAGGTGAACCCGCATCTGATAGGCTTTCTAGGTGAGACTGCCACCTTCAGCTCTGGACTTAAGAGGTTAATACAGCTAGAGTAAAAAGTCTTTCCCCATAGTTCTGGCAAATCTCCCAAAGCTGACACTGATTGGCTCAATTTAAGACACACAAACATTCATTAAGCAATGTCTGTGTAAAGACAGCTAGCCAGGAGGCTTGAGAGGGAATATGCTGATTATACCAGCCTAGGTTGATGCTGAGCCCTGAAGTCGGGAATCTAGCTTAGCCACTTCAAGGACTACAGGGCCGAGGCTGAGGTAGAAGCTGCTTCTCAACTACCAATCAGTGAGGTGTTAGAGCCAGAAAGAGATCAAGCAGGGCAAGCCAGACAACCAATGGACACCTACATAGGGAGGAAGCAAGGCTATTGAGTCATCAAAAGCCACAGGAAGGAGCAGTGACTCCAAAAGCAATTGCAACCTGGGAAACCCGGGAAGAAAGCTGAGAGGGAAGAGAGAGAGAAGGGGGCCAGGGAAAGAGTTGCTATGCTGCAGATATTTGAGAAATTATACAGGAGAAAAAAAATAAAATGCTCTTATGTGTAGCAGTTGGCACCCTCTCAGGGGCACTGAAGTAGAATTATGGGGATGCTTAATGAATTCTTTGGACTCATGCTTGTATTGTTGGAGAGGAGACAGAAGCAACAAAGACCTTAAATTTTTGTTTTAATGGGAAAATTTAATTTAATTCAATTTTTAGTTAGCATATAAAGTAATGAGTTTCACCAAGAGAACTTCCAACCTACGTGTCATTTTGTTTTGTGGTCATTTTCTCCCTTCCTCCTCTGTCATCCCATGGGTCCCTACATCTTCTCCAGATGTCTTTCCCCCGGTTACTCTGTGTTCCTATTTCATTCTTACCCTCTTTAGTTTCACCTTTCTTTTTTATTTTTATACATTTTCTTTCTTTCTTTTAATGAATTTAAAAAAGATTTTATTTATTTATTATGTATACAGTATTCTACCTGCACATAAGCCTGCAGGTCAGAAGGGTATGCCATATCTCATTACGGATGGTTGTGAGCTGCCATATGGCTACTGGGAATTGAACTCAGGGCCACTGGAAAAACAGCCAGTGCTCTTAACCACTCTCCAGAACCACTGAGCCATCTCTCCAGTACCATTTTTCACCTTTTAAAAGATATTTTCCTCTCTTCTCATGACATTTTTTTTTTAGTTTATAGAACGCGCGCGCGCGCGCGCGCACACACACACACACACACACACACACACACACACACACACTTTTAAATCTAAGTTCTACATCTAAGAGAAAATGTGCAGCATCTGTTTCACAACCTATTTTCTAGCTGAATCTTTCTTCTCTACAACTGCCACGATTTTCTTTTTCTTTATGGCTATATAAAATTCCATAGTGTATCCAAAACACGCTTAACAAATTGATCATCTATCCATGGATATCTACGCTAGTTCTGTTTCCTGGCTATTGTAACATTGTGATACATATGGATGTATAAATCCTCTTTTTGGTGTGTTGATTTACAGTTCTTTTGCTATAGACCCAAGACTGGTACGACTGGGTCATATGGCAGTTCTGTTTTGAGAATGGTCATACAAGATTATATTCCCACCAAAAATGATACAGGTTCGTCTTGTTCATAAGCTCTCCAGTATTTGTTGTTATTTGCTCTCTTTAGGGTGGTCATTTTGCCCTGAGTGAAGTTTAATCTCAAGGTAGTTTTAATTTAATTTCTTTCTTCCTTTTTCTTCTTTAATCATCACAAATAGGACTCTTTTTGTCAGTATTAAAAATCTGGATTTTGAACAACTTCTTGCAGGGGTGGTTCATATCCACCGGATCGTTCCTTTAGCACCTGTCTCATCACCAGAACTACCTTTTACCATGGAGCTCCATGAGTTTTCCCAATTCAGATTTGCATTTCGTCAGCACTTTTTGCTTTTCTAGTGAAGGCATCATGAAGAGGACAAATGGACTGGCAAGTCTTTTCTATGTCTTTCTCAATGCTGTCTGGAGACAATTTATTAACCACTTCCTTCAAGTCAGCACTTCTTGGATTATTATTTTCATCATCTTCTTTAGGATCTGAGGACCCGGATGTGCTGCACATAGGAGGACTTTCATATCTTGTTGTTGCATTTTTTTTTTTTTTTTTTTTTGTGAAACCAACACAGAAGAGATGGCACAAATAACCACCGGTTGTCTTATCAGCCTCAGCCTCGATCAAGATCTGCTACTTTTTAACCATGGAATACAGTTGGGTTCAGAGTAAGATCCATGACATGGAAGTTAGACAGACAGTTTTGAACCTGGACATTCTCAGTAATTAGCTTGGATTTTTAAAATGCAGTTTTGTCATTCTGTAGATCAGCAAGACTTGCTTCAAACACACAACTCTTGAGGACATCAGAGGCAATTTTGGTTTCTCCCTTGTGACTAGTGTTTATCCAATGTTTCTAATATTGAACATACTTCGAGCCTTCACATCATAGCACTCCTTCTTAGAAAATAGATGAACCATTTTCTTCTTGGCTGCCTTCTTGCCAACTGCCATAGTGTTGCTCTTAGAGCCAAAAGTAATTTAGAGTTTTCTAATACTTACCAAAGCTAAAACTTTTTCAAATATTTATGGGCCATGTTTATTTCTTCTATTGAGAGCTGTCTATTTACTACATTGGCACATTTATTGATAGGATGATTTTGGTGTTTGGTGTTTAAGTTTTGAAGTACTTAATCCCCTGTCACATATATATCTCGTCAGGATTATTTCCCCATTCCCCAGGAAGTCGGGCTGTTTCTTTAGTCTGACAGTTATTTCCTCCTGTAATCTCATTTTACAATTCTTGAAATTAATTTCTGTTCTTTTGTATTATTTTTTACAGAGAATCACCATTGATGCTATGTCTTAAAGTATTTTCTCTGCTGTCCTTTAGTATTTTCAAAGATTTAGACATTATATTAGGATCTTTGATTCATTTTGAACTGGTTTTTCATCCATCTTGAGAAAGCTACACCTAGATTTATTTTTCTACCTGAGAAAATCCAGTTCCTGCAACACCATGTCTTAGAGGTTATCTTTTCTCCACTGTATGTTTTTTGACAGAGTTATCAAGATTGTACAAGCCAGAGAACCAGGATGTCTTTTGTGCAATTGTGTCTTCTTTTATGACAGGGAAGTTCTACCCATGAAATCTCAATAATATGGTTGACAAAACAAGACCTGGAAAAGAACACCAACTGATATTAACTTGGAATGGGGAAAATCTCACAAGGTTCTACCCTGAGATTAAAAACCACAAATTGATGAGAAAGGGAGAAAGCATCTTCTCCAGGGATAAACTCCTGATAGGTCATCCAATACCAAATAATTGTATTTATAAGTTTACATATACACATATATAAAAAACATAATTAAAGAATAATAGACCATGAATTTGAGGAGTTGAAGGGACAAGGGAGTGATTAGAGGGAAGAGGGGACATGATATTAAAAATAGTACTTATCCATAAAATAATTTAAAACATTTAAGAAACAAGGTAGCTGTTACTGTGTGGGTTTATTTCTGGGTTCTCTGTTGTATGATATTGGGTTTGATGTTTCTCTTTGTGGTAGCATCGTGTGGTTTTGTTTGAAGTTGGGCATTGTGCTGTCTCTAGCATTCCTCTTTCTGTTTTGATTATTTAGGGTCTTCTTGCTTTTATTTGAACTTTTTGATTGTTCTAGTTCTGTAATGAATACTATTGGAATTTTTATGGAACATCCATGGAATCTATGGGTTTTTTACACAACAAAAACAAATATTGTAAAAGTAGCTATTTTTACAGTGTTAATTATACCAATGCACAAGAATAGGAGATCTTCCCATCTTCTAGTGTCTTCCTCCCTTTCTTTCTTAAATTTCTGAAGGTTTTTACTGTTAAGGTCTTTCCCCTTTTTGGTAAGATTTGTTCCTAAGGTTATTGTGCTGGTTTGAATATGAAATGACCCCAGAGGCTCACATCTCTGAACACTTGGTCTTAGCTAGTGACTCTGTTTGGGAAGGTTGTCATATCCCTAAGAAGTACAACCTTGCTGAAGGAGGTACATCACTGGAGCAGACTTTGGGGCTTTATAGCCTTGTCCCAATTCCTGGCTCCTTCTTTACTTCCTGTGTGCAGATGACATGTGATCAGCCAGATTTCTGACTTTGTCACCTGCTGCCATGCCTTCCCTGTCACCTAGACTCTAGTCCCTTAGAACCTTAAGCCAAAGTAAACTCTTATATCATCTGTTTTGGTCATGTTATTTCATCACACCAGCAGCCAAGTAACTAATGTAGTTATTCTTAAATCAAAGCATTTGCAAGTGGAATTTCCCCTCTGTTTTCTTCTAAGTTCATTATTGGTGCACAGGAAAGTGTCTTATTTTTGCATGTTGATTTTGTTTTCTGTTACTTTTCTAAAAGTGTTTATCAGGTCTAAGAGTATTTTTCATGGTAGAATTTCCAAGGTATTTTCATTTTATGGTTATTTCCTGTGCAAATAGGAATAATTTGACTTCTTCTTTCCCCATGTTTCCTTCCTTTCTTCCTTCCTTCCTTCCTTCCTTCCTTCCTTCCTTCCTTCCTTTATTATCTAATAAAGACTTCAAGCATTATATATATCAAGTAAGAATGGAGAGGGTGGGCAGATTTTGGAAGAAATGCTCTTAATTTTTTTCACTTAGTAAAACATTGGTGTACAGCCTTTTTATTTTGGGGTATGTTCTTTTTAACACCAGTTTCTTCATAAGTTTTATAATGAAGAGATGTTGAACTTTGGACATAAAAGATTTTTAAGTTGACTGAAATTTATCTTTGCAAATGTGTGACCATATTTGTCATATAAATATAGCTGTGCCTATGCCATTGAATAGTCCATTTACTAAAAATTCGAAATGTCAGTTTTGTTGCTTAAGATTTATTTGGACTCTTTACTTATCCTGACATGCATTTTTTTTAATTTTCATGCTAACAAAATTGTGTTGTTTATAATGGCTTTACAGCCACTTTTCTTTTTAAAGTTTATATTCTCTCTCTCTCTCTCTCTCTCTCTCATTCTCTCTCTCTCTCTCTGTGTGTGTGTGTGTGTGTGTGTGTGTGTGTGTGTGTGTGTGTGTGAATGCTATGCGTGAAGTTGCCTACTGAGGCCACAAGAGGACATTTGTCAAGAATGGTAGAAAGGACCGAGGCTCTTTTCCCAGAACATGCCTTGAAGGTGACCCACGGTGGTATCCTGTGCTGTCACACACTTACCAAGTTGGAATCCTGTTCAAAGAAATGGATCAGAAATAGATTCACATATCTGGAAAATGCTGTGTCTTTGATTCTTCATGGAACGTCAGCTGTGCCTGAGCACTGCAGATTGCCAACTTTTGATGTGTGCTTGTTGGAAGAAGAACAAATCTTTCACATAATTCCCTTTCAGTAAGCTTTTTTTTCCTCTCTGGTTGAGATAATTATTTTGGGTGCACTTGTTAAAAAGCAGTTTGTCCTACTTAATTTTCAGCTGATACTTGTTGAAAAGAAGATATTTTCTGCAACTTAAACCTATATTTTGAAGTTATGTTTAAAAGTCAAAGTGATGTTGCTTACAATGAGGATTCATATGATTATATTCATGTTTTTCATCGTTATCCATAAGCAGCAACAGTTGCTGCAGTATTTGAAGGCGATGGAAGAAAGAAGCTTTTACAACCAGGAAATGAAAGCCACCCCATGACAGCCATTACTGTGCAGGGACTCTTTTCTTTCCCTTTGCTTTCAACAGATGTTATAAGCAGAGAGAATTTTTTGAGTGGTTAGATTTTTTTTTGGAGAGGTGTCCATGATATTTCTTTTAATTTCAAGCCATGAATCTTAAATTGTGCATGATTCCTGTGGCTACAAAAGATTCCTTGGTGTGTCTGCCGCACTGTCAGGAACATGTGGTCTCACATTGCCCCTTTAAGCCCCATCTTTGAGGGAATGTATAGAACAAACTGCATATGAAACATTTTAAATGTTAATTTAAACCACATGAGGGAAGCGTTCAGCCTTCCTCGTTATAGAACCTCCTTTATTACAAGAGCAACAACATCCACCACGTTCATTGAAAACTCATTTTCTACTCTCCATGGTTGTGAGTTTGTCAGCATCTTTAATAATGCCATTTAAATGCCTTTACTTAAAGTCTTAAATAATTTGAGTACTGAAGTTGGTGGGGAATTTCTGTATTTAATTATAATGGTTGTTTTATGAGACTGAGAACTTGAAGTTAGCTTGCTGCCTGGAGTTCTTAGGAGGGTCTTTTGAAACTCATGGGAGGCGGAACCAGTTGAAGAAATTTGCTTCCATTTTCTCGAGAAAGAAGATTAAGTCCGTCTTCTTAAAATTAGATACTCTTGAATTAGAATATCATGTCAGTCTTTATCCCTTCTCTCTCACCTCCCATAGACAGACACCTCCATGAAAAAGATTTATTACATTCATACTATTTATAATTGCTATTCATGAAAGTCAGAGAACTCAGATTTCAAAGACTCAGCTATTAACATTCTGAACAGGAGCTTAGACTAAGTGGTGTTAAAGTGTCAAGATTGACAAGAATAAGTTAGAAACTTGATCCCAGCTAACTTCATGCTTTGTTGCAACTCATAGAACTGATGCCATTGGTGGTCTTTGTCCAGCAACCAGAGAGCATCCTAGAATTGAAAAACATTTCACCAACATGTGCCCACCTCGTGAAAGAATTTTAAGCTGTCTCAGTAAGAGGCAGAGAATTTTCCATTCCTGAAGTTGTCAGGCCAGCCAGATGTGATTCCACAACCAAATTATATGTGATACAATATTTCCCAAGATACTGGGTCTGTTTTACCATCCAAAGTTAAACCCTTTCTCTTTCATGTGCTCTATGAGATGCTGACTGACTCAAAAGCACACAAAATGAATGCAAATAACAAATCCTGTATTTTTCACAGAAGGAGAGAACATACAGTTTTAATTACAAGCAGCTATGATTTTCTTTATCTGACTGAACAAAGGTCAATAGAGCTTTGCTTATTTGTCTTTTGAAGGGGTGCGCAGTTGTGTGTCTTTTCAGGGAATCTGAGGTATCTGCCTAAACCTGAGGGCTGGATCACCCATAAGGTGTCCTAGACACTGATCCAAGGACTTGTTCTATTAATCAGTAGAACTTAGAATTAGCCCTGCCCAGTCCATCTGAATATAACTTCTGACACATACAGAGATGACTCTTCAAGTTCTGGGCTCAAGCAGAGTGTCTTGAGGAACTATAAACCTCAGAGATATAGTTGGTTATCTACAAAATGAGAGATAAAGGAGAAAGTTGATTGGCTTCCTTATATGAATCATCACACTTGGAGTCTACAGATTTGATTGAATTTTAACTTTGTTTTTACTGGATATAATTACTTGATTTTTGGAGTTAAAAAAATAGGATGAGAAAGGTAAAGGTGTGGGGAATAATAGAGTCCTGGTGTAGTAGTAACTTCCAAACTCAAGTTCTAGGGACCTTGGGCAGTTTAGAACATGATCTCAGAGAGGTGTGGCCATTAGACAGAGCTGAAGGCTGTTCTCCCTGTTTTGGTTCCATGTCAGAGGAACAGACTGGAACAGGAAATGAAGGTTCCTATATGTTTTTGTTTCTCAGCAGAGAAGCCTCCTGTGGAATAGGGAAACTTCTGCTCTAATTCAATAGTGGAGAAAAAGGGTTTCTGCAGTAAAGAAGCTGAATAGGGAGCTCAGAGTTTGAGTGGGGGAGGGCTAGTCTTTGGCTAAAGTAGCCTTGTGTGATATAAAGTGTGATACAAGAATATTCTCAGGGACTGGAGGGTTCTCTTGTGCCTCCTCTACCCCCCCAACATAAATCACTTGCATATTCAAAATATTTTTAAATTGACAAGGGAATATATATGGTGTATAGCATATTTTGAATGTGTATACATTCTGAGTACTGAACAAGTTATATATATATATATATATATATATATATATATATATGTATATATGCATACTGAAATATATTATTCAGCCTGTAAAGGAAGAAACTTTTACCTCTTATACCTGGAACTCCATCAGTCACAGTCAGCATTGGTGCACAGATTCTCTAATCTAAAGACTTCAGACTTAAATTTAAGATGTAGAAGTCAGGTATGGCAGTACACGCCTTTAATCTCAGCACTCACTAGGCAGTGGCAGGAGGATGTCTGTGAATTCAAGGCCAGTCTGGTCTACAGGGAGAGTTCAAGGACAAACAGGGCTACATACAGAGAAACCCTGTCTTGAACCACCCTCTCCCCAAAAAAGAAAGAAAAAAATTAAGATGTAGCTAAAACAGTATCAAATTTCTCTCTCTCTCTTTTTTTGTTTTGCCTTTCTTTTTTTTATTTCATTCTTTTCAAACAAATTTTGTCAAAATAATTATCAAGATACCTGGTACTAGGAACCAGAGAAATAGGGAGAAATAAGCACAAAACTGGATGTAGAAAAGCAAGTTAAGAAGAAAACAAAACCCCACAAATAAACAAACAACTCTTCCCTTCCCAACCATTACCATCTGCACAACTGTGGCAAGGGTCCCTGTGGCGGCCATGTAAAGGCTCCTAAAAATGCTTATCCCTAATCTTTGAGACTTTACACATTTATATTGCCAAAAGAACTTTGAAGGTATGATCAAAGATTTGAGAAGAAGTATCTACACTATAAGTTTTTCTATACTATATCTATACTATAGATCCTATAACCTTCGGTCTAATTTCATCACAGAATCATGAGAGTCACCGAATGTTCCTATGCTGTTTGTATTCAAGATAAGTGGAATACATGGCTGTGGAAGAATGGTCAGAGATGGAATGCAGAGGACACTGAGAATGGACGATAGGAACCACGGGCTAAGGACTGCAGGCCATCTTTGAGGAACAACAAAAGGCAAGAAAGTGGATTCCTCCTCAGAACCTGCAGAAAAGAATATAGCCCCTCACAGCTCCACTTTCCAGCGTACTGTACTGTACTTCAAACCTGCACAACTGTGGGATAAACATTATTTAAAACCACTGTGTGTGTGTGAATTTCTTATAGGAGCCGTTAGAAGGTTAACAGAGCCTGCATGAACTGAGTACTTCTACTTTTCTCCATTTTAGGTGACCAAGAGCAAAGCCAGCAACCACTTATGATTTGCCACACCGAACACCTCCCGCAGAACCAGAACTCAGATGGGTAGAGTGGGTAGAGTTTCCCTGTCACACTCTTGGCAAAAGGTGTCCTGGATCTCAGGCTTCTTACAGTCTTTCTGTCCCCTTCTTCCTCATTTCCCCCTGAGTCGTAGGTATACATGTTTGTTTGTAGATCAGTAGGGGTTGAGCACCTCATAGCCACTGTGTCTGACCAGTTGTGGATCTCTGTGAATGTCTCCATCTGTTATAAAAAGAATGGTTGCTCACCTTCCTGGACTTAGGGGGAGCTGGGAGGACCTTGGACTTAACATAGTGAAGGGAACCCTGATGGCTCTTTGTCTTGGAGAGGGGTGGAGTGGGGGTACGGGTGGAAGGGAGGGGAGGGAAGGGGGAGGAGGAGGAGGGGAGGAGATGGAAATTTTTAATAAAAAATGAGAAAAAAAGAATCTTCTTTGTTGAAATGAGGTGTGAGAGTCAACTCTGTAGCTATAAAGATAAGTATTTAGACTACAATTAGACATTACATTAGTTTAGGAAAATGGTAGCAGTTTGTTCTGTTCTGGGGTTCATGACCCCTCCAGCCACAGGCAGCTGGCTAGATTTGTAGTACTAGGCATGAGCTCCTTCCTATTAAGTCCAATTAGACAGCTGTCAAGGTATAAATGCTACTATTGCACCAGCAGAGGCATTTTTCTTGGCTGGCCACTGTGGTTTGTAGGTCTTACACCTACACAGGACCACTGGTAACTCTTTTAGGCCACTTACAGAACTATAAGAGCTACTCCTCAGGTTTCTAGATCAGTTCCAGCTCAATTCCTCCAAATCTGAGGTCAGAAGTATGTGGTGTCTTCAGAAATAGCGTTTTGTGATGGGGAAACTCAGCCAATCACATTCAGTTTTGGGCGTGTCCCCCTTGGGCCAAAAGAAACATATAAGACACCCATGTGCGTTTGTTTCCTCCTCTTTGTGTTCCTGTGCTCGCTGGAACTCTGGCTTTGTAAGTTCCCCTTCCATCCCTTTATTAAAGCTAAATATTTTATATTAAAGCTAGTCTGGATAATTCTAACTGCCTGACGACTCTCCATCAGTTTTGCTTTCAAGTTCTGTAGGCAACCAAGAGCAATGG
The DNA here is from genome assembly GCF_903992535.2 of Arvicola amphibius. NCBI lineage: Eukaryota > Metazoa > Chordata > Mammalia > Rodentia > Cricetidae > Arvicola > Arvicola amphibius. Next base: position 147,851,890 of record NC_052049.1, on the reverse strand, counting down.
GAATAGTCTTAGGAGTCTTTTTCATTTGGGAGTATTTTGAACTTTCCTGATTAGCAACTTGAGGGAGAGGTTTCCCAAGCATTTTTTCATTTTATTGTATTTATTATATGTTTAATTAGCTGGCCCATGGCTCTTAAGAGAAGCATCATTGCCACAGGTGTCATAACTCCATTAAGAAGTCTGGGTTTTCCCCAAATACTCTTAGCATTACTCTCCTCTCCTTCCTCCTCTCCCTCTGCATTACCTTTCCTTCCTCTACCCACTTAAGGGCCCCCGTGTCCCCATATCCCCCCTCACAGCACCACTGTCCTGTGATGCTCCCTCTAGAGCTCCTTCTCCTGACCCCCCTGCCCCCTTTTTTCTTTTCTGGCTTCTGTGGTTGCTTGAGGTTATATATTTAAATCTAAAATCACTGTGACTCTTATAAATATGCTAAATAAGAGTGGGCAGAAGCCAATCCTATATGTGTCATTCATAAATTTTATGATAATAGATGCTTGGTGCATTTGTTTCTTTCCTTTTTATGCTGAGCCAAGCCAGGGTACTATGGGGCTCCTGATTCCAGTCCATACCAACATCTTGCTTCTAACTTTCCACAGATGATTAGGATGTACTGTATTTTCCCCCAGCTCTTCAAGACAGCCAAGATTGATGCTTGTCCCATGTATGATCCCCAAAGCTTCTTTGGGGAAATACACACACACACACACACACACACACACACACACACACACACACACATATATATATATATATATATATATGTATGTATATATTCTTCTCCCAAAAGTACATATGGGGGACTGAGGTTTTGTATTAAACCTGGGGAGGAGATATGGGTGTGTGGTAACTGACTGACTACACTGTTGCTTCTGATCTCACTGACTGTAGGAAGTTAAATTAAGAGAGGCCATGTGAGTGCCCCAAGATAGGCTTGATAGACGCCACTCTGCCGGGTAGCTTCAAGGGAAATTAAAGTGTGTCATATAAATTTTAATTATTTTCATTGTAGGGACAAAGTAGGAGTAGGGCCTCTCTCCCGTCATTCGGTGCTTCCCAGGATTCCCTGGTTCCCCTATTGTAGTGGGGAGCTGCGGGCCTGCTTTTCGTCCTGCCCGGATCCCACATGGTTAGCTTATGCCCCAAAATAATAACACACAAATTGTATTCTTTTAAAGACTGCCTGGCCCATTATTTTTAGCCTCTTACTCACATCTTGACTAACCCATATCTAATAATCTTTGTAACACCACGAATGGTGTCTTACCGGGAAAGATTCAGCACATCTGACCTGGTGGCTGGCTTCATCGCATCTCGTTGTAGAGGCAGGGCAATTGTCTGAGCCATCTACCTCACTTCCTTCTTCCTGTTCTGTCTACTCCACCCACCTATTTTCTAACCTATTAGGCCAAGCAGTTTTCTTTATTAATTAACCAATGAAAACAGATTGATAGATGACCCGCCTCCATCACCCTATCAATCAATGTTGGTGTGGATCACTTCATGCTCATCCTGCATTCGAGTGGCTTTCAAGTAGTTTCTTACCCACAAGGGGAACTTGCCCATTAGTTGCCATACTGTTGTGTCTGAAGAAATTAGATGAAGACTTGTTTTTCCATTCTGTGGATGCCTCTCAGCTTCGCTAGTGTGGATATTTGTTTCAGACCATTGAAAGTTGATTGTTTACTAAACTTACTGAGGTTATTAAAAAGTTAAAGTCCAGGTATAATATAAATTTTGGGTGGCTAATTCTACACTGTCACTGTCAAGGAATTGATGTTTAATTTATTGCATGTTTTGAATTTTGGACAGCTAGCATTTCACGGGAATCTCAAGATAAAGAGAAGCTATTGGCAAACACCATGAAAAGAATACTGGCATCAGGCTCAAAGACTGGGATGTGTGCCCTGGTGCTGATGTGTACTAGATATGCACTCTTGATAGTTCTTTTGTATCTCTGGTGTTTAGTTTGATTGTATTATCAATAAGGGTACTGTTAAGAATCTTATTGTCTTTCCATAACAAATAATTTAGAAAAAAAACTACCTAGAATTTAGTAGGTGGTCAATAAATCATTCCATTGTGTATAAATCAAATTGGTACTGAACACACGGTGCCTTTACAGCATTCGTTGAATGAAGTCTAAATGTCTTTGCCGCCCACATTGCACTTTGTGAGGCCCAATGCTTACATCCCATGCTAGAGTATAGCAGCGTGTAGTGGATTAGCTTGCTTGCACTGCAGGGCCAGCACTTACAGTGACATAGTCTACACAGGTGCTTACAGATACAAGGTTCCTCTCATTTCCTGGAAATCACAGGTCTACATTTATTTCTTTCATTGGCACCAGGCATATAGGGAATTGTTACAACAATTTTCTTTTTCACTTTTCAGTCTACTTTAAATATTTTTCATTTTTATCAATTCATATTATTTTACTTAGTTACAATACCTATTATTGAATGTCACCATTCCATTCTAGACTGAAGAAAAATATCACACAACAAACATTTATATTTTCATGTGTGTTAACTCTCATTATTATTGAACTTTAAGTTATACACAATCAAGGAAAAAGGGTCAAACTATCAAATCCTCACCCCTTCACTACCTCAGAGGATAAGACCAATTGGATAGATTTCTTGATGAAGAATGACTTAATTTTCTTAACTTTTTTTTTTTTGTTTTTTTTTTGTTTTTTCGAGACAGGGTTTCCCTGTAGTTTCTAGAGCCTGTCCTGGAACTAGCTCTTGTAGACCAGGCTGGCCTCGAACTCAGAGATCTGCCTGCCTCTGCCTCCCGAGTGCTGGGATTAAAGGCGTGCGCCACCACCGCCCGGCGAATGACTTAATTTTCATGGAAATCTTTTTCCTTGGAAACATTGCATGCCTGATTTGTGAAACATTGAATAAATGTTACAAAATCTGTCTGTATACATTTATAATAAAGTGTTTATAATATACAAAGCTCTAGATTAAGCCAATTAGCATCCAATGATCTTGATGGCAGTTTTCAATTTTCTAACCATATAAAAAAGGAAACTTTACCACTGAGTAGTACTCCACTGTGTAAATGTACCACATTTTCTTGATCCATTCTTCAGTTGAGGGGCATCTAGGTTGTTTACAGGTTCTGGGTATTACACATAATGCTGCTATGAACATAGTTGAACAAATGTCCTTGGTATGACTGAGCATCCTTTGAGTATATGCCCAAGAATGGTATTACTGGGTCCTGAGGTAGATTGATTCCCAATTTTCTGAGAAACCACCATACTGATTTTCAGAGTGGTTATAGAAGTTTGCATTCCCACTAGCAATGGATGAGTGGTTCCCTTTATTGTACATCCTCTCCAACATTGCTATTTTTGATCTTAGCTATTCTGGCAGGTGTAAGATGGTATCTCAGAGTCATTTTGATTTGCATTTCCTTGGTGACTAAGGTTGTTGAACATTTCCTAATTTGAGATTTTTCTGTTGAAAATTCTGTTTAGTTCTGTATACCATTTTAAAAATTAGATTATTTGGAATTTTGATGTCTAATATCTTGAGTTCTTTATAGATTTTGGAGAACATCATTAGGTGTCTTTGTATTGCTCTGTTCCTTTACCAAAATAAGAGTATATGACTTTCCCGTAGGCCCGTGGGTCTGTTCAACCTCAGTTCTTGGCCACCTGACAGTTTCAGATATGGATTCCAAATTAGGGATTGGGCCTTCAATACAGTAAGATAGTGTTTGGATATTCGCATAATGTTTGTGCCACTTCTCCATCAGGTATATCATGTATCCAGGGAGGGAAAGATTTTAATCACTTTATCAAGGTTGAAAGGAAAAAAATGCTTTCTTGGTGACTCTCACATCCTGAGGTCTCATCTGTTCAAGGAAGCAGAGAATATTCAAGTAGCCACAGAAGCTGTTAACTGAAAATACTAAGCATCCCAGAGTGTGTGCAGAAGGATAGATAGGAGTAGAAGAAACTGTCAGTCCTAGAAACACAGGCCATGCCTTTTCAAAATAGGTCCCATCACCTAATCCTGGGCAACAGGCTACGAAGAAAAAAAATACACATCATTCCTTGCACTGAGTAGATTTTTATTTATTTTTTTATTTTCTAAAAAAGGAAACCTCAAAAACAAATTGTTTTGATAAAACATGGCATAGCAAGATGCAAAAAGACTAGGCACAAACCATCATATCAAGACTGGGCAAGGCAACCAAAGAGCAGACAAAATAGGCAGAGACACCCCACTCCCACTGTTAGGAATTCCACAAAAACCCCAAGCTAAACAATCACAACATATATAACAATTCTTTTCTTGAGGGAAATGGTGGAGCAATGGTTCTGTGGGAGAGGGGAGGTAGGGGAGGAGACTGGGGTGAGGAAGTTGTGGTCAGGATGTACTGTATGAGGGAAGAATAAAGAATAAGAAAAGAAAAACCAATAAAAAAGAACCACATTATTTTGAGCATTTCATGTCCCCAAATGACAATCACAATAAAGAAATTAGTTAAGACTAAGCTATTTGAATACTACAGAAATGTAAATGTATTAGATATAATATGAGTTTTTTGTCTTTGATTTGTCTGTATAATTTCATTGCTTTCCCCATGGTAACTATTTCTACCATATGTCCATGTATTATTTCTTTTTTCCTGCATATGTGTGTTGTAAATTTCTATACAAATGTACATTTCTCTTCTGATTGAGATAAAATCATTTTAAAACCTATTGTTACATGATGAGATTTTTCTTTTCATGTCTATTTTTTCACATTTATTTTGTGTCAGTACTCCTGGATGCCATGGTACATGTGTGGAGGTCAGAAGACAACTTGTGGGAGCCAGCTCTTTCCTACCTCCGTGTGGTTTATGCCATTAGTCATCAAGCTTGGCAGCGGGTGCCTTTGCCCTCTGAAGCATCTCATCTGCCCATAACTTGAGGATTTAACTTACAATAAGTCTTTAGAGAATGTCAGGTGTGAAGAACTGGAAACAAAGGTAAGTTATGATTTTCAGCAATTTCCTGTTTTCTCTTGAAAGAATATTAAGGGGAAAATAAGAGTTAGGGCTCAGGTGCCTAGGAACATTGGTTCCGCTTCGAGTTTACCAGGGAGGCCGGGTCAGCTCTGCTGCACTAGCCCTCAGGGCAGGCTCAGCTCTCCTGTGCTGCCCAGGTGAGGTGCAAGCCCGTGGTGAGGAGTGGGGCCATCTTTCTCGAGTGCAGGGGGTACCTCTCCTCCTGTACTAACCAGCAAGGGACATGGCCAGCTCAGCATGACTCTCTTACCTCAACACATGTTATTACTATGATCCTTTGTGGTAACACAATCCATGGATGTCCGCACAGACTCCAGCTGCAACAGGACCATGGACCCAGACATGGTTCTCAGCAGACATAATCCCAGACCTCCGTGTCTGCTTCAGGACCTTGAACCAAGACTTGACCTTTGGCTATAGTCCAGGCCTGGACAACGTGGGTGGCAAACAGGCCATTCGCATCGGTCTGTTCCTTAGTACCCTCACTTCTTCATATCTGCCTCTTTCCTCAGGCTATGAACCATTTCACCTCTCTCTCCCACCTCCCCACCCTGTAGTTGCTCACCATAATGGTGCCTAACAGCCCCACATCAGAGGCGCTGGGCAGGCTCCTGGTTGGCTCAGAACTTTTGCTGTAGTTCTCGTGGGCCCAGGGCTAGAAACCCCAGACTGCACTTGATTGAGTCCAGCTGGCTCCAGCCACATGGCAAGGCTCAGAGCTTCTGCTGGAGTCTTCTCGCAGGTTCTTTGTCTGTCTATCTACCCGCTTGTTTTATTTCTGAAGCACAATTCTTTTAGAACCAAGGAAACTACCTTTCTGGTAAGTTACGAATGTGTTGTAAGTGTAAATGAGATTAGAGACTGCTGATTATGATTAGTGTGCACTGAATGACTGACAGCTGTCATTTTGGTTTTTGCCAATGACTATGAGAAAGCAGGACACTGTTGCAGCTTCCTGGGTGTCCAGATCTCATGCCTTTGATGCTTTTTGCAAAAGAGAATTTACAGCGAACCCTTGTACCAAGAAGATGTTTGAAGAGGCTATGATTTAAGTGGCAATCATTTTGTTGTTCCAGGTAGAATCTTGGATGGCTCCACAGAACTATACAATATGCGAGGATAGCACGGTAATGATACCCCAGTTATAAGACCTTCGTGATCTCCGATTCTCTCCCAACACTGCCACAAACCCTTCACCTTCCCTAACAGCTCCTTTAACCTCCTGAATTTCATTTTCATCCCCCTGAAGCGGTGTCATTTCCAGAGAAAGTAAAAAAAAAAATCCCAGAGGCTCTTTATAATGTTTGATGAACTGTCACAAGACCACTTAACTTGTTATCCAAGAGCACTTAACTAGAGATCAGAGATGTGAAGTAATGAATGGCTTCTTATAAAGGCTCGATCAAAACCTAGATACAGTCAGCCATGATCTGAAATCTATATTTCTCACTGGGACACCAAGCTCTCTCTATATTTTGAACTAAAAGATACTAGGTTCAAATCCCAGCTGTATCCTGTATTGACTAATGCTGCATTTGGTAGCAGTGTCCTCTGCAATGAAACTTTCTGTCCTGGAGAATGACCCATCGAACTTAGGAAGCAAACAAAACTTGCCTTTGAGGAGTTAATGCTTATGCAAATACCCTATGTCCATACTCCTGAAAGAAACTTCAATAAACTCACCGGTTTACTGAGAGGCTCCGATAGAGCCGTCTCTCTTCTCTATTGCTGTATGTGGGGTGAGTACATGTTTGTTTGTATGTCCTTAGTAAAGGTCACACAGTGCCTTAAAAATTGGGTCTCAGTCTCACTATCTGAGGAACAGGGAAATGAAGTACCCAGATGAAGGATAGTTGCATTCTAGCGCAAAGTAAATCCCCCCAAATATGGCACATCTTTCTTCCCCCATTGCACCCGAGTTAATAAAATTTCTTTGAATAGAACTTTCCTACCCCAGGGTTTATCTTTAAGTGAACTCAGGCAAGTTATCTATCATCTATTTGTCTGTATATCTGTCTGCCTATCTCTCTCTCTCTCTCTCTCTCTCTCTCTCTCTCTCTTTCATATCTATCTTTTGCTGTAGAAGATAAGAATGTGTGTGTGTGTGTGTGTGTGTGCACAAAATTTCCTTTGGTAAAGTTAAAAGAATTCCATAGGTGGACAATAGTAATTCTTGAAAATTATTATGAATATGCCTAAGGGTTAAAATAAACTTGGATTACTTATTCTCCACATCTTTTAAGGTTATTATAAAAGATGATGTAACTAGTTAAATGAGAGCATGGAAAATGATCTGACCTTTCTTTTCTTTCTTTCCCTTTGCTCACTACTTCTCAGTGATGACATCTGTGACGATAGAATGGGAAAGGACGAGGGCTCTGTAAAAACAACTGAATTTGTGGTTCTTTTTGGAATTTTAATTACAAGACCAAGAATGTTCCTCCAATTGAATTTTCTTGTTGTTAAAAAATCCATTTACTAAATCTTGAATGAAGAATTATATAATATGGATTCTGCATTTTATAATAAGTTAAACTCAAGATGAACTGCAATTTACGCAAAGAAGAGAATCCTATCTAAAGGGTCTTTAAGGTCAAACTGATACACAATAGAGAGATCTGCTTCTTAGACACCACTCAGATATGCTCCTCCAGCAGTAGCTGAGTTGTTTATTTAGATGAAAAGTTCAGGCATCTTTGATATCCAAATCTGAGGTCTATGAGTAGAGGAAAGTACAATTAACTCAGCAATCTTAAAACCACATCCCTCCATCTGTTGAGTAGCTGGGTCCGATTCTGAAGAATTGATGTGGGAACTGGGACAAACAGCACCTCATTGACAAACATGCTTTTGTCTTTCTACTGCTGTCTTGTAGTGCAATTTGTCTTGAACATCTTCTTTACGTCACACACGCTTCTGGTCCTTGATACACGAGGAAAGGGAGTGTTCTGCCATGTGGGTCGCATGCTGTGGGTTTGGCAGAGCACAGGCATGGCTTACCAAACCATTTAAACCCACGTGAGTAATGGAAACCCAACTCCTTTTCCATTTCCCACCCATACACACATCTGTAGAAGTAAAAGACTAAACAAAATGTTCTTTTTTTATCTTACATAAAAACAAATATAAGAATGAGTGGAAGGATATCGTCAAATTTACTGTAAGTGTCTCCAGAAAGAGGCCCTACTTCAGTAACTGAGAACTGCTTTTTCCTAGGCTTTTATTTGCCAGCAACACTCAACCTGTAAACTCTCAGCATGATGATGCTTTACCAAGTATCAGGTGTCTCTTCCTGCCAACGAGGATGCTGTGGGCTAGCTGTGATATGCTCTTCACCTTTAAGGGCTTGGGAATCTTCTTTTCAGTTATTTTATTTAACTTTATTTTGTCTGGTTGATAAACTGAAAAAGTAGTAGGCATATTTGAATCTCTTCCTGTCAAATCCTGCTAAAATAATAAGGAAATGAAAAAGGTATGAACCCAAAATGAAAAAGGGAGGTGACAGCAGTGAGAGATGTTTGTAGGTTGTTGGAAGCCAGAAAGGAAATGACAAAAACCAGCTTATTTAAAAGAAAGGCATACTGAAATTTCCTACTTTCAAAATGGTACTCTTTCCTGCAGGAGGTCAGAAAACCCTTCTTTGGAGAAAATGAGAAAACAAACAAACAAACAGCTTTCTGTTGCATGGAAATAAGTAATTGCTAGGTGTAATGGAACACATTGATCAGGAAGGACTATGAGAGTCAGCCTTGGCAAGAAAGTGAGATTTTTTTTTCTAAAACAAATCTGTCTTGCTTTCCAGTGAACCCATGGTGTTATACTTCAATTGGCAGGGCTTCCCCAATTCATCAATCTCTGTATGGAGGGCACTGAACCATCCTCTTAAGCCTCATTCTTACCCAGGAAATGACTTCCAAGACATAGAAAAAAAAAAAACCTTTTTCCAAGGAATACAAAATACTAAATAAATGGTAAAGAGAAAATAAATACAATGAAGAAACAGAAGCGAAAAACAACAAAAAAAAAGATATTTAGAAAGAGTTAATATACTAAAAAGGTTAAGACTGAATACATACTAATAGAATACCAAAAAAGAGATCAGGTAATAAATATATTCCCAATTAACAAGAGATAGATGTGTTACGAGGCAATGTTGATGAAATGTCAAGCAAATGCAGCATCTCACAGAAAGGAAAAGAGAAGAAATTATAGACTGGAACTCCATTTAAAAAGTCCTTGGAAAGGGAACTCATAGAAGACCAGAAAACTGGACAAAAGCAATCAGTATCAAAACCTATATTTCTAGATAAAAAGGTCTGGTGAATGTCTAGAGATAAAACAAATAACAAACAAACAAACAGTGAACGAACATGAAACCCAAATATTTCACGCCAAGGTTTATTAGAAAATAGAGAGAAAATTCTGAAAATACTCAGATTGAAAAAAAAAATCAACCCAAGGCTAAAAAAATGCTTAGATTGCTCAAAGAAACTTTGTGAATGAGGAAAAAAGGGAAGATTTTTTTTAAACTAAGAAGAAAAATTATTTCCTCCTTAGGAATTATAGTACTGCTTGACCAAGTTTTTGAAAAATGACCTTCTCTGTATCCTCTCTCAAAGAAATGTGGGTGGATGGAAAAAATAGAAGCGTGGGAGAAGCAGAGGCTTCCCAGGGTCATGGCTAGGGAATGTCCAAAGTTAATAGCTATGTCTGCAGACAATTATTTACACATTCATAAAAATATAATAGTGTCTGGTTATTGTAACCAAATTTTAATAATTTTTATTTATTAAATGTTATTCTTTATGGTTCTGAGGTGATATTGTGGTATGAGAGTCAAGAACCCTGACTTCCATAACAGAAGTAGTGCTTAAAATGAATTAATTGGAAAAACAGAAATAGAAGTTTATTATTTAAAATTAAATAAAATAAAATTTGCTAGAAGCATAGAATTATTTGCTTCTGGGAAATCAACTAGTGTCGGTCACAGTGAAGCAAGATTTATTTATTGTTTTTGCATTTTCAAACATGCATGATCTATTTTTTTACTCTCTTTCAATCAGTAAATTTTGTTCTTTCATACAAGTACACTATGTATTCTGGTAACTCCCCCCCAACTCTCTGCCATCTCCTTCACAGCCCTATAAATGCCTCTCCACTCTCTTTCACCTATTCATTATTTTTGTTTTTGTTTAAAGTCCAATGGAGTTTAATCACGGCCAACTGTATGATAACCATCAGAGCCTGGTGGGCTCCCTACTGGGCACATGACTTGGTTTTAACAGATTGGCAGCATGTGGTGAGGCCCTGGGAGTCCCTTCTGCTCCTTAGTTCACTGTTATGAGACCCCAACTTTTGTCATTCAAGTGCCAGTATACATAGCTACTGTGAGTTTGTGTTCCCCATGTCCGCGTCTTTCTTAGAAACCTGTATTTTTCAGCTCTGTTTCATCCTATTTAGGAATGAGCCCCCAGTCATCCTTTATCCTCAGCACTTGGTACATGTGTGGGTTTTTGTCTTTATCTACATTCATCACAAGGAGAGGCTTCTCCGTCAAAGACTGAGAGTAGCTTTTATCTATTGGGATAAATTATAGATATTCAGGGGGATATTTTTTTTTACTATGGCAGTTCAGCCAAGCAGCCATATTGACCACCTCCAATAACTGAAGAGATATGATTCTAAAGCTTTATAGTGTTAGAATTTATCTAAACTGTGAATTTGTATTCAAAAATTAAAAATGTTGTCTCTTGTAATCTATCAGTACTTGGTGTAGAAGTTCCTTCTGTTTGAGTGTTGCTTTCATTGGATAGTGAATAAAGAAACTTCCTTGTCCTAGTTGATAGGACAAAACTTAGGTAGGCAGAGTAGACAGAACTGAATGCTGGGAAGAAGAGCAGAGTGGCAGATGCCATGAATCTCCTGCCTGAGACGTATGCTGGTTAGAATCTTGCCAGTAAGCCACAATCACATGGTGATAGACAGATTAGTAGAAATGGATTAAATTAAGATGTAAGAATTAGCAAAGAAGTAGTTAGAGTTAATGGGACAGGCGGTGTTTAAATGAATACAGTTTCTGTGTAATTATTTTGAGTATAAGATAGCTGGGTGGCCAGGATGACAAGCAGCCCACTCTTCCTGTTACAGAGTGGCACCCAATGTTTGGAGAGAAATAACTACATTCATATTCCCAAATATTGTTTATAAATCTTTGTTTACATTTAAAGGGGGATATGATATAGATATGAATAATTTGCATTGGTATGGATCTTTCTTTATTGATATAAATTTAAGGTCAATCTTGTTATATGTATATTTCTGCTCTTGATTAAGGTATTGTGATTGTGTAGTTCATTTAAAAATGTAATGTATAATTAGGAAATACAGGTTGTTAGTGGATAACCATTGATAATAGTCAAGCTTGTAGTCATGTTATTTAGATTTTCTAGATATATAGAGATGTATTTCAGTTAGATAGGCATTCTTCATATATTTCAAAGACTACAGGATATTGCATTTAAAATGTTTTAATAACTTAGGGTTTTTCATGACAATGATACACCTCTGCTCCTGGCAGCACCAATCTACTTCAGGAGCATGATGGGCATTGAGGAGGCTCCTTATGGAGTTGGTTAGCCATTTGGGCAAGATACTGCTCTTGCCTGAACTGCTTCACTGGACATGTGGTACCCACAGAGAGATGACTGCTGAACTTGCCTAAAGGTGAGATAGTCCTTCAGGGTTCCTGCCTCATAAAAGAGTCTGTGAGACATTCTACAGGACACAGAAGAAAGTGACTGAACTGTCTTTAAAATTTTCAGCTCCATGGAAAAGTCTGCTGGATACTTTGGGCCTATAGGCTAAAGATGGATGCCCCAACAGTACAGAAGAACTTTGGGTGACTGTACAGGCAGTGAGATGTTTCTGTCAATTCTAGAGCTTTGGAAGTTGCTTACAATGCACTTCCTGTGTTACTTAGGTAATATTATATCCTTCTGGAGTCTTTGATAGAGTTGAAGAATTTATAGTTATAGCTTTCCATTGTTATGATAAAAGATAAAATAGATATAAATATTGTAACTGTAATACTTGCTTGATAACTGTTTTATTATATGTAGTTTTACTATGTTAAAGTTAAAGCCTTCTTTTTGTTTAAACAGAAAAGGGGAAATGGTGTAGGAGTTCCTTCTGTTTGTGTGTTGCTTTTATTGGATAATGAATAAAGAAACTGCCTTAACCTAGTTGATAGGACAAAACTTAGGTAGACGGAGTAGACAGAATTGAATTCTGGGAAGAAGGGCAGAGTGGCAGATGCCATGGATCTCCTGACTGAGATGGACGCTGCTTAGAATCTTGCCAGTAAGCCACAGTCACGTGGCTATACACAGATTAATAGTACAAGTACTAGCTAGAAAATTTCTAGTAGCAGAATATGAAAGCATTATTTCTTGCACACACACACATCCTAACATGGACTGCAAAGACCTTTGATGTCCATCCTTCTGTAACCCTGAGATGGAATTTTGCATTCATGGAATGTTTACAACATTCCAGTAGTGGGAAGGAAGGAATTGGTCGACAATGAAGTACTTACTGCTGCACAGAAAGGTCAAAATATTGACCTACCAGAGATGTTGGGAAGTCAGTGCTATGTATTCACAAAAGTGAAAAGAGTCAAATACCGAGGACTAGAATGCTACACGTGTTGCTTCAGTTCTTCTGTCTCTGTAATGCTACCCCACTCCTTTCAATTTTCTACCACAAAACTTTATTAACCACTTCTAATATAGTGACTTCCCAAATGCATAATATTATAAAAATGTGACCATTCTGTATATAGATTGCTTGCATTTTGTCTCTCTTCTCTATTTTCTCAGTTTTTGCTGTTTTATCTCATGTAGACCAGGCAGATGATACAAGGAATTTGCTTGTATAGATTTCTATAGGGTGTGAGTGCATACAAAATGGTTTTGACCTAATAAAGAACCCAAGTCACTTAAGGAAAATGAAAGTTAAATAACTGCTTAGTTATTAAACTTGTAATCCCAACACCTGGGACGATGGGGCAAGAGAATCTCCAAGAATTTGAGGCCAGTCTAGGTTACACAAGAAAGTTCCTGGCCAGTTTCAGCTGTGAGTGAAACATCTCAGAAAACAAAAGCAAAAACAAGCAGAAACATAACTGGTCTTTCTTTATATCACTAGCTCTCAAATAATGTTCTTGAGACTTCTTATTTATTATGAAAACTTGGCCTTATCTTAGGTTTGTTCCCAACTAGCTCTTAAAACTTAACTTAACCCATTTATATTAATCTATATTCTATCTTACTTGTTACCTCTCCTCAGTAATATACATCTGATTTTCTCCACGTATGACTGATGAATCTCCTGCACCTCTAATTCTTTCCTGGATCTTCTATTTCTCCCCAAAAGTCCCACCTCACTTCTCCTGCCTAGCTATTGACTATTCATCTCTTTATTAAACCAATCAGAAGGTGCCTTAGGCAAAGAGAATGAACAGAGATACATCTTCACACAGTGTATAAAAAGATTATCCCACATCTCCCCCTTTTAGTTCAATAAAATGATCTTTTTCCAAAATCAATAAATTATATACAATAATAAAAATTATCAGGGAGGAATTATGTTCACAATGTCTAGTACATTTTTATTTAGAAACTTTGAAGTACTCTATTATCTCTCCTATCTTGGTGAGTCCAAAATGTTTAACTAAATCACTTTCTATCATAACTTATATTACTAAACTAAAAATATCTCTTTAGGCCTTAAAATATTTTCTTAGATAAACAACTTAAGCTTTTATGTCTCTTAACCTTTATGAACTTTATATATCTTTTCTGAGTTTCTTTTCTGAATTTGATAACAAGGAAAACTGTTATACTATAACTATCTAGTCTTCAACCCCTTCAGAGACCTAAGAAGGATAATTATTACCTGAGCAAACAGAAAGTGCAGAGCAAGAAACTTCTAAAACTATAGAAAGGACCCAGACAGCTTACTGTCTAGAAAGTCACCCAAGGTTCCTCTGCAATGTTGGGGCACCCATCTTCAGGCTACAGACCCAGAATATCTTTCAGACTTTTCTTTGAAGCAGAAATTCTGAAGAATTTGTCTACCTTGTCTTGGAAAAAATTTGGTAGTCAACTTCATTTGTGTCTTGCCTGTCCAATTTGGAAAGCATACTGTCAGCAGTCAAGGAAAGGGACTTTCTTGCCAAGTGAATAGCTTTGCTGCATTTGAAGCAAACTCCATTTGGAGGTTATTTGGTGCCCATCAACTCTGAAGTAGATTGGTGTTGCCAGGAACAGACATATCTCACTCTCATGAAAATCCTTATGTTTTTTTTTTTTTTTAAAGATTTATTTATTAAGCATACAATGTACTGCTGGCAAGGTGGTTGTAAGCCACCATGTGGTTGCTGGGAATTGAACTCGGGACCTCTGGAAGAGCAGCCAGTGCTCTTACCCTCTGAGCCATCTCTCCAGCCCCGAAAATCCTTATGTTATTAAAACAACCTAAATTCCATATTTTGTAGATCTCTGAAGTGTTTGAAAACCACTTATCTAAAACATATCTGTTCAATCTTGAAAACGTACACATGAGGCTAAATAAAGCTTGTTTCTGTCTCCATCTAAACCATCATCACAATTTTACTGTTATAATTTCTTAATTATCCTAAACAGTTTTTAATAGTAGCTTTCAATATCTAGAACATTTTTAGATGTTTAGATGCATAGGTAAAATACTTTAAACAAGAGTATAAATATATATACCATATGTTGTAGCAAAAACAACCTTAAATTTGTATCAATATACAAAAACTGTTACCAATATAAAATAGTTGAGACTAGTAGTTGCTGTTTAGATAAAAAGTATATTAAAAAATCTACCCTTTTATTTTATCATTCCTATATCTCCCCCTTTTTTCTTTCCCCCTTTCCTTTCCAACATTAGATAGGAGAGAAAGAAAAATGGAGGAAAGAAAAGGAAAGAAAGAGATCCCTCAATCTAACCTCCTTTGCTTAGTTTCTTCCCAGACCATGGCCAATAACAACTTGCAACCAATCCCCCTAAAAGACAACAAATATCCATAACACATTGAATAATGAAAAACTGTCCATCTCGCCTCTCAGGAATGTGTTCTTTTAATTTGTTCTTTAAATTGCTTCCTCTTCTCTGAGGGGAAATTTGGATAATGTTTACGTCCTGGGAGAGGTAGCTGTATAATTTGTTGTTTAGTCTATGCATGATGGGAAAGTCTAGGGCTTAACTGAAGTCCTGACAGGAATAGTCTGTGAGGCTGGACCATCTTAGTTACTAGCTTTGAAGTTGTCCTAAATGTAGATTTTTGAAGAAATGGCAACCAAAGGCATTCTGTGAGGCTGGATTACTTGGGCTACTTGTCTTGTCTTCATTGGTGTCTGGTTCCTTTGTCCTGAAAACATATGAGCTCTTAAAGATAACATTCATATTTCTATTAACACAAGTGTGGAATGTGCAGTGTGTAAAAATCAGATAAAGATGATTTTCAATTGTTTGTTTGAGCAGGTAAAAGGCACCTACCAACATTATAAATCTGTTTGGGATATATAACTAATTGTCATGAGGACTCTGTAACCAATAAGACTTATCATGTCTTATTCAGTCTCAGAACAGTTCCCATGTAGAGGGATCAGTATGTAAGTTACCTGTCTTGTAGTTTTTCTTGATTTCTTTCTTCATGTCTGCAGCAAAGAATTCAGGATGTCTCACCTGGTCAAATCTGATCTTTATTAATTTTAAAGGAATACATAGTTTTTTGTTTCCTGTGGAAACGAAGGTATAACCTCTTCACCAAAGCAACACATTTCCTGACTTCCATTTTGAAGTTAAGATATTCTTAAAATGTGTTGGCTGTATTAATTTAGCAATTTTTTACAACACAATGTCTCTCAGCCACTGTTGTTCTTTGTTCATTAGTATTTAAAAATTTAAAGTTAATATGACACTATATAGAGTTCAAATGCCTGTGTTATCATACTTACCATTCTTACATGTCTTACTCTTTTTATATAACTTTATTTATTCTCTTTAAAGACTTCACTTTATTATTTTCAAAATATTTATCTTTTTCTATGATAAAGATATGTCTATATCCATTTTCTTTTTTTATTTAGCATCTAAGCACATTTTCAAACATACTGTACCTGTATAGAGGTTATCTCAGTCTGGACCTGGCTTTCTGTGTTCCCACAGCCCTTCTCTAACCATGTGAGCCAAGTCTTAAAGGGCCAGGCCACCTCCCTGTATCTGTAGGCTCCTTTTGCACCTCCCATGGCCCTGGCTTCTGGCTCCATCTACCTGGAGTCTATCTAGCAGGCTATTCCATTGGTTCTGGGCTACAGCCATTTCTTTACCCTTTGTGAGAGTTGAGCCTCATGTTTATGGGCATGAGTTGGGAGCTGCACCTACCTGCCCCATCTCTGGGTAGCTGCTGTGCCTACTCTGTGGCAGGCATTTCTACCTGTTCTCCCGCTGAGTAGCACAGTAGCTTTTCAAGTGTTCGGTGAGTACTAGGCCTACCTAAGAGACTGCATTTGCCTCTTAAGTGGGAAGTACTCTGTTTTCATGTCTGTAACTTTTCTCAGCTTTCTCAGGCCCTGTGCTTAGATATAAATGACCGACATTGGGAGCCAAATATAACCGGTCTTTCTTTATATTGCTAGCTCCTGAATAATGACTTGAAGACTTTTTATTGGTTACAAAAACTTGGCCTTAGGCTTGTTCCCAACTAGCTTTTAAACCTTAAATTAACCCATTTATATTAATCTTTGTTCTACCACATGGCTCGTTAGGTCTTCTTAATACTGTGTGTACAACTTCTTCTACATCTGGCTATTCTCCACACCTCCAATTCTTTCCTGGGGTGCCTTCTCTCCCTGGAAGTCTCACCTATCCTCTCCTGTCTAGTTATTGGCCACTCAGTTCATTATTAAACCAATCAGAAGGTACCTTCAAAAAGTGAGGAAGGACAGAGATACATTTTCACACAGTGTGCAAAAAGATTGTCCCAACACATAAAAGTAATTTAAAAATTACCAACCAACTATTTGAATTTCATTTTTGATGCTGAAATTACCTACCTTGTGACCTCCTGAAGTTTCCTTTTTTTTCTATTTTGGCTTTCATTTTTTCAGTCTTAGGTGATACTTAATTCTTCTCAGAATGTGCAATTGGTTTTAATATACAGCTCTATAATGGAATTTCCTTAACTATTTTTGAAGATTTTTTCTTTCTTCTTTAAGAAAGAGTAATGGGATATTCCTGACAACTATTCCTGGCTTTTGTTTCTATAGACTGGTTCTTTTCTACTTGCCTGAGTTATAGGTTATATACACTTTTGGATGTTATTTATACATTTGTAATATAAGAATTTATCTCTTTCTCACAAACACTATAGTTTTCCATATTATCCCTTACAACCATGTCTTAATGTCCATGTCTCTATATAGACTCTGCACTAAACAGCTTAAACTGAAAAGAAAAAAAAAGAACAATGCGGAGAAGAATTAATTTCCTTTCATGCCCCATTTTCTGTTCAGCATTCCAGAGTGCATAAATTTCTTTATGCAGTTAATTTCAGACAGGAGTTGAAGGATTTTTAGGTAATATTTTATTATGTTGAGATTTTTGGAGTGGTAGATAGAGAAAGAGCAGGACACAGGTGGTATTTCCCTCACAGAAGAAAGAGATGCTTATCAAGTACACAAAACATCAAACAGGGCCAGAAACAAAATGCAATACAACACATAATTATCAAAGTGTAGCTGTTTTAATATGTGACAAAGGTGACTTTAAACCAAAGCTAATCAGAAGTGAGAGGGAAGAATAACATACACTCATTAAAGAAAAATTCCTCCAAGAGGGTGTCATAATTCTAAACATTTGCACAACAAACACAAGGACACCTGACTTTATAAAAGAAATACTACTACATCTAAAATCACATATTGACCTAAACACAGTGGTAGTGAGTGACCATAATACCTTGCTCTCTCTAACAGACAGGTTACCCAGACAAAAATGAAACAAAGAAATGCTGGAGTCAAAGAATATCATGAATCAAATATACCTAAGAGATATCTACAGAACATTTATTAGAAACACTAAATGGTACACTTTCTTCTCAAAAGCCCATGGAAATTTCTCCAGAATTGATCATATATCAGGACAAAAAGGAAATTCTCAACAGATAAAAAAAAACCTGACATAATACATCCTGTCCGATCACCAAAGATTAAAGCTGAATATCAACAACAATAGTAATGGCAGAAAATATACAAACTCATGGAAGCCAAATAATTCAATACTAAATGAAAATTTGGTCAAGATAGAAATCAAGGAGGAAATTAAAGATGTTTTAGAATTGAACGAAAATCAAAACACGACATACCCAAACCTATGGGATACAATGAAGACAGTCCTAAGAAGCAAGATCATAGCACTAAGTGCCTACACACACACAAAACCTAGAGAGGTCTCATATTAATAACTTAATAACATACTTGAAAGATTTAGAAAAATAAGAAAAAATATACCAAAAGAGTAAATGAGAAGTAATACTTAAACCTGGGGCTGAAATCAGTGAAATAAAAACAAACAAACAAATACAAAAAAAATCAATGAAATGAAGAACTGATTGATTGAGAAAATCAGTAAGATTAAGAAATCTTTAGCTAGGGTACGAGTCTTGGACCTCTGAGGAGGTAGACATGAGCCAGAGTTTTTTGCGGAACCAAGCCCAAGTAATGGACTTTTGCAGGAGTGGACTAGACCAGGAACATTTATGGAAACAGGACTGAGCTACCAACCTAGGCCTGAGCAGGCCTGAGACAACGAACTCCACAGGAGCAGGTACAAGGGAGCAACTGCCAAGGGAGTAGGTTGAAACCAGAGACCTCTGTGGGTCTGAGGTGCAAATCCAGAACTGCTGAGGGAGTAGGCATGAGACAAGACCTCTGCAAGAGCACACCCAAGGCAGCAACCTCAACAGAAAGAGCCCCAAGCAAGCAATCACTGTGGGAACAGGCCCGAATGACCCTTGGTATCGCAGAGCAAACCTTGGGAGTGCCAAGAAACTTCCAGGAACAGACTATCAAACAGGATGACTGGAACCATGGCCCTGACTTCACCACAAGGAGCAACCATCTGAGCCTTGGATCACTGGCATCTGGATAGTTGATCACCAGGGTCACAGACAGCGCTAACTACACCAATCAGAGGAAAAGATGGGTAAACAAGGTAAGAACACACACAACACCACAAAGAGCAAAACAACACCAGTAAAAACTAGTGACCCTGTAACAGCAAGACTTGAACAAACAAATATAGATGAAGCAGAAGAAACTGACCTAAAAAATAACTTTAGGAGAATGTTTGAGGCTCTTAAAGAGGAAATGAAAAATTCCCTCAAAGAAATGTAGGAAATGACAAACAAAAAATTGGAAGACATCAAACAATCCCTTAAAGTAAACCATGAAAAAGAAATCAAACATATAAAAAAACTATTCAAGACTTAAAAACTGAAATAGAGTCAACAAAACACAAGCTGAGAAAATTATAGAAACAGAAATATTAAGAAAACAATCAGGAAACACAAATGCAAAGCTTTAACAGCAAAATATAAAAAATGGAAGAGAGAATCTCAAGTGCTGAAGATACACTGGAGGAAATAGAGTCATCAGTCAAAGCAAACACTAAATCTAACAAAAGCTTAACACAAAATATCCAGGAACAATGGGACACCGTGAAAAGACCAAATCCAAGAATAATAGGAATAGAAGAAGGAGAAAAAGTTTAATTCAAAAACACAGAAAATATATTTAACAAAATCATAGAAGAAAACTTTCCCAACCTAGAGAAATATATGCCTATGAAGATACAAGAAGCTTAAAGAACACCAAATAGACTGGATAAAAAAAGTCCCCTTGCCACATAATAATCAAAACACTAAACATACAGAATAAAGAAAGAATATTAAGAGCTGCAAAGGAAAAAGACCAAGTAACATGTAAAGACAGTCCAATCAGAATTACATCTGACTTTTCAACGGAGACAATGAAAGCCAGAAGGTCCTGGTCAAGAGTTATGCAGACATTAAGAAACCACAGATGCCAGCCCAGACTACTATACCTAGCAAAACTTTCAATCACCAAGAAAATTTAGAGAATCATAACATGCTTTAAACATCTGCATTCCATAGGCAACAAGCCATTCCTCTATGAAGTCTGCTACAGTTCTTGCCTCCATGTTCTTGCCTTGAGTGCTTACCCTGACTTCCCTCAGCAATGAGCAGCTGCTTCTAAGTGCAGGATGAAATACATCTTTGGTCTTGATGTTCTACAGCAGTAGAGAGTAACCTAGGGCCCAAGGTTTCTATTCTGATCACTTTTAATGTGAGATCTGTCTTCCACTTGGCTTCCTGGTATATGTGTACTGTGACCACTCAGGTACCACCAATGCATACCTCTTTGAAATCAAACAAACAGAATCAATCATACAGCACATTATAATTTAAAAACACCAAAGTAACTTTACCTGAGGCCTTCAGTGTAATTTCCTCAAAGATTTAGGTTTCTAAATGGCCACTGATTTCATCCTCAACTTTCCCTTTCTGTGACTGATTTCACAAACTAAGAATGTTAAAAAAGAAATCAGTCACCAGCATATAGTTGCTGGTTATAAGCCTGATTTACACACACACACACACACACACACACACACACACACACACACACACAATGATTTGTGGGCTGCCTGAGAAGCAGAAACTATTTTTTAAAGCAATTTTTGATTTGTAGAAAAAGTACTGCTTCATGAGTACATGGATATGGATAACGGAATGCAAAACACAATTTTATTAGTGCTGATGTTTTCTTTTTTCTTTTTTGTATATGTGAGTGTGGTACATACGTATTCATGTCTTGTGCTATGCCTCTGTGTCTTATTTCCTTGAGAAAGGGTCTCTCACTGAATCTGGAGTTAGGCTGGCCACTGCCAGTGATACCCCTGTCCTCATCCCTCTCAGTGCTTAGAAAAATCTAGCTTATATGGATCTGGAAGCTTCATAATTAATGGCTAGGTCCCATAGGGCTGGGAGGAGACCTACCAGAGGAGAAAAGTAATCATCAGTCTCACCCAGATGCCACCTCTGTGAATTATACTAATGATTTACTGGCAAGGTACAGTGATATTTCATTCATATTTTAATGAATAAAGCTTGCCTGAAGTTCAGAGAGTAAAACAGCCACACTCATCAGCCTTACAGACCAGGCAGTAGTGATACATACCTTTAATCCCAGTAGCCACATTAGTTTGCCATAGAAACCGGGCAGTAGTGGTGCACATCTTTAATTCCAGCCCTAGATAGGAACATAAGACAGGAGGAGACAGTTCTCATACACAGTCTCATTCTGAGATTCCTGGAGGCAGGATTACCATTCTTTTTGGGCTGAGGTAGAAGTAAGATCCAGTGACTGTTTTGCTTTTCTGACCTTCAGGTTGAACCTCAATTTCTGTCTCTGGGTTTTTAACTAATTGTGCTACAGCAAGACATACCCACTGGTTCAATAATGGCATGAATGCCACAGGAGTAATCAACCACTCTCTGATTGGATTTAAGGCCCACTCCATAAGATAGAACTCATACCTGTACCATTAGTGGGATCAAGAACCTGTGGATAGACAGGCCATAAGTCTTAGAGGAGAATCTTCTGTTATTTTGATAAAGAGCATAGTTATAAACTAGTTCTTAATGACTTGTTCCTATATCCATAGATTAGAGCATCAACCCTCATCAAAGAAGCTTCTTTCTGTGGTAGAAGGCAATTCATACAGGGACCCATATCTAGTTCATGTTCAGAGAATAAGAGACTGTGTGCTTATCAGCTCCAAATGGGGCATCTGTCTCACACTACCTCTGTGTGAGGATCAGAGATCTTTGAAGACTAATGGTAAAGGGACAATGATAAGGGACAGAGGCAGTGCATGACTACAACCAAAGGCATTTTCCAAGCACAAAAGGGCAGTTGCAAGTATCAATGCATGGCAGTTGTAATAGCATGCAAAAGCCCTGCACAAGCTGATGCCAGGCAAAATTTCCGCATGGACTTGAGAGGTGATCAGGAAGTCCCACCCCTAGCAAAAGAGATATTGGCAATTGAAGGCTTCTTGGAGGGGGACACTCGTTTTTCTTTATGGGTTTGGCCCTGGGCAGGTAGACCAGGCTCCAGGAAATGCCTAAACACACAAGAGGATATGGGCAATGCAAACTGGATTAATGGGTTAAAACAGAAAACAAAAAAAGAAAGAATGAATGAATAGGGAAAAAATTAGGAAGAGCTAGGTATGTATATGAATATGATCAAATTGAATTGTCAAAGAATTAAAAAACAAAATATGTCTGCTTTTCTTATTTGTATTCTGTTTGGGATAGTTGGATTTTTTTTATATTTTTTGTGTAGTGATTTCTTTGGTTATAGAATATTGCAAGTTCAAATGTTTCTGTTACTCTTATGGAACATTGTATGTTCAAATGTTTCTGTCTCTTACTCAATGCTTCTGTTTACACACATGCAGAGCTTCCCTACCATGTACCATGACCGTCTCTATTCTCATCTATTCGTCTGGCTCACAACTGCATCAATACCACAGAATTGGCTGTTTCCCATATCCCCTCAGCTCAATGAGCTGACTATGGTGATTTTGGTGTCCATTCATCATGTAGCGAGGGAATTCCCATTGGATATTTTTAATTCTAATTTTGTTGGCAACGCTATCTATGTCATCATTCATTTTATGAGAAATCAATCAAAGGTATTTTAAAGTGTCCATCTGATAATCTAGCATACAATTAGCTCTGAATTCATGTTTATTGTCCATTTTCTTACTTAGCCTTCTCTTATGTGTTTGATTGTATGTGCATAAAATGATAGAAGCTATGGAGACTAATATTCCTAAGAGGATTAATTCCAACTTCTGCCCAGATAGTTAAGATAATGGGAGAACAATTTTGTACACAGATGGAACCAATTAAAATTTGATTTTGCCTTTTGTAAGGTCTCATGTATTTATAGTTAGTATAGACTTAACATGTAGTCTTTTGGCAGTTTAAATACAATTTCTGGAGAATTTAATAGGATCCTGCACACCATCTAGGAACTGGCACACACTGCTGGAGAAAGGAGGGGCAGGATGCCAGGCACTGCTATTTTTGTCTCTTTGGAAATTTTGCATTTAAATTCTCTTGCTGTGGTGCCTTGAACTGTTTCTGGCCACTCAGCATTGTGAGATTGTGGGAAGTTCTATTACGCTTCTCAGATTTTAAGCAATTTTACTTAACAGGAAATATGTCCTGGGCAAAGCAGGTTAGCATGTCAGAGATGTCTCAGTGCCCTGCCTGTACCCCAGGATCTTGATTCTGCAAGTCTTGGAGGATGTGGCATCTCAGAGACAATTTCAAACATGTATTTTTTTAAGTCAATGGGGTGTGTGTGTGTGTGTGTGTGTGCCATGTCTTAAGAATCGAATCAAATAACAGCTTTCCAAAGTTTGTTCTCACCTTCCATCCTGTTGAACCAGTTTTTCTCTTGTTTCTGCTGCTGCTATGTGTATTCCAGACCAGACGGCATGAGAGTTTCTAGGCGATTCTCTTGTTTCTGCCTTCCATCTCACCGTAGGGGTGCTGGAATCATAAATGCATGCTACCTAATATGTTTTTTTTAAAATGTGAATTCTGCCCAGCACTTGGGAGGCAGAGACAGGCGGATCTCTGTGAGTTCGAGACCAGCCTGGTCTACAAGAGCTAGTTCCAGGACAGGCTCCAAAGCTACAGAGAAACCCTGTCTCGAAAAACCAAAATAAATAAATAAATAAATAAATAAATAAATAAATAAATAAAATAAAATGTGAATTCTGAGGATTGAACTTAAGCCATCAAGCTTGAGAGGCAAGAGTTTGTAACCATGGAGTCACCTCCCTGGGCCTCCACCGAGGAGTTTTACTGTGGTTGTTTGTGTTGAGTAGGTGAGTCTGCTACCAGAAAGATTAGTGATAGGCAGAATTCTTCTTCAAAAGTGATTTTAAGTTGAAAATTCTTTTGTGGTTATTTCTTCTCTTGCCTCAATTGCCACTCTAAGTGGATGTACATGAGTATCACGGTCCTTTGTCCAGCCTGCTCTCGACTCCCAATTTTATTAAACCATCATCAAAATGGTGGAAGGAAAGTTACTTCTTGATTGTATGTATGTATAATACTATATATATATACATATATATGTATATATATAATATATATACATATATATTATAGGTATTGTATAATATGGTGATTTCATTCTCTTGGGATCTTACAGGCATTTAAATGTGTTTATCTACTGAGCATTTCTAGACTGTTTGGAGAATCCATTTCTAGACTGTTTGGAGAATCCATTGAACACTTGTTCCTGTCTCTTTTGGTTTAAGCTGCGGTGTTTCCTCCAACAGGTTACTCTCCACATACCCTTGTAGTCTCTCTCTCTCCCCCCCCCCCCCCCCCCCTCATTCTTTTTGCCTTTCTAGGAATTCTTGTTGGCAAGACTCAAAGTGGCTTTGGGTTGGCTCTATTTTTCATCCCACATTTTGTTCACAAGAAGCAATCAGTATGTTTGCCTCTGCTGCCAGTAAAAATGAGATTTTTGTTTTGTTTTAGCATACCCTGCTATGCTTGCCTAAGGCTGATAATTACACCCATTTGTTTTTAAAACCCTTGAGTCTTTTCTTCTGTCATATAACAATCTGTTTGATGGCTTTAGATTCCAGGAAACATATATAAGCCCACTGATCACTTTGATGTCTGTCTGCCTCTGGGGAAAATCACATCCCAGATCTCTTACTGACAGGGTACACTGACAGCTCTCTTTAAGAAAACTCTATCTTAAAAGACAAAAACAAAATCAAAAATTGAAAACATATTTTAAACTGTTTTTAATGCTTTTTACCCTTTCATTACTCATGGAGCTGCCTTACCAGTATATTATAAATTGGGTAGCTAACACCAGCATGTTATTATCTTAGTTCTAGATGCTAAAGTCCCAAATTGTAGAATTGGTAAAGCCACACATCTGCTCATAGGAGTCTTTCCCATGCTTTGGGTAGTTTTCTGACCATCCTTAGCACCCTTTAGTTCTCCCCTGTTGCTCTGCCTTCCCATTGAGATTCTATAAGGACATCAGTTATATTGAATAAGTGGCCCTTCTTAATTATTCCAGAACTTAGTCGCTTTTAATTGTTTTGTTTGCTTCTTAATGAACTTAACTCTAAGCAAGATAACCATATATTTGTAGAACTTTCTCCTAATTTAGCACGTTTAGGCATTATTTATTGACTTTCTTGTGGCATATAAGGTTTTTAACTCCACTGTAACTTTCGACACAATTCTATCACATTTCAATTATTTTATCATCACGATGATAGAACATATCATTTTCTCCTCAGTCTATGGGGATGGTTCTGTTCATTTCTTTGCCATTGGGATATCTTTAATAATTGTCTCAATCTTTCCATTTGTTTCATTTTCTTAGAACTTGAAAATAAGTTAATTTACACCATCCAAATGCTCTGTAAATTACCACTCTTCATTCTTCCACATGATAAAATTTTTCGTAATATTTGCAAACATTCTTATTTAAGATTTTGATACTTCATGTTTTGATAATGTTCCTCTCACACCTCCTTCCAGATTCACCTTCACCTCTCTACCCACCCAACTTCCTGTTCTTTCTCTCTCTCTTCTTTTTAAACCCATCAAGTCCAATGTGTTGGTCAAATCCTCTTGGTTCAGAAGCCTGCCCTCGAGTGGGGTCAACCAATGTGTGTCACACTCTTAAGGAAAACCACCTCCTTCCCTTCCAGCAGCTATCAAATGTCAATAGCAACTCAGCTAGGGGTGGGACTTGGTGCCACTTTATCTGCTCCATACTGGGACTTTGGAAACTGTCTACAAATGTCTATTCTATGCTCCTATCCCAATCTAGATTTTTGTATGGAATGCAATCCCTCCTCTGTCTCAGTTTAAGAAGGGGCAGGCCTTTTGTTATACCACAATAAGGTAGGCCTTGGGTTGACCCAGAGTACCAGAGACACTCAGGCTGGAGATCTCTGCTGTGTGTGGCAGATGTATCAGCTTCTGATTTTACCTGCCCAGCTCAGACCATGAAATGGAGCCCTAGCTGGAAAACACCAGATTGACATGGCTAAGTGTTTGGTTCTCTGCTGATGCTGAAACTGAGTTTCTTTTTCATTTTTCTTATTCCCTTGGAGGAATGTGAACTTGTTTTGGGAGCCAAAACAAACAAACTTGAAGAAGATCTATATCATACCCAGCCACAAAAGGATGGGAATTATAAAAGGCAGAAAAAATGGCTTTGGCATGCTCCTTAGTTTCTGCCCATGCAGCTCACCTGATCATCTGTGAAGATAGTGCTGTCAGCCATGGGACCTCCTTTTCTCTCCCTATCTCTCTCCCTAGTATGAATTTGGGTGTGTACAATGTAATTGCAACTAGAAGGCCCAAATAATGCGCTTTTGTGATGGAAGATTACAGGGGCCTGAACTCACATGCAAAGCCTGAGGTGTGAGGAACCACCCTGTCGATTGTAGACAGCACAGATCCTGCGGGAAGTGAGTAATAGCTTACTTTGGCATGAATGCTAGCCACATTTATGTGAAATCAATGCTGGTAATTTTCATCGACACTCATTGCCTTCTAAAGACAATCTATGTAGGCAGAAAGCAGTCTTTCACAATTCTAACCAGAAAAACGGTCATTTCTTTTCCTCTACACTTGGGTATAATCAAGATGAAAAGGTTTTACATTAAGTATTTAGTTTTAGATGGCAGAAATATTAATACCTCAAGCAGGTCCAAACTCTGTGTTTGAAGATCTTACTCAGCCTCTTGCTTCCACTAGAGGGGTTTAGACTAGAGGTCAAAACCATTTAATGGGTGATTTATCTGCTTGATTTGTCAAGAGGCCTGGGAGCACGACACAGGGGTTAGGAAGATCTCTGTGGACCCTCTGTTTGGTTGCTTTTAGCATCTGCCTATTCTTAATAGTGCTACTGTGTTTTCATATGTTATTTTTGGTGCGTATTAATTTAGGTATCTTTTTCTTTTAAACATATTTTTCATTTTTAATTATGTATATGTATGTGTGTCTGCATGTGAGTATGTGCTAGTAAGTGCAGGTGCCTGTTGAGGCCAGGACCATTGGAACCCCTAAAGTTAGAGTTCCAGAGACTTGATAGACCTGGTCCTGGGACCTGAACTCTGGTCCTCTAGGAAGTATTCTTCACTGCTGGGACATTTCTCCAGCTCCCAAGTTAGCATTTCTAAGAAATTCTGTAGCTACAGGTAGAGCTAATGATTCATAGGTATGCTTCTGTTCTGGTCTGGTAGCTACAGCCAAAGGGTAAGGACATATTTGCCTTTTCTACTTTCCTCACATCATGTTGTGTTTCCAGGTATCATCATCAAGAATCTTTTAACTTTGCTTGAAGAATTCCTCTTATTAATTCTCCTCTAGGCTTTGAAGCACATAGTTTGTTTAGTTTTTATTTTTTTTTGGGATTTATTTATTTATTTACTAAGGCAGAATCTTGCTATGTAACATTGGATGTCTCAAGATTGATAATCCTCCTCCTATTACCTCCTATTGATTGTGATTACAATCATGGGCAACAACAATCGGATCTGCTTAATCTTAACAGCTATCTTTGCTTGCTATAAAATTCTAGCCAGTGTTTTCTTTTAGCACTCTAGAATGTTCAACACATTAACTTACCCTTATCATTCTTCTTGATCAGAAACAAGATAACAGTTGGTATTAATATTTTTCCATTACATAAAGTATGTCTCTTTGTGCTATTTACTATTAGAAAATGTTTTCATGGTTTCAAGCTGGAAAATGTATGTAAATATAGTTTTGTTTATATTTATCTTGTTTTTGTATTCTTGTTTCTTGAATTCATCACTTACATTTCACTAATTTCAGAAAATCCTCATTCCTATCCTAATAAGTTGCTTAAGATATTAAGTTTGCCTTTTATCTCATGCTCTGTGGAATACGTATGGTTTTGTTTATTCCATTTTAATTTGGAATTTGAAAATTTAAAATAAAGTATCTTTAATTTTCCCCTTTAAGTAATATTTTCATTTACTCTTTGAAAATTACATACCTGCATACAATGTATCTTAATCATAGCTACTCCCAATCTTCCAATTTTCCTCAAGAACTCCCCAATACATCTCTTTCTCTACTTTATGCCCTATTATTATTATTATTAATTATTATTATTATTATTATTTTCTGTTTTTATTCTACTCTGACTATGCTATCCTATAAACTTTCTATTTCATCTATCTTTTCAAGATACAGTTGTTAATATGATTTCCACACAATTCTTTCCTTTTCCCTCTTGGTTTGTTTGAAAACCTTTAATTTTTGATTTTAGTATTTCAACTCTCCCTTCTTTTTATCCTGAAAAATCTATATAGATACATTTATGTTTATAATAGTTCTGTTCTGTCTTCTCTTTCTTATTTTACAGGGCTCACTCAAATGACACATATGTATACACATATATGCAAAAACATGCATCCTATGTGTGTACTATAACCTATACAACTCACATTCTATTCTGAATTTTATTTTTCTCTTCATATTTCAGTTTAGCAATTAATTTTTAAAAAGATTTATTTCATTGTGTGTGTATGTGTGAGTGTTTTCTATGTGCATGTGTGAGTGTATGTAGTCTTTTGTGCAATGTGCATGTCTGCTGCCTGTGGAGGTCAGAAGAGCCATCTCCCTAGTATCAGTTTAAAATTAATATGTGGGCTGACTCACTTGCTTTTTTTCTCTCTGGCTATTTTGCAGGTTAAATTCATTGCATTCCTGGTACAGTTACATTTGTTTGCACTTCTAATTTTTTTCTCATGTAGTTACATTTTCTGGGTTGCGGTTTCACCTTATCATCTGTCTACTTAAAGATGTGAACTAAACTTATTTAAAAACTCCTGTCTGAGAACTCTAAAAGTTCAACCACTTGTAGGTGTGCTTTAGTGTATTTATAATTTGATAATTTGGGGAGGACTAGTAGTTTCTTCTTGAGGTATAGCTACTGTAAATATTAACGATGTTTAGAGAGACACCGTCTCAGTTCTTAAGAGAACTCTTACTTTATTCTCTAGCAGGCAGACTCCAATGCTCTTCTGATAATGATTCATTAAACATATAATTTTATTTAAGAAATGGAAGTCAAATTTTCAAAGGAGAACAGGCTTTAGCATTAATATACCATTAGGAAATAGATTTTGAAGGTTCTGTTGCACTGTCTGTGGCTGCATAAAAGTCAATACCATGCTTGATTAGAGGAATTAATAGAATTGTATATATTATATACATTACATATCACAATATTATATATAGTATGCTCATATTATACCATAAGATGCTTAGTATTTGAATACGATATTATCCCTTGATGAGATGTCATATACTAGCCAGCCTCTGTAGAATAGAGATGCTCACTTTGAGGACAACAGTGTCTAATTTTCAGAATTATTTTAAGATAAAAAAATCAATCAAACAAAAATTAATAAAATGCCTCATACCATTTACTTTTATTACATATTTATGAATATCCAATAGTTCTTAAAATTATTAATTGATGTCACACATCTTTTCTCTTGCTCCTCTTCCCTATCCCTTGTGTATTGTTGCCTGCTTATTTCTCCATCCAATACATTCTGGTCATTCTACATTGCAGTTGGACTATTTTCCCCAGTGTTTACCTTTTCAGGTCACCATGACTACCTTACAGTGCTAATGTGAACCATCTACTATGATACTTGTGAAGAATTACAGGAAACATAATTTCTGAGACAGTTTGGGCCAGTGACATAGTCTCTGAAGTTTTTTGACTGATTAAAGTACTACATACAAGCACAAGGAAATGTTAGACACCATTTCAAGGTCTCTTGTGACACAACAATAAGATTGAGAAGAGACTTTTGTATCCATAATCTTACCTTCATAGGAATAACGAAACTAATTTTCTTCTTTAGAAAATGCCATCTATAGAATCACCTGTGTTCGCAGTGACCTACCATTACCATTCCCCTCTCTTATCTCTCTTCTACTGCTGCTGACTACCTTCTCCCCAACCAGTACCCTTCCCATCTCCACTTATTTTTTGTTTTCATGCAGATTTTGTGTGAGTAGCAGTAGCTGCCATGTGCTCATGATCACAACAGTTATGATGTTTTCAGAAGGCAATGTTTTATAGCACTCCTTCCCATCCTCAGCCGTCATAGTCTTTGTGTTCCCTCCTCTGTGATGCCCTTAGGCCTTGGAGGTAGTGACATAGATGTCTCATTTAGCACTTAATACTCATAGATTAGAAGTATTAATATTGCGAAATGGTCATCTTGCCAAAAGCAATCTATAGATTCAGTGTGATCCCCTTCAAAATTCCAATGCAATTCTTCACAGAGGAGAGGCTTATATCCTGACATAGCACTAACAAATGCCTCTGTAGGCCTTGGAGGTAGTGATATAGCTGCTTTACTGAGGGTTGACAATCAGTTGTCACTTATTCTCAATGCTTTAAACAACTGTGAAACTTTTTCATTGATAGTCACAGCCTACGAAAAGAAATTCCTTTGTCTGAGTCTGAGGATAGAACTAGTCTATGGGTGACCACAAATGTTTATGAGATAACATAGTTACATGCCTATTTAGCAATAATCACCAGTTCATTCTCTTCTAGGGCCTGTGATCTCTTCAATCACAGGCTTTTAAGCAGACTTACAGTTACTAGGAATGTGTTACCTCCCTCCCATGGAGCAGGCTTCACACACAACTGGGAAGTGATTGGTTAACCTCAAGACATTCTTGCCACTATTGCGTTGGGAAGCACATTTTGTCTGATAGGTCAGAATTGTAGTACTCAGGGTCCATGTGAGAAGGACTGTTGATAGCGTTTCTCTCCCAGTAGACAAACCAATGCTTTGCCAATTCTTTTCTAAATGAAATATGAATTCAATCAAAACTATTATGTTTTTATGTTTTAATTTGTGAGATTCAAGACCATTTATTAAAGTATCTTTGAAAAGAGGATCCATAAACCTCCCAGTAAAGATAAAAATCTTTGGAGCCCATTCATTATGGAGGGATACCTTGCTGAGCCTAGATACAGGGGGAAGGGCCTTGGTCCTGCCTCAAGTGATATTACAGACTTTTTTGACCTCCATGGGAGGACTCACCCTCTCTGAGGAGTGAGTGGGGAGAAAGTTGGGGAAAAGGGAGGGTTGGAGGGAGAGGGGACTGGGATTGGTACATAAATTAAGATTTTTTTTTAAAAAAGATAAGAATCTCAGATTTCTTCTGTCAAGCAGATCATTTTCAAGGTTAAGTAGTGCTAAGGCTTTTGTATGGAAAGAATCTCAATGGAATATGAATCTCTAAGTTTCCCTTAAAAGAAAGCATGTTAACAATCTGCTGAAGAATGCTGACATTGTGACAGATGACAGAAATACACGGTTAGTCAATGGCATGTTCAGACGGGATTACTTTAAGGGAAAGTAATTGTTTTTTTTTTTTTTTTTGTTTTTTTTTTTTGGGAAAGTAATTGTTAAAGCACCAACCAATAAAGCCCAGAAACTGGGTTGGGATTTGCAGCTTCCTGCTGTCCAGTTGTTAGTGGGACATCAGGATTTAAGAAATGCGTTAGCCTCTGTGAATAACTACGTTAGATGTTTGATGGGTATTGCACTGAATTTGTAGATTGGTTTTAGAAGGATGCCAATTTTCATAGTATTAATGCTACTAATCTCTGAGCATGGAAGTTCATTCCATTTTATGGAATCTTCTCAAAGTTTTCATTGTAGATGTAGTATATAGGGTCCACAGAAACAGATCTACTATTATATGATTCAGCTGTACCACTCTTGGGCATATCCTCAAAGGGCTTTATATTTTATTACAGAGGTACTTGATTATCCATGTTGATTGTTTCTTTATGTAGAATATCTAGGGATAACCAAACTACTATGTGTATTCAACAGACTATTATTTAACTATAAAGAAAAATAAATGCATTTATCCAATTCACAGGCAAATGAATAAAGCTGGAAATAATCAATAAGGGAAATCAAATAAAGTAAATCAGACCCAGAAATATAAGCATTACATGAAAAATGATTGATATAGGAGGACCTAGTCCCCTGTGGGGACTGGAGGACCTGGGGTATATATAAATGATTAGCTGGGCAAGTCAGAGGCAGCAAGCCAGTAAGCAGGGTTCCTCCATGGTCGTTGCTTCAATTCCTGTCTCCTTGTTTCTGCCTTGAATTCCTGCCCTGATTTCTTTCAATGGTGTACTGTAATTCATAAGCCAAATGAACACTGATTTCTCCAGGTTGCTTTTGGCCATAGTATTTATCACACAACAGAAAAATACCTAAAACACATTATCACATAATAAAGGGTTCTAGGAACATTGTCTTTGGGAGTGATCAGGGAGACTGGCCATCTCACACATCACAGTGCTGGGAGAAGTGCCAATTGCTATTAATTTCTAGAAAATAGCACTTTATGATTCATGATTAAGAACCTTGTATTACTATAAACATCCGGGAATCTTTTCTTCAGAAATGACTGTTTTTATAGACAAACTCTAAAAACAAAAAGGATTTTGCACCTGTAGACTGACAAATAAGCAGAAAAAAATCATACAAGTGTCCAACAAAATTAAATACTAAAGTAAGATAAATAAATATATTATGTAATTGATAGAAACTGTGTTTTCATGAAATACTCAAGAATATGGAAAACTTCTCATGGTATTACACTGAATGAAACATGCTAAAATTTATACATATAAATGTTTATCTGCATACACATGTTTGGGGAAAACCTGTTTAAATATGTTAAAACAGCAAAAATAATTTTTCTAGATATTTAGAATATAAAATTCTCATTGTTCTTGTTACTTTAGAGAGGGTGTCCCCACGTAACTTAAACTGACTTAGAATTCATGGTCCTCTTTTAAAAGTGCCGGGATGGCAGGCACATGCCTTCAAGTCTGGCATGCTTTATAATTTTTATAATTTCTACATGAAGAGTGATTTTTATTGTCTTTTTACATTAGAGAATAGCTTCACTTAAAAATTAGCATTCCATATGTTTCTGAGTGACAAAATGGAATTTTAATGCCTTGTGATGAAGTATGTAAGACTGATTAACATTGCCTTCAACTCAGTGGATTATTTACAATTGTTAGCAAGTTGGGTTGCTATTTACTCCTGTGTTTCTGTCTCCTCACCTTTCAGACGTGGCAAGCATAGCAGAACAATGATTTTTTGTTGTCATGGTTTCTGTCTTGCCCAGTTCCCCCAGCCATTAAGTCCCAAAGAAACCACACAGAGGTCTACATTTACTATGAACTGATTGGCCTAGTATCTCAGGCTTCTTATTAACTCTTACAACTTATATTAGCCCATCATTTTTATCTGTGTTAGCCACATGGCTCAGTACCTTTTTCAGTGAGGCAGTCACATCTTGCTTCTTCTGTGGCTGGGCCAGGACTGCAGAAAAAGCTTTCTCCTTCCCAGAATTCTTCTATTCTCATTGACTCGCCTCTACTTCCTGTCTGGTTGTCCCACCTATACTTCCTGCCTGGCTAGTGGCAATCAGTGTTTATTTAAAATATAATTGACAGAATTCAGATCATTGTCCCACACCATTTTTTTTTTTCAAATAAACAGAACAGTGCAAAAAAAAAAAGCAGACATTTCTCAGGGGATGTTGACACCTTTTTTTTTTTTTTTTTTTTTTTTTTTTTTTGCCTTTCACTGGTGGTTAGCAGATAGAGAATCTAGCCCAAATTGGTAAGCCTTCACTGTCTTAGTAAAGGCGACTATCTCCACAGAAGGGAGACAGTGTTATCAGGAAAGGAAGCCCATGGGCATACTCTCTCGCCCTGTCACTGCTGTCATGGTTTACCCACTAATCACTCTTCAGTATCTTGAACTGCTGTGCTCCCAGGCTGTGCCCAGTTTTCTGCAGCCTTTCCATAGCTTCAGAGGGACAGCTGTCTCCCAGTCCTTGAAAGGGTATTGTCCCTGAAGAAGCTTCAGAGACTGAATTCAAATGGCCTTGCCTCAGTTTTCTGTCTCATTGGCCCCTATAAAACAAATGGACTTGCCATATCCCCTCACATTTAAAATTGCCCCTTTCTGTGTTCCAGGGTCTCTGTGTCATCTCTGGTACTCATGAGATCTTTTGAATATTTCACTGGCTCCTTGTGGTCTTCGGGAGTAGCAAAGGGAAAATTATGCTCTTTTATTTTATGGCACATTATCACACAGTCTGTTAGCTGAGTAATTCCTTTCCCAAACAGCACATATCATGTTCTCTGTAGGTAGACGGGAGCTGGATACATATAGACAAAAATGATGATGAATACAAAGTCTTGAGAGCCTTAGATGGATTAGCTGATTGCTGAAGATACCACACACTTTGGACACAGGACTCAGAGGAATCAAGCTGGCACTGACATGGAAGCCTCCTCCTGGACACCACATAGTGCTAGAAGGTACAATTCAAGCTGATGAGGGAGAATAGTTTTAACAACTGTGAAGCCTGATAGGCCATCTCATACTAAGCAGTCAGCCCCAAACATATGTGGTATAAGTAATAGTAAGTGAACTCCAGAGGTAGTGTGGACACATATAGGTAACAACAATAATTTGAGAAAAGTTCATTAAATTGATGAGAAAAGTATAGATATGGAGAAGTTGAAAGCCGAGAAAGAGTAGTGGAAATGGTGTGAATATGGTGTACTCATATATCTCATCTCTGAAATATTAAAATAGTTAGCAAAGCAAATGTTTTGGAATCTTCTGTTACCAAGGATGGTTTGCAGCAGATTGAGGAGGGGAACAACTGTAAATGTAAGACTCGAGGTGAGTGAATGACCAGGGAGTAAGGGCTTGCGAGGCACAGGTTTGTGAAGAAGCCAGAAGAGGAACTAGGGGATGCATTCCCCAGGAATGAGGACACGTAAGAGACAGTGCTGCCAATGAGCTAGAAAGGACTGCCAGAGAACGTTTTGTGCAATTTTATGTCCCTTCAAATTCATAAAGGGTTTACCAGGCTCTTGCTTAACGCTTAACTTTCAGTTCCATGATCTCCTGGGAAAGTGCCATGGAAGCAATGTTGGAAATGACTGGTTTGGCTTTCTTGCTCTCTTTTGTTTCCTGAGTGACATACAAAGGCCACTCAAGGGAAAAAGTAGGAGCCTCTGCAGTGTGGTGTGCATGAGTTCTGCTTGGCTGATCAGATGAAAATAAGCAACCCCATTCTCTGAAATGAATGTGACATTTGAGACAAGGACCTGGCTACTTTTTATATCTTTATTCCATGTTCCCAAAACAACTTTTCTGTGGTCACTTTTAAATTTAGATTTTATATTATAGAATCACGTGGCAACACCCAAGAGAATTGAAATATATGATTCTGAAAAGGCCCAGCAAGATGTTCCCAGCAATGGCATTCTCCAAGGCCTCAAACTGGAACAAATCCAAAAATCTATCTGCTAGTGAACACACGGATAAGCTTAAAAAGTATTGTCATCAGTAATTAAGAATAAACTATTTGATATTTGTGTGGTACAGATGAACTTCAAAAAATAAACTTAGTCAGCCAAAGAAGATTACATATTTTATGACTCATACAAACTTTTTAAAACCACACAATTTTAAAGATAGATTTTAAGCAGTTGGTTCCTGGCGAAGGCAGGGAAGCAGGAACTTGATGGAGGAGGGTATAGGAAATTATTAGAAGCAATGGCAATATTCTAAATCTCTACACATTTATTAATGATCAATGATGGTACAAATTTTATGATATTTATATTATATACAATAAAAATTTGTTTTCAGTGAAAGTAACAGCATCAGCATCTGTTACACCTGACTTGATACTCTAACCTGGTCTCAGATTCTTCTCCTTTCATATCCTTTCCTGTTTCTAGTTTCCCCTCTGCCTTCTGCACATAGCAGCCTTTGTCTTGAAGTTAGTTGAGAAGGGGCAGAAAGGACCAGAGAGAAAGTGGAAAACAGTTCCCTTCCCAAACAACTGGATCTCTGGAGTTTAGTATCTGAAATCAATATAGCTGTCTTTCCTAAAGATTTGTTCGAGTCTGGAGCAGAAAGTATTAGTTATTATTGGGAAATCTGATCGTTTCTGTTGATTTTCTTACTTCCATTTTTTTTTTGTGAAAATGCCAGTGTTGCCTCTTACGTAGCAAACTTTAAAGATTCATTGTAGCTTAGATATGCGACATTTTGATTGATTTTTCTTTATACAAAGCTAAATGTCTTTCCTCCTCAAAATACAGCATATTTCTAATAAATCTCACAGAGTACTCAGAGGAAGGCCCTTCACTACAATTCCTTGCCCAATATCATTTACAAGCCTCCTTGCTCTTTGACGACAGAGCTAAGACCAGAGGCCAGCCGTCCATATGAAATTCCTCAGTGGTTTAATGGCAATCATCACAGCTTTCGTCCAAGTTCTCGTGCTCTCTCTCCTCAGGGCTGACTTGTTTTACCCAGTTCCAAAAAACAAACGTTCCTTTGCTGATCAATGGGCATTTCCTTTCCCAGAGGTTAAAAACCCAATATTCGTAATCAGAAACTTTGCTAGTTTCAGGACATCATGCATAGAGTTCTAATATTTGGTTTAATTGTCTACAAAATAAACCTTAAAAAAATCTTCCTTTTATTTGGTTTGTGGTAGACCAATTAGAAAATATATTTGTTTCTCACAGTTCTCACCCCAGAAAAAAAAATCCGAGATCATGGTACCAGAACAGAGAGGTTCAGGTGCAGACTCTCTTCTGAGTTATAGGCAACTGTTTTATTTTCTTGTATCTCACATAATTAAATGAGATGAGTGTAAGACATCTCTTATTGCCAAATGAAGCTTAAGTGCTGGGAATAGTTTAGATCTTATCCGATGTTGGCCAAAGGGTTCCTATGGGAAGTTCCAAACAATTCAGGGGGCTGCAAAGGCTACTGGTTGCTCCCCACAAAGTGATGGCAAAGCCCTGTAGCTGAAAATAACACCTACACAATTCATTGAATACAGAGAAGTCGAGGTGGCACCTACCTAGACCCTTCACCCCTGCTGCCTAGTGTTGTTGGTATGGGAAGATACTCTGCATGCTTCCCAAGGATAAAAGTAAACACCAATCCAACTATAAACCCTTCAGCCTACAAGGTGTCCTGCCTGCCAGATATGCTAGAGCCATGGTGGTGCAAACCTTTTGGAAGTAACCAAGCAACATCGTATTTGAGTTAAGGTCCACACCAGGAGTTGGAACCTGTACCTACCACTGCTTTGGTGATCAAGAGCCTGAGATTAGATAGCCCAGGATCCTGGGGCAAAACCAAATAGTACTGTTCTACTAAAGGATCATAGGAATACAATAACTTGTAATGACATTCTACTATATTTGTAAATCAATATCTTGCTCAACCATTATCAGAGAAGCTTCCGACTGGGCAGATGGAACAAATAACTGAGACCTACAGCCAGACCTTATGTAGGGAGAGATGGGGGTGGGGTGGGGAGTGGTAGAGAGACAGTCCTTGGAACACTCAGCCAGATGTCTAAATCAAATATTTCTCACAAGACTGGTGACATCTTGAATTTTGCATGCAAATGGATGGAAATAGAAAACACTATTCTGAGTGAGGTAACCCAGACCCAGAAAGATGAACATGGGATGTACTCACTCATAATCGGTTTCTAGCCATAATTAAAGGACATCAAGCCTTAATTCGGGATCCTTGAGAAGATAATAGGAAGGTGAACCCAAAGAAAAACATAGTAATCCTCCTGGATATTGGAAGTAGACAAGATCGCCGGGCAAAAATTGGGAACTTGGGGGTGGGGTGGGACGGGGCCAAGGGCAGATGGGGAAAGAAAAGTGTTAAGGGGAGAATGGGGAGAGCTCGGGGGAATGGGATGCTTGGGATATAGGAAGGGTGGATATGGGAGCAGGGAAGCATATATCTTAATTAAGGGAGCCATCTGAGGGTTGTCAAGAGACTTGACTCTAGAGGGGTTCCCGGGTATCCAGGGAGATGCTCCCAGCTAGTTCCTTGGGCAGCTGAGGAGAGGGAGCCCGAAAAGGCCAGATCCTACAGCCATACTGATGAATTTCTTGCATATCACCATAGAACCTTCACCTGGCGATGGATGGAGAAAATGACAGAGCCCCACATTGGTGCACCGGACTGAGCTCCCAAGGTCCTGATGAGGAGCAGGAGGGAGAATATGAGAAAGAAAGTCAGGACCGTGAGGGGTGTGTTCACCCATGGAGACGGTGGGACAGATCTAACGGGAGATCACCAACTCCATTTGGAATGGGACTGATGGAACATGTGACCAAACCGGACTCTCTGAGTGTGGCCGAAGGTGGAGGCTGACTGAGAAGCCAAGGACAATGGTGATGGGCTTGGATTCTACGGCGTGGATGGGCTCTGTGTGGGCCTTGTCAGCTTGGTTGCTCACCTACCTGGACCTGGGGGGAGTTGGGAGGACCTTGGACTTAACATAGAGGAGGGAACTCTGATGGCTCCTTGGCCTGGAGAGGGAGGGAGTGGGGGTATGGGTGGAGGGGAGGGGAGGGAAGAAGGAGGAGGAGGGGAGGAGATGGAAATTTTCAATTAAAAAAATAAATAATAATAATAAAAAAGACTGGGGTAACCCTGTAGAAGAGGAAGCAGAAAGGGTTTTATGGCCTCCATTTCTGTATTTTTAAATGGGATTCCTCAATGTGTGAATGAGTATGATTATATCTGCTCCTTGTGACTTTTCCTGTGTTTATTTTCTTCTGTTTGCTTCTTTTGTGCTATTTCAATTTGTTGTTTTTGTTTAATCGTTTTTCTTTTATTATTATCCCTTCGATGCCTATTTATTTTCTAATGAGAGACAGGAAGGGTATGGACCAGGGTGGGGAGGCACTGAGAGGAGTGGAGAGAGGGAATAGCATAATCAGAAAATATCAAATGAAAAAACTATTTTCTTCTTTGTTCCTGCTATTAGTTTGCTCATTTCTTCTCTTTCAGTTTAACTTTTTAATTGATTCTGTGTGGATTTCATATCATGTATCTCAGTCCCACTCATCTCCCCAACACTTCCCATCTGCCCTCTCTCCTGTACTTCTCTCTTCCCATTATAAAACAAAATAATATTTAAAATAAAAGGAGAGAGAAAAAGAGAAAAAAGAAAAATCTCTTGTGTGGAAACTGTAGTCTTAGACAGTGAGTCACATGGGTATACCCTTTAGTCCCTATTTTATTACTTGCCAGAGTTCTTTGCAATGAGTCACTAGTCTGGTTCAAGACCTCTGATTTTTGCTATACTGATGGGGAAACTCTACCAACCAATCACAACTAGTTAGGGTGTGGCCACCTGGAGCCCAGGTAGAAAAACCGGAGGATGCAGGTGCGCGCTTTCTCTTTGCAGTGCCCACTGGATCTATTGGATTTCGGAACTCCCATTCTTATAGTGTAAGTTTCCCCTCTTTAACCATTAAAGTATTCCTGTTACTCTTGAGCTAGCCTGGTTACTTATCATACCGACCTAATTCGCGACACTATGCCATAGATACTGGACTCTTACTGGGCTTCCTCTTGAATATCCTGTTGTCCTGTGTTAAGTATATCCTGAAACTTTGGGTCTGCAGGGCCAGCCTCTTCACATCTCCAACTCATCACAGATGGGATAGATGATGGGATGAGCCAACTCATAGCTCTGGATCTGGGTCTGGGTGGTTCAGTTAGATTGGCAGCTCTCCCTCATCTTCAACACAAGGGTGAGCTCCTCAGCACCTTGTTGTCTAGCTCACCCTATGTAGTAAACAGCAAGGGGTGGGGCTGGTTCTTCTGCACTCATGTCCTTGTTGCCCACTCACATGCACCCACATGTTGTGGGACAATGGTTTTACCCTTTAAAGATTTGTTTCTTGTACTTGTTTAATAAAACGCTGAATGGACAGTAGCCAGACAGGAAGTATAGGCAGGGCAATCAGGCAGGAAGCAGAAGTGGGACAATGAAAACAGGAGAATTCTGGGAATAGGAACGATTCAGTCTGCAGTCATCACCCAACCGCAGAGGAAGCAAGATGAGAATCCCTCACTGATAAAGGTACCAAGCTATGTGACTGACACAGACAAGAATAATGGATTAATGTAAGATGTAAGAATTAGTTAATAAGAAGCCTGAGCTAATAGGCCAACCAGTTTGTAATTAATGTAGGCCTCTTATGTGTTTCTTTGGGACTGAACAGCTGTGGGACCAGGTGAAACAGAAATCTTGGACAACAAAAAAAATCTCTGTCAACACCCACATCACGGGGTCAGCTCTACTGCATTGCTCAGGTGAGGTGCAGGGCCTGTTCTCCTGAGTGCTGAAGTTGGTGAGTGGCAGGGCAAGCCATTCCACTCTCATGACCCAGAAGTCAGCTCTCTGCCTGCCTCAGGCATTAAGCGGCAAGGGGTAAGGGGAAGTATCTCTCCCCTGCCATGCGCCATAGGAAAGATCGGTAGTGGTCACAACTCTTCCATGCTCATGTTCTTGGGGCTGGTTCACTTGTGCCCCTGCTAGCTTGGCTAGTTCTACTGTGTTGCCCAGGCAAGGTGCAGGGCCTGCTCTCCCAAGTGCTGTAGCTGGTGAGGTGTTGTAATGAGAGTGGCAGGCTGCATTCCCGCCCAGATCCTGGCTGTCTGGCTAGTTTATGCCCCAAAATAACAACACACAAATTGTCTTCTTTTAAACACTGCCTGGCCCATTATATCTAGCCTCTTCTTGGCTAACTCTCACATCTTGCTTTAACCCATATCTAATAATCTATGTATCACCCCGGGGTCGTGGACTACCGGGAAGATTCTAACCCACGTCCAATCTCGGGCCGGAGCTTCATGGCGTCTGCCTGTCTCTGCTTTCTTCCTCCCAGAATTCTGTTCTGTTTACTTCACCCAAGGGCTGATTGGTTTTGCATATGAAGTATACAATGCTTAGAATCTAACTCAGGGCCTCACATGCTTGGTGATCTACCCATCAAGCTCCAAGCTGCTGTGCTATGAGTTTTTAAACAATTTTTTTTTTTTGGTTTTTTGAGACAGGCTTTCTCTGCAGCTTTAGAGCCTGTTCTGGAGCTAGCTCTTGTAGACCAGGCTGGTCTCGAACTCACAGAGATCCACCTGCCTCTGCCTCCCGAGTGCTGGGATTAAAGGCGTGCGCCACCACCGCCCGGCTGTTTTTTTAAACAATTTTAGGGAAAGAAGCAAAGCATGTCTTCAAATAATAAGTGTTGCCTGGGTCCATTGGCTGTTCTATTTTATCTGTGAATGAATAACACAAGTTTTATGCTATGTTAGAGGTAAAAAGATATTAATTTTCCTTAATTTTGAGTTTTTGTAAAGAGAGATTGCTAGCCTGTTACACAAAGTTCCCTATGGTATTGTGCAAGTTTAATTGTGAGACCTTTTCTTTGTGTTTATAGGTGGGAGGGGCAAGGCATGGCTGAGCACCAGTAGTTAGCCTTCCCAACCAGGACATACAAATAGAACAAGTGTTTTCGTGTTTTTAAAGATAGAGAAAGGCCCAGACTCCAGCATTTAATAAGACAATGCAGGTGCCAGGCCAGTTTTATTCTTCGGAAAGAAAAGTATGGCCTACGCCTTCTGCACAGAAGCTTTGACAAAAATTACAGTGTCAACGGGTCACACTCTTCGCCACAGAGAAGAAGGAAGGGTTCACCCACATTCATGACAGGTGTTTTTATTTCACTTACAAACTTATTTGGAAAGGTTTTGGCATGCACAAGTTGTTGGCACAAGTGCTTAACCTGAAGAAAGTGCCAAGTAGCAGAAGGCCCTTTCTTT
Source organism: Arvicola amphibius (assembly GCF_903992535.2). Classification (NCBI taxonomy): domain Eukaryota; kingdom Metazoa; phylum Chordata; class Mammalia; order Rodentia; family Cricetidae; genus Arvicola; species Arvicola amphibius. The sequence goes on along the minus strand of NC_052049.1, from coordinate 147,809,794 downwards.
GGCTAATAAAATCCTTCTACCTCTTTCATTACTAATCTCCTCCCTCTGCTTCCAGGAATTTCTTATTCTGAGAGGCCTAAAATGGCTCAGGCCAACATCTTCCCAGTGAAAGCTTAATTCTGTACTTTGCAAGACTGGAGTGTAAATCGCAGTGTTTGCTCACTCCTCACATTGCGTCCGTGTCCCCTTTTCAGATTCATTGTCATCCCGGCCCTCAGTCAGCCCACAGCCATTTCTGTAAAACACAGACAGTAATAGGATTGTCAGTCCAGTTAAGTTCGTTTTGGAGTGTTCCGTATTCATCTCTTGCTGAGCTGGCTGCAATTCCTTTCCTAGTCATTGGCTTCCTTTCTCGGCAGTTTCCTTCCTTTCTGTTTTCTTTGCACCATTGCCTCTCCTCAGAGTAATAACGTTTACCCTTTCCATTATGATTTTTGCAGTTCCTCTAAAGAAAGGTAAAATTTCCAGACTAGATGCTTCATTGGAATGCTTGTGGCTTGGAGTGGCACAATCCTCTTGTGTTCATGTACATCCAATGGCAGTTTGCTTCTTGTTCATAGTCTCTGGGTGGTGAAAACTTTTTAAGGACCAGTCCCTGCCTCAAGGGACTCATCCACTGTTCTCCATGCAGATTCTTTGCCAATGGGAATTTTATAATCTCTCTAGTGTTCAATAGTGCCTCCTAGGAAGTTCTGCCCTCTGCTTAAGTATGCACATAGATGACGTGAACTGGACAAGGTAGAAAGTCCTTTTGTCTCTTCATTTCAGAGATGGTTTACTTCTTGATTCAGGTCTAGGTCTAGTTACAGAGGCTGCCTTATTACCAACAAATCACACTTAGTCTTTTCTAGCAGGTTCATTATACAAACAAGGCATCTTAACTGGGCAGTCCACAAATACTTCTATGCTGGTAGGTAAAGATTGAAAGATGGCCTCAGTGAGGATCTTAAAACCAGGACAGAAGTTTAGATAGATTCTAGAGGTGAAAAACACTTTTCTTTCCCTCAAATCAGTTTGATGTCAAATCACCAAGAAAATTTATATTTTTTTCTATGTTTGAGGAAAGAAGAGCTAGCCAATAGTCTCTTTTTAACAGCCGTTGACATGCATAGTTTATGAAACCAAATTGTGAATATAATTGATATGTTACTCTCATCATTCATGGGCTTAAGAGTTACTGAAGGCTGGGCCAACTCAATGGAAATTTTTCCATTTTAGATTTCTTTACCTGAGCCTCCTCTTTTGCATCATGAAATTCTGCTTCGTATGACTTAGATCTGTTCAACACTCTTCTGTGTTTTACTTCTCTCCCTTTTAAAGACCCAAGAAAAGAGGAAGCATTGCATTCATACTAGCTAACCTCGTGAAACCTGTGCACACCAAAGGTAGCGGAATAAAATCCACTATGAAACTTCTTGTAGAGTTTCAATTATGATATGGAAGGTACAGTTTGGTGCATTTGATTCTACTCTGTGGAAAATACAGCACAGAGAATTTTGGGTCATAGTTTTGGCGCTAAAACTGACATGTATTTTGGAGACTTTTGAGTGATGGCAAGTCCTAACCTTTGTTGTAGAAGCTGAAACACTGTCAGAGCATAAGAACATGCTGTGTTGGGTCGACCATGTATCCTATCTTCATAAAGCCTGCCCTCATTGTACTAAATTTGAGTGTAAATATTTCTTCATCCGACTTTCTCATTTTAAATTAGCTTCTGGTGAAGCATAAATGACATCATTGATGGGGAAGCTAACACGTTATTAAAATTTCTTAGAAGTCACTTTCATTTCAGCAATGCTTACAGTACAGGCTTTGTGTAAACGGGTTTCAGGATCTAATTACCAAATTTATTTGAAAGTCACATCCAACAAATATAAAAATCCACCAGTCCTCTATAATTTTTTTAATGGGATTGCCTTCCAACATAGAAGTACATGAAAAGGAAGAGGATGAAGTCATTATTCACTTCAGCCTGGAACAAAGTGCAGCTTTTCTCAAGTGTTTAAATAAGTCACCACTTACAAGACGTTTTTAGGGGGAACACGGCAAAGTAAGCACATTTCACATGCGGCCCTTACAAAACTCTAACTTTGAGGCAAGACATTTGAGCTAAATGTTCATATCCTCAATTCATTCTCACTTTTGTTTGCATGGGATGTATGTGCAGATGTGTGGGTGTGCATACACCTATGGATGTGTAAACAGAGGCGAGAGGACAGGAGTTGTCTTCCACTGCTTCTCTCCACCTTGTTTTTTGAGACAAGGTCTCTCACTGAACCCCCGATGATCACCATTGAGGTTATGCTGGCTGCCCGACATATTCACAGGTTCCACTTGTCTGTCCCATGATGCTGGGATTACAGGGATGTCTGTCTGTTTGTTTCTCCATGTGTGTGTGTGTGTGAATATATATGCATGTGTGTATGTTTGAACACATGTGTGCAGGTGTGTATGAATATGGAAGACAGCAACCATTTTGGTATTATTTCTTAGCTTCTACCTTACATTTTTGAGACGGGACCATTCACAGGCCTGGACCCCCTACTTGAATATACTAGGTAAGATCTAGAGATGATGAACAAATGCTCATGGCAGAATCTTAATCAAGCCTATGTGAGTGCAGCGGGGACTTTGTATTCATCGCATCAGCAGGAAGACTGTATTCAACCTGCTGATGACTCACCAGCTACAAGACACTAGAAACAGCAAACGGTCAGTTGCTTGGTAACTGTTCAGGAAAAAGCTCAGAGGATGCACACTGCTATTTTTAGAACTCATTTGCTCTTCTCTGGCTCTCCAGTGCATCTCTGCTGCAGTAGAATTCAAGTTTCTGTGGGAAACAACTACCACATGTGACCTTGATGAAAGTGGTTCTCAGAGTTTCTTTCAACTGCAGGGGACACTTCAGAATCCTCCACTTTCCCAGATGCATTCAGTGTGTGGCCATGTGACCCATGTGTGCCACTTGGATGCTGACCCTGGGAGTTAGAGGATGTGTTAAGTAGTGGCGAAGGCTATAGTCCAGATTTTCTCAGAATCTCTCTTTTCTCTCCAACTGCTAAAATCCACCAACCAATTATCATCACACTAGAAAATTGAGAGGAATTAGAAATAGTGTAAGTCAATTAGTTTTTTGAGATGAGGGCTGTTTACTGATATCACTTACACAATTAGGAAAGTTGAGTGGTTCCCACAAATACACTATACCATTCCTTTGTCTACAGAAGGATGCCCAAGCTGAAAACAAGGAACAATTTTAGGTGGAAACAAAGACTTAAATTACTGAATTCTTGCCCAAAGTGATTGTGGTTTAACAAACAATGGGTTCACCATCCATCCATTTTATCTGTACAGTAATCTGCTATCTACACTCTTCCATGCATCCTTTTCTCTTCCCTTTCTTCAAGCCCCCTTCTCTTTCCTTCTGTTCCCATGAAAGATTAAAGGTTTTCTCAGGTAAATGAAGGCTGTTTCACAACAACCCAAGAGAAACTCAGAGGGACTGATGTCTGATTCAGGGCTGTCACCATTTCCTGAGAACTATGTGAAAGACTGCACTGAAGATAGTTCCTGCTTTCCTGAGTGAAGTGGAGACAGAGTGAAGTCAATCTCACTGGCCTGGCAGGATGAGGGGACCTTCCCAAAGAGGGCTGCTACCGGGTCTTGGGAGTTACCGAGTCTCTGACTTTGGGAGGTATAGAAACAAAATATGGCGGTTCAAATCTCAGAATGTGCTTATTCCTTCAGAAATTCAGGGACTTGGTGGCTATCTGTAGAGGGAGTGGTGGAGGCAGGGTGAAAGAGGGTGCAATGAGGAACAGGCTCTGTAGCTAGGCTGCAAGAACTCAGATTTCTGTTAGTCTTTGGTCTGTGACTCTGAGTGCCTTGCTTAACTCATGCTCAAAACTATTTCCTGTTAAATGAGACTTGCTGAGTTTTCTTCAGGTTGGACAAATGTGTCACTATAATCCAGTGCTAACAAATCTAATAGAAATATTGGCCAAAATCTTTGGGAAAAGTAGAACAAAGATACCTTCAGATGGGAACAGCCTATTTATTCTTTTAGTGTCTCCTGTCTGAGTGCACAGTAAGTACCCAGTGTGGCTCTGAGTGGGTAGGCAATATTTGACTTACATTTTCAATTGCAGCTTAAGCAATATTGTCTTCAGATTTATAACACTATCTTCTATCTCCTCGTATTTTTTCTTCTAAAATACGTATACGTATAGAGAAATGAAAACAGATTTGTACACCAAGATGGAACAAAAAATGCTGAAGAAGTGTGTGAGTCAAGGCTTGATAAAGTTATAGGCACCCGGGGTTTCTTATGGGAAGTTTGGAATGTATTTATCATTTCAAATTGCCTCTTCATACTCCAACCAGAAATGTCAGGCATGTGGTTTTATTAATGTCTAGATTGTACCAGGCAATGGTGGCACATGCCTTTAATCCCTGCACTTGGGAGTCAGAGGCAGAGGCAGCTGGATCTCTGTGAGTTCGAGGACAGCTTGGTCTACAAAAGCTAGTTCTAAGAAAGGCTTCAAAGATGTTAGAGAAACCTTGTCTCAAAAAGAAAATAAATAAAAAAATAAAAATAAAAATTTAAAAAATGTCTAGGTTGTAATGGACATTATACACATATAAGTCTGGTTTAGAATCCATCTTCTTTTCTTGGTCAGGAGTCAGTAAACACTGAAAACCAAGATTTTCTTAGCTTATGCCAGTCTCTTGCTCAGTAGAGGCGTTCAGCCACCTCAATGAAAAATTAGTTATTGTACCCACAGAAAACTCTAATAGTGCCAGGGATGTGAGGAGATTTATCGTGATTATAGCTGACAGCTCTGGCTTGGTATAATGAGCTTCTGATTGTTGGACTTTGCTTAAGTGGAAGCTTGGTTTTGTTTTCAATTTTAGCTCTAATACTTTCTTTGTTCAGAACCAATTGTTCTTCCACAGATGGTTAGCTGTTGCTCTTTATGAACAAGTAACCTTGCGAGACTTTTACACAACACTCAGCTTCAGCCTGAGTCACAGGACTGCGGTGCTCTGCACCAAGTTTTCCTTGCCCCCGAGGCCTTTGGCAGCAGCCTTTCTGATATGAATACCATTTGTATTTTGCCTACAGTTTTAATAAACCCTTTCTGTTGGAATCAGCATTGCTCCTTCCAAGTTGTTGCTTGTCCAAGAAACCAATGCCTGTAAGTGCCACCATATGAGAAAGTATCTTGCAAAACCCGTGTCTTTGGTTCTGCGTACAGATGTTCAGAAGTCCTCCCAGGGTCTCAGGTTATTCAGGCTAGGCTGCATTTTTTTGTCCATGTTGAAGCTTGTTTTTAACATTTTAAAAGATCCTTTAAACAAGTCCAGTGATAGACATTCCTGTAAGTAAGATAATGAGAAGGAAGTCAGAGGCCTTTTCCTTGACTCTTAAAACTTCACAACAATTAAGAAGTTGTACAATCTCAATCTCCTGGGAACTGGATAGATGCTGTAGTTCACTGGAGTGGAAAAAGTGTTAGTCTGTTAATACCCACCTGACTAGCATTTTGGCCATCCACTCTTTCCTCATTTTCATTCCTCTGGTTCCTCCTCCCTTGCCATGTGGAGCAAGGAGTCTTGTCCAGGAAGCTGTAGTGAGTGCATCAGCTCACAAGTGGACACTTTAGTGTCTGAGACTGGAATAGAATCTCCCCAATCCATTCATTCAGTTAGATGCTTAAGATGACCTCAAAAGCATCTTTGCTAAAAAAATATTAGAATTATCATGAAAATTAGTTCAGCTGGTGGTGATTATGTCTTTGCTTTCCTTGAGTAATTTTTCCTCTTATTTTCAAGGTCAAAAGGTGAAAGAGATATTGTTTGTTCTATCTGTAAGACAATATGTCCTTTTTTCAAAACCTTATCCAGATATTAGAGGAAAAAATATGAAAACAAAATTAGAGTTGCCTCTTTCCAACATATCGAGATGGTCTTTCTGGATGATTGGGTTTTCACTATTTCTCAAGTGGTGCTCTGAGGGTCCTGGTTCAGATGACAGGTTGCATTTTATTTTTTAATAAGAAGAGTGTAGCTATGAATTATTTTTGAGAGATGTTGGCTTAAACAAGGTTGAGTGTGTTTCCCTCATCTAGGCTTCTCTGAACCTGTGACATCTGGTTATGTTGTAAAGGTCTGTGTACAATACATTTCATACTTATGAGACTGGACTTCTGCTTTGGAAAACAAAGCAAAAATATTGAAAATGTCACCCATTGAGTACCGTATATTGATACATTTTATACAACTAGAATAGCCAATTTTAAGACAGTGATTATCCTATTTTTATTTTAATACCAACAATATGTGATGAACATTTTCCATATTCAAAAATATCAACCTGTGCCATCATTACAAAATGCCATTTGTATATTTACTGTACATGGCAGTGTGTTACATAAGGAAATTTTCATATAAGTTTATACTATGCACTGAGCATACTCCCCCATACTGTGTTACCTTCAGTTTTGTACCTCTTCTCTCCTTTTAGCCTCCTGGTCAGTTTACTTTTGTTTTAATGTCATATATACATACATGAGTTCACGTATTTACATAAAATCTAGGTATCATATTTGATAGAAAACACAATATTTTTCTTTCTGAGATTGGGCTAACTTGCTAAATTAAACTATATAAATTTGTTCTTTAGCACCGTTTATGCATCTACATCACATATTATATCAGACACAATGACTGTATTCCACATAATTGAATAATTGCAGTTTACATGCTAACATAATTACCCATGAATGAAAACTGATGTTTAAACTAAAGAAATGGTAATAAAATACATCAGTAGCATTTTCAAAACTATGATAAAATCAGTAGGCATATGTTATATATATATATATATATATGACAACACTTTACATATATATGTATACACATAGACATAAACACATACACATATGTGTGTGTAAGTAAAGAGTTGTTTTAGGGTTTCTGTTGTTGTGAAGAGACACCATGATCATGATGACTCTTATAAAGAAAAAAACATTTAATTGGGGTTGTTTACAATTCAGAGGCTTAGTCTATTATCATCAAGGGGGCCATGGTGGTGTGCAGGCAGATACTGTGCTGGAGAAGAAACTGAGAGAATTCTACATCTTGATCCACAGGCAACAGGAATTAACTGTGACAATAGACTTAGCTTGAGCATAGGATGCCCAAAGCCCACCTCACAGTGACACACTTCCTTCAACAAGGCCATAACTACTCCAACAAAGTCACGTTTCCTAATAGTGCCACTTCCTATGAGCGTATGGGGCCAATTACATTCAAACTACCACAAGTATAAAGATGATTCATGGAAAGAAAAGTAAAAGTATGATTTACTAGCAGAGTTTACTCCACCTTACATTGATGCAGACATATGAGGACATCGTATTATATTGTTTAATTCATTAGACTGGTAAAGAATGGAGAGATTCTCAAAGCCTATAATTGGCAAATGTTTGGAAAATGTGTCAAGAAAACCATGAGTTGAAATCACACTTGCGGCTAAAGTATCCACCAGTTAAGTGCTACAGTGGGCTTGCTCTTGATGCTGGCAGGTCCATTCTACATACTTGTACATCATTATTAAACTCCTTATTTAGATTTGCAAGGAAGATAAGTCTCTGTTCTTTTCTCTTCCTCAAGAAGCTGACCATACTCATACTTTAAGCAAATCAAGTTCACTGAGAAACCTAGGAGCTCTCCAAAACTTTTGAGTTACCAACAAAAATAATGGATTTGAATAAAGTCATGATTAGAATACAAATACTAATCAGTCTCTTTCTAAACAGAACATTTCTACTTCCTGTAATGATTAGAAAAACTTTATATTTCCAGAATTTCCTGGCCTTGATAGCTTGGCACAACTGAAAAATCTTTCTAGTGAATGTTAGCCAATGAAGGGCACGTTTTAACAATCAGGATTTCTACTCTGGGAAATGACGGCTGTCTTTCTGCACATAACATTTTTACTCCCATAATGTTTCCATACTGAGTGGAAGGTTTCTTCTTTATTAAAAAAATGAATTCTGTTGTGCACAGAGACAAGCCCATTCAGTTAGAAGTGTCTTGAGGGAATGGGTAGCCTTGCTGATGTGCACTTAATTGCCTACAGCCAGTTGTGTAAGGTAAAATATATCAGTGATATATTGCATTATCAGGGCTATGACAGCAGACTTCTGTATCATATATGGATCATTTGTTGGTATAGGAGGTCCTTCTATCTTTGTGTTGCTTTCACTGGTTTATAAAGAAACTGCTTTGGTCCTGTTAATAGGGCAGAACTTAGGTAGGCAGGGAGACAGAACTGAATGCTGGGAGAAAGAAGGGCAGAGTCAGAGGGAGATACACCATGGATCTGCCAGACAGACACTGGGAATTTTACCGGGTAAGCCACTGCCATGTGGAAATACACAGATTAATAGAAATGGGTTAAATTGACATGTAAGAATTAGCCAATAAGAAACTAGAGCTAATGGGCCACACAGTGATTTAATTAATACAGTTTCTGTGTGGTTATTTCGGAGCTAAACTAGCTGGGCGGCTGGGATTAACAAGTGCCCACTCCCTGCACAATTTGTGGTCCTCAAAAGTGTCTATTCTCCCAAGGTGGGGCAGCACAGTACAACAGGTAAGGCAAAAAACTGAAACATTTCCAAATCAGTAGCATTTGGATTTGAAACAAGACAGTAGAATTCCACTAATGGATATAAGTAAAAATAACAAAGCTAGTGATGACAAGTTAAATATTAAAGACAAATCAGGCATGGTCTGCTCTCACGCCTGGTCTAAATTTCTTTCAAATTTATTCTATTGGGTAATTCCCTAATTTTGATGGTTTTGCAATAATGAAAACAAAAGACAAAAGAGAAGAAAATCTACCCACCTAATAGATGATGAACATATGATACGGATTAAAATTTATAACATGGTTTTTCTTTATTTATAGACCAAGAATTTGAGTTATTCTTTGAAAAATATTCCATTTGTCAAGTTTGTGTTTTTTTAATGGTTGTGTATCTAGAAAAAAATAATTTGTTTAGATGGGTCAGATGATTTCAACTAATTTTAAAGTGAGCATATCAGATGATATATTTTCTTTATTATGACAGACCGCTAATTTTATTGTTTTAAATAAAGGAAATACACATAACTTGATAGAAGGAATAAAATGATCTTTCTGTAAACTTTTAAGTTGGGAACCAGTGATAGTCTTTGGGGGTCCATAGGTTGGCATGTAGCAATTTGAAAACAGCAGTACCGACCACTGTACTGAGTATCAGTGTTGCAGATGAGGTACTTGTGGTTGCTTCTATAACTTTGGATCTTCATTCTCCCAGTACAAAAGCCATTTCCCACACAGAAATATTTGTGTTCACAATTAGTAAGAGAGTCACACTGCGGCTTCACACGAGCTCAGGAAGAGTCTTCACTATAAGTGAATGTACATTCATTTTTTAAAAATTTATTGGGGTTTTTCTTTTTCTGAAACCATATAGAAAGCCGAGGTCTTAAAAGGGTCACAACATAACCTTTAGCCTCAGCCCTTATAGGCTGCTGTTGTTATCTTCAGGACCCCCATGTTCTAGGCCACTGATGCCTATGATGCTGTCTCTCCTGAGCTAGAGTGAAGTCAGGGATCTTGGCCTGGGTTGAGAGTTTTGGCTTCTTGGGCTTATCTTATAATGTGCAGCCTACTACTCTGGAACATTGCTGAGATGTGACGCTCTATGGGGGAGTGGTCACAATATTCTTGTGATCTAGGTTTCTCTCTCCTATACATTTCTTTTATCTTTCCCCCAACCCCTCTTCCTCTATGTTTTGGGTGCATCTTGAGCAATAAGTGCACACTCATGCCACAGTTTACAAGAGTGTTTTTAATCCAAGAAAACACTAAAGCTTTTGTTTGTTTGGAACACTAAAAATTTGAAGTAGCAGTGATCACACAGTATATTAGTGTATGGCAAGCTTTCTTATGTGGTTTCCTTACTCTGGGGGTTGCAGATGTGGGCTTATTTGTCTAGTCTGGGGTCTTTACGAGTGCTCAGGGCTTTGGTGCTGTACAGTTTGGAGCCCCATTCCCATCAGCTTGTATGCCATGTCCTCCCAGAAGCCAGGAAATACAGAGATAGTATGGCAATGCACAGACGTGGCTTCAGGGCTGTGAAGCAGAATATCTTCATAGACGCTACAGGTTGCAGAGTTAGTTCTGTGTCCTTTCCAGTTTCATTCAAAACCACTCACTCTCCAACTGCTTCCAGCAAGGAGTCTTTAACTTTTGCTTTGACATTAAAATAATTACATCATTTCTCCCTTCCCTTCCCTCCCTCAGAACCTCCTCCCTCTTCTTTAAATTCATGACCTCCTTTTCACTTTTATAGAATACATATATGCATAAACATATATATTCATAAATATAATCTGCTCAGTCTGTATAATGTAACTTGACTGTATTTTTTAGTCTTTCTTGCTTATTTTTCTCTACCTTTGATGGTCAGTTATTTGCCTGACTTTTTGCTAAATCTCTAGCTTTAAATCTCTCCTCGAGGAAACATTTTCATTGGCATGGGAACCCTTGTCTTTATGCAGATTGAAGACATATTTGATTTTGTTTGTGTTTGTAGAGATTTTCTAGGGAAGACTGGGATAGGAAAACACTAACGCTACATTATCAAGCTTATACACATTCAAAAATACTTGAATAAATGCCTTTTTGGACATTTAGGATTAAGAAATTGCCCTTGTCATGCCCCTATGCTTTTTTGATGTTCCTCAGAGTGGGTTCTGTGTCAGTTTCATAAGAGTGGAAGCGTTCGCTGGTCACATGTGTTGATACATTCACAGGGAAAGAACCATTCATAATGTGAATGGCATGCTAAAATTGTGTTTCAGACTAAAGTCCCAAACAAAAGATACAGAAGATGGGTCAAATTCCCGACTCAATTTCATAATCATTTGTTTATTGGTTGTATTTTAAATAAAGGAAAATTATCTCAAATGAAATCATCCTTATTAAATTCCAAATAAAGCAGAAGGAATGATCAAACTTGAGTCAGTGACCAGAAAGAGTTTATTTGAGGCTCTATGATGTGCTCAATACTATTGTAAGTGCCAAGGAATGCATGAAATACAGTCTAAGAATTGTGTCTGCCCATGAAAGCTCTTTAAATATTTTATCTAAAGCATTTTGTGTGTGTATTCCTATGCATGTGTCTGTGTGAGTGTATATGCATGTGTGTGTGTGCATGTGTGTGTGTGTGTGTGTGTGTGTGTGTGTGTGTGTGTGTGTGGACCAGAAGAGGATGTAGAATACCTTCATCTACCACTCTACACCATATTCGTTAGAGGCATATGGTCTCCCTGAATCTGGGGATTGCATTTTCTTGTTTAGGTTGGAAGTCAGGAAGCCCCAGTGATTCTCCTGTCTTTCCTCCCTTCAGAGTTAACTCAGAAATGTTTACAGGGATGCTCAGCTTGTTAGGTAGGCACTTGGATCCAGACTTTGTTTGTCATAGGTATAGATCAAGTGTCCTGAGCTTCTAAGTCTCCACTTCAGCCTAACATTCATTAAATGTTGACTGAACAACTGTTCTCAGATAACATTCAAAAACAATGTTAGAAATAACAGATTTCTGCTTTTAAAATTATTTATAGTGTGTGTGTGTGTGTGTGTGTGTGTGTGTGTGTGTGTGATGTACTTTCTAGGGTTAAATTCAGGTCACCAGGTTGTCAGCAAGTGCTTTAACAACTTGAGCCATCTTGCCAGCTCAACAACTTCTTTTGCCAGGTCGGAATAATGAGTACAATAGTAACCAAACTGTCGCCTCATTATCCTGCCAGTTAGAAAGGAACAATCTTCATAGAGCAGATGAACATACAATCAGAGGTAACTTCTTTAGTTCAGAGACATGTGTGAAGTCTTGCTGGAGACTGGACAGAGAGGCACAGATTCCTAGTAGACTTTATTAAGATGCAGATATCACTGGTCATGCTGGGCTGCCCTTGGTGCCTCAGTCATGCCAAGTGCATAGCAAGGAAACCATTCTAAGGAAGAGGATGAGGTAAAAATGAAACAACCCGAGTGTTCCCGGGTTCAATCAGTGTTTGTACAAACTGAAGAGGCCAGGGTACGAACACAAATAGAAGTATAACAGTATATAAAGGAGATCATGCACTAGATTTTGTTTGTGACTCATTTAAGTGAGCCTATGATCTTCAGACTGGTTCCCTGATGAATTATAAAGTATCAGGTCCAGTTTAGATCCTGGTGTGTCTTTCTTCAGACCCTGTATTCCTTCCTGTTTCAAGTGTCTGGAAGTGGTTCAGCATGGTCGACATCATATAAATCACATCTTCCACATTTTCAATTTTAGAATTGAGGTCAAATCTATTTTAATAATAAAAATATTCTGTAGTCAATATAAAATCTGTTTTTAGTTCATAGTTGACTTCTGGCTTTGTACTTCACAGACTGTACATATGATGTACTGTGTCAGGTTCTAACAATTGAATCTTTCTACCTTTTTTTTTCCAATCAAGAAATACGTTTAACCAACAAAGAATTATCTCCCTTATGGTTTTGTCTTTACAATTATGGCCCCAGCAAGGAAAGATAAGAAGTATGCCTACCCTAAATGGCAGGTAGTTATTCTAAAGCTGTCTGGAAATAACAGCTTATCTAAAATAGTTATTAAAAATATAGATTTCCAGATACTGTCCTGGACTGAGGCTAAACCTCTTAGGATGGGAATTTTATATCATGGGTGGCTCCAAATCACAAAAGAGACCACATTCTCTCTGTTTGCATGCATAACCAAGATTCTTCATTTTGAAATCTACTATGAGAATTCATCTTCTGCCAAAAAATAATTGCTTTGCCATTAAGTCTACAAGCAGGACAGCTTACTTGGAAATCACAGTTCATGAAAATACTCTTCAAAGTAATGATCTTCAAAGTGAACCTACTTTTGCTTTGCCTAAGCATTGAACGAGTATACCCATGTCCAACAGATCAGGCCTCAACTAGATCTAGTGAGTTGGAAGCTGCTGAGTTTTCTCAGCTTCTTCTGATAATTTGCATGTCTACTGGAGACTGCTTGCCTGGCACTCATGATGAGCATTAGAGCAGGAGAAATAGCAACTGATACACACATTTAATTTACTAAGGCAATCCAGATGACAGTGAGTTTATACTAGTTTCTTCTGTTCCTCATGGTCTTAAGCAAGGTATTTGGTGGTTTATCTGTTGACAATGTCACTTTAGATGACATATGATGTATTTCTCTTGACAAACAGCTCTCCTTACCTTACAAACGCTTCTCCATTGACACTACCGTCAGCAGAGCTCATCAGCAGGATACTAACCATTTATAACCAGAATAAATCCTGGCCCAGCAAAGGTATAAAACCAGAAGTTTATTGACTCCAGAAAACCAAAAAAGAACCAATAGCACAGAACTTTGGAAAGAAACAGAAAACCCTCCAGAGAACATACAAATAATCCCTAAAGCTGCTTACCTGCATGCATGTCCAAGCGCCATGAATATTATCCATGTTTAGTACATATATTCATAAAGTTGAGCTGACTTAGGCACATTGAATAAAATATTAACCACATCTTTTTAGAGTTATCTTTTTATTCCTCTACTCTTGCCCACTCCTTATGTGAAGTTCTCACTGCACTCACAGTGCTTTTCCATCTGATATCTATTGCATCAGAGCATAGTAGAGCTCCATCCATAGCTGCTTCCTTTATAGCAGCATTGCTCTTAAAGCAGCCTCTTCAGTCTTGCTTAAAGACTCACATAACGCTTGTGGTTCATGTCACACAGGACTGTTCTTACAAAGGATATTTCTTTGAGAAGAAGCATAGTAGGGAAAACATAGCATACAAGGATTTTAAACATTATTTAAAGTACTGCATGTACTGGCTTTGTGGGATCCTAGTCTGTTTGGATGCTCACCTTCCAGGACCTGAATGGAGAGGGGAGGACCTTGGACTTCCCACAGGGCAGGGAACCCTGACTGCTCTTTGGACTGGAGAGGGAAGGGGAATGGGAGGAGGGGGAGTGGGAGTGGGGGGAGGGGAAAAGGTGGACATTTTTAATAAATATAAATAAAGTCTGCTTTGATGCTTAGCAAACTTTAAATGTCTCAGATGAGAAATATGTCGTTTCACGGAGGAAGAAGGTACTGATTCTGTATTCTGAGACTGTACCTTTTAACGTAAAGTCAATCTGTTTCTATGGATCTTCTCAGTTCTTCAATATGACACATACTGGGACATGGTATGTTGTGGCTAGTTCTTCTTATTGGGACACTCAGGGCTCAGGACTCAAAGAGAAATAACACATCTTTTGACAGCCATGATCTCCCCACCTACACTTGTGAGAGCTGTATAACGAACTGACTTATTCAAATAAAAAATTCCTGCATTTTGTATTATTTTTAAATATCCTAAACTCAAACAAATTTTAAATATCCAGGGAAACTTTTCTTGGATGCTCATTAATTTCATGATACTTAACTATAATTTTCAGACATCTTATATTTAAAAACTCCAGCTCAAAGAAAACATAGGATTAGACTAGCCAGCTGTTTTTACAATGTTTTTGGACAGTTAGCCTGTCAGAGTATAGAAAAGCACTACCAAAAATGATGTTTAAATTGTAAAATCTGCGAATAAATATTGAACATTTCTCCAGTTGGGAAGAAGACGTAACACTGTATATCATCATGAATTAGAATCTTACCACTGTTTTTAGCGGGAGAGAATGTTGCACATGGTGGTTGGTACATGGCTGTAGCCCTCAGGAATCCATCACTGAGTCCCTGCCTTATGGGGAGGAACTGGAGACATCAAACACTCAGAATGTGGCTACTGAAACTAAAAAAAAAATTAATTTCATGTTAGTTAATTACATTACTATAAGTGACTAGTCACTACAGTATTGAGTACACCTTTACATATTTGAAAAAGAAATTTTTAGACCCTAGGGACTCATTTCTGGTGTTTCATTGATGCATATTTGTAAAAAGCTGTATTGATGTTTGTATGTATGTGTGTTTGCTTGCATGTATGTAAATCCACCATAGAGGGAAGAAGAGGGCATCAGCTTTCCTGGGATAGGACTTAAAGACAACTGTGAGCAACTATGTGGGTTCCTGGAAGCAAACGTGGGTACTGCCATGAGCAGCAAGGTCTCAGAAATGCTGAACCCTCTCTCCAGTCCCTATGGTTGTCATTTTTGTCAGTAGACTGTCATAGTCTAGATTTGGGTGAATATATTTTCAGATTTTTCCAGTGAAATAGTGAAGTCATATCACATTTTTAAGGCACAGTTCATGAAGAGAGAAAAAGTATACTTACTTTCTCAACCACTTCCCCGGCAGGATTGTCAAATATTAGTGCATGAGCATCTTCCTAGGTAAACAACAGCACATCTTGCCTACAGGATCACCGAGTTTTCGAAGAAGCACTTCTGCAGTCTGTACTTGGGAAATAGCTTTGGTGCCAGCCGATCATTCCTCTGGCAATGTTGTACCTACCATTTCCAGGTCATTCCACCTGAGTTACTAATTTGGGTACAGGAAGGCCTGTAATCATGTGTCTTATCTTTTATAGGGTTTTTGTGCACATACATTTTCCCTTAATGCTGACACTGATGGTAGCTAAAGGAACATGTGTATATCACAGAGTATAAAAGCCGAAGGCGCTGCTAAAGACCAGAGAAGCACAAGAAGCCTAAAGAGCCAACAGAGCTCTAGAGCTGGAGAAAAGACATGTTCAATATTCTAATGTAGGTCAGAAGGCAGAAGGAAAAAAAATTGAGCAAACAATGTGAAAATAAATCATATTTTAATGGTCCAATGGATTTTATAAAGAACCATTTCAACAGTTGTGAAACAATCTACAGTTAAAACGTCTGTTTTCTTTATGTTCTCGCCAGAAGGGAAAATCCCCAAACATGTATTCAAATATGATTTTTTTTTTACTATGCATAATGACCTGTAATTTCAAGCCTTTTAAGGTCTTGCTGAGAGAGAGGTTTAAGATGAGAGAGTTCTTTTTTTTTTTTCCTTTTGAAAAAAGAAACCTCTGGTTTTCCAGACATATTTCACAAACCTCTGGAACTCTTTGGTGTGAGCCAGATGTGGAAAGTAACTGGAGCTATTTGGGAAAAATTAGTAGTCACTGTTGAAAGGGGCATTTATCAGCAATTCAGACAGCCAGAGAGACTGCGCTTGCCGAACAGAAACTGTGTGGCCAGGAGTGACCAGGCACTGGCCAGCATTGGGAAGGCAGCCTGGTCTAGAAAAGCATTAGATTCCCAGGATTATGGCAGCAGAGCGCCACGAATGGAGTGGCTCCAAACCGTGGACACTGCCTCGCTCATCAGTCTGGAATCAAGGAGCTCAAGATCAGTTTTGGAGGACTTTTCTTTCTGAGGGCTCGAGGGAACAATCAGAGCTGGAGTTGATGTGACCTTTGTTGTCTGTCACTGACTTGTGAACTCATGGTCCTCACAAGACAGTCTCGTGTGCAATGGTTTCTGCCTCCTCTTTTTTTTTTCTTTTACAGATGTGATTCTACCGAGAATCCCGCTGAATCCTGGAACACCCTCACGGGACTATCCTTACTCTGAGGACCACAAACCTAAGCTTTTCTGAGGGATTTTGCTATGGTTGGGTAGCTTGCAAGCCACAGCCACAAACTACTCACACTCTCATACAATGTGACCTTACACATTAGATAAAAAGTAGAGACTGACCTTTATTCTGAGAATATCCACAGAACGACAGTGAATGTGATTCACACAGGCTTGGAAGTGCTGGTGTTTCCGGACATAGTCCCACTGACCCTATTATTTGGACGTTTGAGACCAGAGAGACATTTGAGTTGTGATCCACCTTTAGAACCAGACTACCTGGTATAGACACAAGCCCAAGTACCAAGCTTCTCCTAAACCAATGGAGGATAAAAGTCCGAGGGAGAACACTGTAGTTTCTCTGGTCCTAGCTAAGTGACACGTGATATCAGAGACCATCAAGTCATAGAAAATCAGAATCCTTCAGCTGACACACAGGGCCCTGAGAACGGGAAACTCCATGGCTCTCTTTTGTGGAAGGGCAGTCTGCTGCACTCACAACTAATATGTATGATTCCTTTATGTTACTAGCCACAATCAAGCTTGGAAACTCACTGTTCCGTTTTTCTCCTGCGATTCTATTATCTGTTTCAAACTTTGGACTTTGCAGAGTTAACAGACGGACATAAAACCTGAGGAATTCTCTTCATCCTTCTTTGGCTATTTTCAAGACAGACTCAGCAGCAGGGAACATCAGTAGCCAAAAAGGCCTTAGTCAGCTGGTACTAAAACAGTCTCCTGACTTAGAATGTTTTCTTAGCTGTGTTATTAGCTATACAAATTAATTCCTTCCTTCTCCTTCCACCTGTTAGATTCATCTACCTGGCAGCAGTTACATTGTATACCTGTAAATCTACATTCCAGAAAGCTATGAAATTAGTTATATCATTAGTCTCATTATACAACAATGTGTATAAAACTATAAGCCAATTAAGGAAGTCTGGATATAAAAATGTTAGTAATAGCTCAAAAGTAAAAAAAAAAATGTAAAAACATCTGTGCTTCAAATTCCATTGAGTTTAATCAAAACTGCGTTTTCAGGATATTAATTTAGATCCCTTATATTTAAAATTTTTATATTATATGTAGGAGTTTTGTGTGTATATATGTGTACCCTTAGGGGCCAGAAGAAGCCATACAGTGCTCTTAATTGTTGAGCCATCTTCCCAGCCACACAGGTAGTATATATTCTTCAGGATGTGTTCACTGAGAGACTCTTTCTGGAAAAGTCTTAACATCAGTATAAAGTTGGCCCTGTTAGTCACTTTCATTGAGCACAGTGAGAGAAGATACACCATTACAGACTAGTGAGAGGGAGAAAGAGGATGTGTGTGTGTGTGTGTGTGTGTGTGTGTGAGAGAAAGAGAGAGAGAGAGAGAGAGAGCGAGAGAGAGAGAGAGAGAGAGAGAGAGAGAGAGAGAGAGAGAGAGAGAAAGAGAGAGAGCACATGCCGTGACCGTTAGACCTAATGAGAGTATTAGCTGGATGGTACAGGGTAAAAGCAGAAGTGCTAGAGTATGTGGAGAAGAGTGGCTGGGAAGCAAAGGTGAATGAATTGATAACAAAGGCCAATTTTTAAGTCTTTTTGTGTTTAGAGCGCATGTTATTATTTTTCTGCCTGCCCTCTCTTTCATACGACTTTCTCCCACTCTTCCACCTTCTTGTTAACATTGGAAAGCTTCTCAGTTTACTGCCGTTGAGAAATTAATCAATGATAGAATCAAGATCTTACTTAACTGTGTTTTACTAGTTATTTACAAAGTATACACATACTTTGATGACACTCCCTCAACTTTTTCTAGGCTCATCCACCTTCTCTACGCACCCAATTTTGTGCTACCCAAATTTTTGGGATATGTGGTCTTCCACTGGAGTGTCGTACACGTACCAGGGCCTGCACTCTTAAAGGAAATGGGCTCTCCCTCTTGAAGCAGCTATCGATTCTCCACAGCTCCTCACCTGGGGGTGGAACTAATCCTCCTACTCCTCTTTCTGTGCTAAGCTTCTGTCTGACTGTCAGTTCATACATGCAGCTGCCCGCTGTGCTCAGACGAGATGGTTTCCTCATAGTCATCTACCACCTCTGACTCATGCACTCTTTCCTCTCCATCTTCTGAAATGATTTCCTAGCCTTTGAAGGAAGGGATGGGATTTAGAGGTCCTGTTTAGGACAGAACATTCTGCAGTCTCTTATTCTCTGCACCAATAACAGTTTTGAGCCTCTGTGTTAGCCACCATCTACTACAAATAGAAGTTTATCTAGTGAGGATCGAGGACACACTAATTTATGGGAACAAAGAGAAGTCATTAGGAGTCCTTTGAATAGTACGTCCACTTAACAGAATAGTAGTAGTAGAGTCTTCTCTTTTAGAGCCCATGACCTACATATAGTCAAAGAGTCATGACCCAATAATTTGCCAGGCATGCAGTGCATTTTTGGGAGTGGTACTTAAGTCCAAGCAGAAAGTGATTGGCTACTCCCGTGACGTTCATGCTATGACTGCACCTGTTGGTGTGCCTTGCCAGGTAAGTCAATTTTGTATGTCACAGGAGTCATAGCTGGGTGACACTTGTAACTATTTTTCTCATTCTGGCACTCTAAAAGCTAGTCAGTTGGGATACAAAACAGTTGAGCATCAGCTTGACACCCTTATATTTTATTATTTAAGAATGTGTTAGTTTCAGCAATAGGGTCTGACCATTAGGTTCTGGAGAGTAATCAAGAGCCTTGACAACATCCTGCAATGTCTGGGGATCTATTGGCTCTCACTGGCCATCAGCTCTACAAGAAATAATGAATCCCTGGCATTGAGCTTTTTATATGTTAGCTTGTGGTGTCTAGTAAGATCATTTGTTGCATAATTATAAGGGGAATTCTATTTTAATTCTTTTATGGAGCTATGTACCTATTCTCTCTTTCTCTCCCTCCCTCTCTTTCTTTCTCATATATCTATATATCTATCTATCTATCATCTATCTATCTATCTATCTATCTATCTATCTATCTATCTATCATCTATGTATCTATCTATATCTATCTATCTATCATCTATCTATCTATCTATCTATCTATCTATCTATCATCTATCTATCTATCATCTATCTATCTATCCATCCATCTATCTATCATCTATCTATCATCTATCTATCTATCTATCTATCCGTCTATCTATCTATCATCTATCTGTCTGTCTATCACCTCTCTTTATTGTATCATTTACCTATCATCATCCTTATATCATCCATCTATGATTTTAAAGGTTTTTATCTCTCCCTGTATCCTCCTCCTCTACCCTGCACTGTTTCATCGCAATTTAGCTGTTTCTATTCCATTATTACAGTTATTTTTATTATGCCAATGTGTTCCATCTCTCCTCCTCTAAAAGCCCATGCCATTCCTTGACCCCTTCGTAATTCATGACCATCATTGATAGTCCAAATGAAACATGAATATCTGAAGATTCAAAGCCAACACCCATAAAAGAGAGAAAACATTCAAATTTGTCCTTCTGAATCTGGGTTACCTTACTCTGAATGACTATTTACAGCTTCTTCCATTTAGCTGCGAATTTCACTAATTTTATTGTGTAAATATACCCCATTTTCACTATCTACCCATTTGTTGATGACATATAGGGTATTTCCATTTCCTTGATATTATGAATATAGCAGTAGTGAACATGGATGAGCAGTTATCAGTATAGTAGGATACAGAGTCCCTTGAGCATATGTCCAAGACTGATATGACGAGATCATGTGGTAGATCTGTATCTAGCTTTTTGAGGAACCACACTGATTTCTATAGTGATTAAAACGTTTTGGACTCCCACTACCAGTGACTATTGTTCCACTTCCCTACATCTCTGCTAGTATTTGTCATGGATTTTGTTGTTATTATTACTGTTTTGTTTTAGCTATTTTTTCCCAGGGTAAGAAGAAATCTTAGGATAGTTTTAATTTGTTTTTTTTTTCCTCATGGCTGTAGATGTAAAAAATCTGTGTTGAGATACTTACCCATCTGTAGTTGAGTTTTACACACAGTGAGTGATAAAGATGTAGTTTCTTTCTTTTACACATAGCAATCCACTTTGACCATCGAACCCCCACATATAAGTTTTCATTTGTTGAGGCAAAATATTGGTATTGTTCCAATCTTTTTTATGGAACCATTTCTAGGAGAAACTATTTTACAGCAGGCTTCCTGGAATTCTGGCTCTGACAATTTTTTTTACAATTCAATTAATGTTTATTGAAGTGCTGTTAAAAATAGAAATTTTAGTATATAAATATACAGAATTGAGTGGGGAGAAGTGCAATACACAATAAAGAAAACAGCATAAATAAAAAATATTCAACAGTATTATTATCTGGTATTTTAAGAACAGATCAAAGAACTATAATTGAACCTGAGGGAAGAGGTTTCAGGCTATTGCTTTGACATAACAGAAACACATTTTAAAAAGAAATTAAAAAATAGTTAATCTTAGTGTGTGTGTGTGTGTGTGTGTGTGCGCGCGCGTGCGCACGTGCATGTGTGTGTGCCTGTGCGTGTGATGTGTGCATGCTTCATGTGTCTATATGGGCACATGTGTGAAAGTTATAGAAGACTTCTAATCTAATGGGTACTGAATATCTAACTCAGAATGCCAGACTTGTGTAGTGCTTTTACCTACTGAGACTCCTCATCAGCTGTGCTAGACAGAATTATGTTAATTGTACAAAAGTTAGAGCATTGTGGAATATTACTTTAACTTTGTAAGAGTATGTTGCATTAATTTATATTGCATTTGTGCATTTGTTTAAAGAGGCAAAGGTGTGTTGCATTTCTTTATGCTGCATTTGTTTAATTATGTAAAGATGTGTTGCTGTTTCACCTTGCCTGCCTAAGACACCTGATTGGTCTAATAAAAACTGAATGACCAATAGTTAGGCAGTGGAGGGATAGGCAGGTCTTGCAGGCAGAGACTCTAAGTAGGAGGAATCTAGGCTCAGGAGAAGAGAGAGAAGAGAATGAGGGAGGAAAAAAAAGGAGATATTGGGCCAGCTAGCCAGGCAGCCACCACCAGCTACACATGGAGTAGGCCATACAGAATGAAAGAAAGATAAAAAGCCCTGAGGCAAAACAAAAATGAAGAGAAACAAGTTAAATTATAAGAACTAGCAAGAGACGAGCATAAGGCTAAGCATTCATAATGAATAGTAAGTCTCCATGTCATGATTTGAGAGTTGGTTGGTGGCCCAAAAGTAAACTTGCTACATTAGAGTCATCTGAGAGGAGAAAAACTCAAATGAGAAAATACTCACATAAGATCAGGCTGTAGGCAAGCCTGTGTGGCACTTTCTTAATTAGTGACTGATGGTGGAGGGCCCAGTTCACTGTTGTTTATGTCGCTCCTGGGCTGGTGGTCCTAAGTTCTGTATGAAAGCAGGTGAGCAAGCCAGTGAGCAGCACCCCTCAGTAGTCTCTGCATCAGTTCCTGCCTCCAGTTTCTTTCCCTGCTTACTTCCTGTCATGACTTTTTTGATGGTGAACAGTGAAGTGTGAGTGTAAGCCAAATACCTGACCTCCAACTTGCTTTGGTCATGGTGCTTCATCACAGTAATAGTAACCTCAAGTAGTATACCAGTTCTAGATTTTATAAATATTTTTTTACTGAAATCTCAACTTCCCTTCCTGTTATGTCATCTTTTGAAATCTGCTTAGTATAAAGTTTTCTCTTTAGAATCTAGTGTTGGGGACTATAGTTATAATATAGTACTATGTTTATATAGCCTCACCTTATCTTTAATATGCAGATTTTCTCACTTATTCTAGAGGATCTAGGCTTAGCCAGGTTTTCTTTTTATCAATTTTTATCATACTGAATGATGAAAACAGAAGTTGTTAAAAATTAGAATACAATACAGAATCTTTATTAAATAACATCAGTATTTAGAATCTTGTCAAAAATCAAATGAATAAAACCTACGAGTAACCAGTGAGTTACAACTTAAAAGTTGAGCTCAAGAACCTGTGGTGTCGGACACATGATATTTTAAAACTAGTTGTAATGATTGTGAGCCAATGACTTAAACAGCTAGTTAGGCTCCCTAACTCAGGCTGGTTCCCATCTGCTGGAATTTCTCCCTCTGGGTTCTAGACTCAGAGGGAAACTGCATTGTATCAGGTTGTGATTTTGCTCTAGCTTAAGCCCAGTGGCAGCTTAGTCTGTGTTTTGTGAGGCTGTTTGGTACACAATCCTGTCAGTTCGGGGAAGTCAATCATGAGAAGGAAATGGATGGAGATGAAAGCTGAGTGAAGTACAGCGAGAGAGAGGTTAGTGGGCCTCTGTGGTGCTGTGCTTCTGGTTCAAACACAGGTTCAATCCTCACCTTGGCATGAACAGCCTGGCTTTTACACAATCTCATATGCCAACCATATCCAGAGAGTATGAGGACCTGGCCTCTGCCGCTTTTTTTTTTATATCACATTTGATAGGAAGCACCATTTTGCCTGCTTTGTGAGAATGTGACTGCCAATCAAAGTCCATGACAATAAACAATTATTACAGAAAAAGAGAAAAAGAATAAGCAAAATAAGAGAAAGGACAGGAAAGAAAGGATGAAATGAATGAAGGAAAGAAGGAAGAGAGGAAAGAAGGAAAAAGAAAGGAAGGAAGGAAGGAAGGAAGGAAGGAAGGAAGGAAGGAAGAAAGGAAGAAAGGAAGTAAGAGGAAGGAAAAGAGGAAAGAAGGATTGGATTCATCTTAAATTCATCCCTCTGCTTCCAACCGTACTTTTGGGAGACACTTGACTTAAATTTATCCAAACAAGCAAGCAAGCAAACAAAAAGCAAAGCCCTAATTTTAAAATGCTAACTAGTCAATGCAATAAACTAGCTGTTCCAGGTATGTTTACATCTTGACATCTTGAAGAGCTACATGTATAGATTATATTCAAGTTAAACAGAAGAGTGATAGCAGAGATTTTTGAGACAATAGAAGACCGAGCTCCTGAAATTTCTAAGTGTATCTGTTTGAAGGATTTGAGGGTGTGCCTAAATGCATTTTTGGCAGCAACAGTTGTGGCTAGGTGAAATTATTCAGACTAACCACAAATGGGAAAGGGCTGCTAATTGGGGCAGAACATAATGTGATCAACGTAACTGCAGGCAATAAGATAATCAGACTGCTGCCAGCTGTGCCCGTGTGTTCTTGTGTACCTAGGATGTTAGGGAAGTGGAGAAGTTATCTCCTTTTTGTATGAGCATGCTGCTCAGATTCCTCATCCCAAAATGCATTCCAACCATTTATAGTTCATGCTTCCTGGAAAACAAAACGTTAGCCAGCCTGGAAGGCTCTGGTACTTTCTGATTATTGCCAGAGTTTCATTAGAGCACTGAACGCCTTTGGAAAATTTCATATACAAAAAAGAAAGAGCCCTTTATTATTGCCGATACAATTTTGTCAAATGATGACTAAATTGAAAGAGACCTAAAATTCTTGGGAGGTAACAATTTTTGTCTGAGTATTTATACATATAGCAAACCAAATGGTTACACTCTACAAACAAAAACAAAAAAAAGGTCTTAATTTTTGCTTTAAATCATGCTACAGAGATAAAATGTAAAGATGTAGGAGAAAAAGTGGCCAAGACAATACAAAATCCAGTTCTGCTGTCTGAACGCTGAGAGCTGAAGGCTTGGTTGCAGTAAGATTATTGCATGGACTTCTGTCTCCTCTCTTCTCTCTCTTCTCTCTAGGTCCCTCTATCTTACTGTCTCTACATCATCTCACCTCTCTGTATCATCTCCATCTACACCATTCACTGTTTAACAGTCTCATGAGTTTGTATTCTTAAGTTGGTTGTGAGGCTGTTAGTGTGTTATTGGAATCCTAACATGTTGTTTTACAACCACAAAAGCATTATTTAGAATCAGTTAGTGGAGGTAAATAAATCCATCAGTTGAGTTATCTGACAGGCATATACAACTTTATCAATATCTTGATGAATGATAGAAGTTATGTATACAAGGGTTTCTGAAGATGACCCAACAATGTGTCAGCATCAACATTCTGAAAGCATTTCTCTGTGAAATAAAGAAGAAAACTAAATCTGGGGCCTTTTTAGGTATAAGCTAATTTCTTAACCCTGAGTGTTGGCAGAGAGAATTGAATTAAATGCACCATCTTCAGTTTCTACAGATGATCACACCTTCTATAATAAAAAAAAACTAGTTTAGAAAAATTTAAAAAGCTTTGTGAATTTGTTTTTTTTTATAGTTTTTTTTTTCTTTTTCTTTTTGGCATTTCACAGGCTGGCCTTGAATTCATTCCTCTTGCTTAAGTCTCGCAAATGCTAGTATCACAGAGGTGTGCCAACAGACCTGGCTGTGACATCTTCTTCCAGATACCTCTCTTTCATGGATTATATAAATGTAAATATTGTTTTATGTTGGTTTAGGCTGGTGGTTCTCAACCTTCCTAATGCTATGACCCTTTAATACAGTTCCTCATGTTGTGGTGATCCCAACCATAAATTATTTGTTGCTACTTCATAACTGTAGTTTTCCTACAGGTGTGAATCATAATGTAAATATTAGATATGCAGGATATCTGATATGTAACCCCAAAGGGGTCATGGTTGAGAACCACTGGCTTAGGCTTTTACCATTTTACCTAGTAGTAGTAGTAGTATTAGTAGTACTGTGTATGCTCCCGCATGCAATCACATGCTGTACTGTTCTTGTAGAGGTTAGAAGACAAGTTGGGGGAGTCAGTTCTCTCTTTTCAGGTGGATTCCGGGAACTGAACTCAGGTCACCCAAGCTGCACAGCAAATACTTTTACCTATTGAGCCATTTGTCAGCCCTGGCTTAGATTTTTAATGGACTTCTGTCAGAGTCTAAATCAATAACTAAAATTTGAAAATAGAGATCTAAGAAACAAGTCACACGTTGACGTTAATCACCTGGGATGCTCTTGTGAGGTGAATGGACAGCATCCATCCCATGCACTGAGTCACTCACATGTGCGTAAACGGGCACTGTAATTAAGGCAACTGTAATTAATCTGTCTTGGGATTCGTTTCAAAATTGAATTTTTTTTGAAATCCATTATATCATGTTTTGTTGTGTGGCATGCTAAACATAAACGGTCAGGGTTACATTTTCCTCTGTGGTAGTTCCTGGTAATTTGAAACAGGCAAGACTCTTCCATACTCTGCATCTGTCCCATGTATCAGAATGCCTCACTGGGCACGGAACACACCCTCTTCTATCTGGCAGTCCTTGGATTGGCCTCTTAGGATTTCCTCCCCATCTCTTCCACATCCTCTTTCCCCATTCCAACGTTCCTTTTGGTCTTTGCTTATTTCCCATCTTTGCCCTCTTCTTCTTTTCCTTTTCTTCTCTGTCTTTTTTCATTTATTATGTATATTATATATGTACATTATATATATAATATATTTGTACAGTATGTGGAAGGAAAGTGGCTTGTTAGAATGAGAGAATATAATGAATAAGCATTGTGTCATAAGCATCAGTCATAGAATATCAAGTTATACTCTGATGCATACCGTGAGCATGCCATTTTCCATATATGCCTATACTTTCTGGGTTCTGGTTAGTTTGTATGTTATGTATATGTACATCCACATATGCATATACATGTTTGCATTTGTGTAATTTGTTATTTTAGAAGCTCATTTTTCAACTAGCAGCTTCCTTTCCTTTGCAATGTTTTTGCATTTCTCCTCTCAACTGTTACCTGAACCTTATTTGCATTTGTCCCGTGGGTTCCAGAAAGATCCACTACTGCCTTGACAGAACAGGATCTATCTTACAGGCACAATTTGCGTTTTGTGATTATGTTCTGTTGTGCCTCTTTTCATCTGGAAAAGGCCTATTTATCATGATGACAGGGACTTACCGAGAAGTAAGCCAGTCCCCAAACAAAATGTCTTTTCTTGACTATCCTGTTTAACAATCACAGGAGGAATGTCTTTACAAGTTATCCCGAGACTCTGTGATCTTTACACTGGTATTACATTGGTGTCTTAGTCATGGGTACACAGTGAAGCATAAGTAAATAGGTAACTTGTGGTAATCAGCTAAAACCTTCAAATATTTTTCTTATCTACCAGTATATGCGTATGTTTTCATAAAAGGAGACTAAACTTTAGCTTGCATTTTAGTGAGCAGATCTAAATTTTCCTCCAGCTCAGAGGCACCATTGTTCATGTGCCAATTCCCTTTGTGCCTTCCCACATATTCATTCATGACTTGCCAAATCTGTAGTTCATTTTTCTTTCATCATATAATTTTGACTTACTTCTTACTGGGACTGATTTTATGATTTAGTAGTGTGGTTATCGTTTCTTTATAAATTAACATTAAACTAATGATTATGGTTGCATAGTGGTCCGCATCTGCTTAATAGTGTGCTGCTTGGTCTTAGTTTGAAAGTAATGATTTTAATGTCTAGTTTTTTTTTTGGTTTGAATTATATGTCTATAAGTAGTACCATTGATTTCATTCAAATGGTTTTCTGTCTCATAGTGTAATTCTCATAGGGTGTATTAAGATTCCTGACTTGAGCCTAGTTTTTATACTACAGTATAAATAGTTTTTTTTTTCTCAAAGCTCTGGAGCACTTATCAGTGGTTGAAATATTTGTGGAACAGAAAGCACCCCCATACTTCTGAGCTCTGTGCAAGATTTGAATTTCCTCCTTGAATTTCTGGAAGAAGCCTCTCTACCTTCTCCCATTCCACAGCCTCTTGGGCATGTGTGGGTAAGACAGCTTCTTTGTCTTGGAAACTAGATCATTGAGAGAAAGACCATAGCACAAGAATCCAACACACAGCCAATTTTGAGCCCATGCCAGAGGGAAACTGAGAGATTGCTACTCCAGTCCCCCACACGAGTGAAAAGCAAGAGGAAAGATGATGACTAAGCAAATTATTCCAAGCAAGTGGATCTGGAGGCAGAAGGACACAGCAATAAGAGGAAGGTAGGGCTTCAGGAGGCTCAGGCACAAGCCTCAGAAACAATCTAGATTTAGCTCCTGATTATATCCGACATCTGCCACATAAAATTAGAAAGTCTCTTAAGTCCCTTACCTCATTATCTTCATCTGCAGAACAGAGACTACTGTTTGAATTTATTCCATATTGTAGTTGTAGACCAGAGAATTACTAGGTTAAAAAACACGTAGAAAAGATTATGATATATAATAGCTCCTTAGTAAGTGCTAGGTTATCTTTTTTTTTCAAATTTGAGAATTTCATTGTAGTGAGCTGTGGGCAGGCCTGCTTTTCTTCCCGCCCGGCTCCCACACTGCTAGCTTTACACCTGAAATAACAACACACAAACTGTATTCATTTAAACACTGCCTGGCCCATTAGTTTCAGCCTCATATTAGCTAATTCTCACATCTTGCTTTAACCCATATTTAGTAATGTGTGTAGCACCACGAGGTGGTGGCTTACCGGGAAAGATTCAGCATGTCTGACCTGGTGGCTGGCTCCATGGCAACTGTCTCACTGAGGAGAGGTATGGCATCTAACTAACTTCCCTTCTTCCCAGCATTCTGTTCTATCTACTATACCTATCTAAATCCTGCCCTGTCAAAAAGCCAAGGCAGTTTCTTTATTAACCAATGAGAGTCCTCCCTTATTTCATATGAGTACAATATCTGCATTATTTTACCCCTCCCTTTCCCTCCCCCAACTACTCTTATGTCACCTCCACTCCTTCTCAAATCCATGATCTCTTTTCTAATTATATACACGTGTATGTAATTGCATATGTATATATAAACGTACTCTGATATGATTAATATGTTTATTAATCTTTTCTCATATGAACATGTGTATAGAGGTGAATCCTTGGGATTTACTGGCCTGTCAGGGCCTTGTCCCTAGAGCATTAATTTTCTCTCAGCAACCATTAATTGTCAGTAGTTCTTCATCTAGGCTTGGGTCCTTGCTATGCCATTCTTATGCTGCACATTTGTTTAAGAAAATACTATGAGAGTATATAATATAAGTACCAATCTGGAAATAGACAAAATCCATAAGTGAAACATCGTAAGCACTAAACTGTATCAGCAAACCACAGATAAGAAGGTGGAATATGAGTATCTGGAAAGCTTGGATGGGGTATGCAACATGTTTTAATTATTATTAAATATGTCATTATTATTTTGTGTAGGTATGTGAGCATGTAGAAGGAAAGCATTGTGGTGGTAGAAATAGGAATGTTGTTAGCGTCTTGTTTTTAAGACAATATACTTGACATATGTGTCTGATTAAGAGAGACGGGAAAGAGATTCTAACTATTAAAGATGGAAAATTACACCAGAACCTTTAAACTAACATGGGAGTCACAGTAATGAAACCAAGGGGAAGAAAAGTAACAACGAGGTAAATTAGGAGGAGAAATGCAGCCAGATGAAAGAGGAAAATCAAGGGCATTAGACTGTGAGATCAGGAGGAGCAGTCCAGGTTTATGCCTTCAAAATCAGAAAGTCATACAGGCTTGAAAACAGATGTATGAGTTTATTAAAAAAAAAAAAAGGATCAGGCAGGAGTCCAATGAGTCAAATGTCTCCCTGTTTCTTTTGCTCCAACAAAGAAATGGGTAGTATGAGGGGTGCAAACCAAAGAAACACTGGAATTATAGTAGATTCTGACAAAATATTAGTAAGGTTAAAGGATTTTTACAGAATAATTGGGCATTTTGTATAATGATACAAACAAAATTGAGGTTGAAAAGTTATTTTAATGGAAGAAAGCCTCCTGTCTTTAGTGAGGAAGGGAAGGCAGACTCTCCCCGATGACGTACAGTGCTAATTTGGACTGTCTTGTGGTTTTAGTTACATCGGTACAGCACTGAAGAAACCCAACTGTGAAGCGCTCATCAGTACTCTAACCAATATTAATCAGCACTGTGGCCTGACATTTTAGTCTTCCATAGATATTTCAGAATGGCTTCTTCCTTTGGCAAATAAATCCAATTCTTAACTGATGCAGAACATTGGGTCTTCTGGAAAAGGGATTGCAAGGAAAAGAACAGACGTGATACGGGTTATGTCTTTTGCTGTTATTCACACACATCTTTCTTTCTGATTTCATCATGGAAAACCGTATGAATGATTAACCCCAAGGATATGTGACATTTGATATTGAGTGGATTGGAACACCACGATACTCTAAACTTTTAAATGTTGGTAGTAACGGTGGAGGGGAGGGGAGGGAAGGGGGAGAAGGAGGGGAGAGAAAGGGGAGAAGGAGGGGAGGGAGGGGGGAGGAGGAGGGAAGGAGATGGAAATTTTTAAATATAAAAAAAAATAAACCATGAGAAAAAAAAAAAAAAGAAATTCCAGGAAGGAGAGGAGGCAGGGGTCTGGACACTTCTTTAATTTTCTGGACCCTCTTCTGTTCCCAGCTCTTAGAAGTCCCCAGGATTTACAAAGGTGACTTACACAGGTACTTGGTGATGCCAACTCATGCTAAAACATCAATAACCAAGAGAAATATTAGGGTTGCTAGTTCAAACCCTAATTTTAAGCATGAGAAAAATAAGATCTACACAGGTTCTTGTTATCTGTTGGAGCAGGCGCTTCCTCTGGAGCCCAGGCTGGCCTGTAACTCACGGCAATGCTACTGTCTCAGCTTTCCTACTACTGTGATTACAGGCCTAGTTATCAATCATGGCGAGAACCATAGACTTCTAAACTGAAGAGAGGATAGAGTCATTAAAAACTAGAAATTGGGGGCATACTTCTTATAATCTAGTTAATTGTTTTCTTATTATTTGATAACTCTTAAATAAAGAATAAGTTAATGAGAATTTTAGACCATGCCTAAAAATATATTTAAGACAGAATTTAAATACAAATCAAGAGATATATACAAAAGTATTTTGTACTAAAATTTTATGCATTGCAACTATAATGTCTAAAATAAATTATGTTTTTATGTCAAAGGAGATATTTTTATTATGAGTTCAAGTTACTATGCTTACTTTTGTTTCTATGAGAGTGTTTACTTAATCACATGACCTTTTAGAATGATAGACCAAAAATTAGGTCACCCTTTCTCTATTCTCTGAATAGGAAGTCTTTCCTCAGAGTCCCTGAGAAGCTATCTCTTATCTGTGCCTGTACATTTCTAGTGACCAGAAGCACAGTTTGTGACTCAGTATTTATTTGGTCAAGATGTCATAAAATTCTTCTGTACGCAACCGGATTTAGTCCCCCAGGCCTTATAACCTCAATCTGGTATCTTCAGGTCTTTTTGCTTCTCTAGAGGAGTGGTTTTATTTTCATTTATTTACTTTTGGCTTTCTGAGGGGTGGTCATCACAGTTTAGAGGGTTGTTATTTGTATACTGAGTGGTATATTCTGTTGCATGTTTCTCCTTTCTTAAACTGTTTCATAGGAAACGTGACTTTGAAATTCCAAGCCAGTTATTCATTCCTGTAGAAACAGTGATTTGTTAACATACTTATTAAAAGTGACTTACAAGCCGGGCGGTGGTGGCGCACGCCTTTAATCCCAGCACTCGGGAGGCAGAGGCAGGCCGATCTCTGAGTTCGAGGCCAGCCTGGTCTACAAGAGCTAGTTCCAGGACAGGCTCTAAAAAAGCTGCAGAGAAAACCTGTCTCGAAAAACCAAAAAAAAAAAAAATAAATAAATAAAAATAAAAATAAAAATAAAAGTGACTTACAAATAACCGCTCAGCACCCGGAACAGTTTTTTTTTTTTTTCAGTTTTCTTTTATACATGTATTTCCACGTTTGTTTCCCAGTTGGAGTAGGCTTGAGTTTTCTTGGATTGGGGCATGTTGACGTAGGAGAGAGGTTCAACAAAGCTTTCTATTTCTTTCACCCTGAGCCTAGGGGTAGCTCACCCCTAGTCTTGTCCAATTTAAATGCATTGCTTCTCTCAGGAAAACCCCGCAAATCATCATGAAATACAAAGTGATCAATAATTATAAAAGAAAAGGAGGGTTTCAATTTGAGAGTTGGAAGAACATTGGAGGGGCTGAAGGGAGGAAAGGGAAATGTGATAATTATATTTTAATTAAAATGTACTAAAAAGGAAGAAAATTAAGTACAAAACTTTAGGGTTTTTTTTCCCCCAATACTCATGTTTTGCTCACAGCTTTCTGGTATTTTGTGCTGGTTGATGTTAATGACAACATACTCAGGTTGTTGGGCAACCTGAGGCAGAGGCAAGATGAGAACAGAACCCAGAATTGTATCCAGTGATAGCTGGGAACCTGGATTGTGGGGCTAGTAGGGATGTTATGGCCTTTGAGAGCCCACAAGATAGGAAGGAAGGGGGTGCAAAGGAGAGTGAGCACAAAGGAAAGGCTTAAAACCGAGCTGCACCTGGCTGGTTGGCTCAGGCTGCAATCCCAGCAGCCCAGAGGATGAGGAAGGAGACCCGTGAGTTGTTCTACAACAGAATGGGCTATAAAGCAAGAAAATCTCAAAAGTAAACAAACAAGCAAGCAAGCAACCTCTCCTAAAACCCTAAGAATGTCTAAAATCCTCATTGCCCCTAACTCAGAGCAAGCTGTAGTTACTATTCTAAGATGAGGACCAATTCCATTCCATCATCAGGCCCTGCATCTTTTTGAAGAGCTGTAGGTAATTAATGGTTGCTGTGGGAAGAGAAGGAATACTCTCCAGTGATGTAACCATGATTAAGTTGCCTGTACTCCAGTGACCCCCACTCAAGCTCACAGAAGCAACTCTAAGTAAACTCTGTAGGTCACACTTCATACAAACAGCAAACAAACCCAAATGGCATGAAAGTAGGAGGGGCAGTTTTTGGAGAGAAGGAGTTTGGCATGAGTGAGGGGGTGACAGAGGGTGATTTTGGGTGAAAAGACCCAAAATATATTTCTTCATGTATGAAATTATCAAATAATTAAAAAATAACATTTAATTTTGAGTAACAGGAAAAACTGCTTATTAATTTGCAATTTTGTCTATGATGCCTG
This sequence comes from Arvicola amphibius, assembly GCF_903992535.2. Taxonomy (NCBI): domain Eukaryota; kingdom Metazoa; phylum Chordata; class Mammalia; order Rodentia; family Cricetidae; genus Arvicola; species Arvicola amphibius. The sequence goes on along the minus strand of NC_052049.1, from coordinate 147,777,120 downwards.
AGAACAGAGTGTTTTTTTTTAAGGGTATATCTTGTCGTTTATGTAACAAAACATCATGGGACAGGTTAGTGAAAGAGTTTCTGCTATTTTGTTTACAGTATTCCCAGAGCAGAGTTTTTCAGGGTTGGTACTATCGGTATTTTAGGCTTTGATTCTCTGCTATGGGAGAATGTGCTGCGCATGATGTTTGACATCACCTGGTGTACTAGATTCTAGTAGCTCTTAATCTGTCTTTGACATGCATCTCAGCTCTGTGGGGGAACAAAATAGTCCTTAATGGAGACTGCATAGTCGTAATAGTGTGCAACTAATTAGCTTTATGAGGCAAGGCAAAACACAGAGGTAAAGTTTTTCTTATCTAGTCATCAGTAAATAGCCATCAGCAACTACATCTGATACTGGCCTATTTCCGTACACATGTTTGTTCAGAATCTAGGTAAGCGATTATCTATTTTTTTTACTTGATGTTTCCATGCAGTTAGAAAGATCTCACAGATATTCCTTCACAAGATATTTATTGATGGAGTAAATATTTTTGCCGCCTACAGTATTTTTACTAAAGTCTACAGGCTGATTACATCAATAAATAAGACATAGAAAACCTGATTCTTACAAAAGGTGTGTGTGTGTATTCACAAGCAATTCTGTGCTAGATGTGGAATGACCAAAACAGTGAAAACTTAGAGTATTACAAATTGATGAGTTGCTTGCAGAGAACTAAAGTAAGATAAGACACAGAGCAAAGAGAAGATGGGTGCTTCTGCGAACTGCTGGAGATGATGCTGGACTGCTGGAGATGATGCTGGACTGCTGGAGATGATGCTGGACTGCTGGAGATGCTGGACTGCTGGAGATGCTGGACTGCTGGAGATGCTGGACTGCTGGAGATGCTGGACTGCTGGAGATGCTGGACTGCTGGAGGAAATGACATCTTGAGGTCACACAGAGGTTGAACTATATTATTTCTTAGGAAAGAACATTGTTTTGGACTAGATTATGTCCTCCCAAATTCAGAAGAGTGAGCATGAGCACAAGGTTTTGAAGGGGTCATTAAGGCAAAGTAAATGGATACAGGTGGTCCCTAATTAAATATGACAATTGTTCTTATTTCTAAAAGAATGCCTGTTACAGACATAGGAGCAGAAGACCACTTGAAGATGTAAGAGAGCAGCCCCTTGCAAACCAAAGAGTCTTTAGAAGAAAGCAAGCCTTCAAATCCCCCAATCGTATAAGTCTAACCTCACAGACTCACAAAACACATTCTTGCTCAGAATTATTCTGTAGCCTATAGATATGATAGCCCCTGAAATGAACAGGACCATATTTACTGGAAGGAAGTGATGAGCTTTGATGAACAGAAGGGCCAAATGGAATAAGGAGGGTGATGGAAAAAAAAGACTGGAGGTAGAGTCTTGTGGTGATGAGGGCTAAACTTTGCTCTTGGTGTACTGTGAACAGGTGTTTTGAGTTGAAGTTTGCTTAAGTGACTTATAGTTTAGGAGCTCACTGTAGCTGCAATGGAAAAACTTGGCTTTGGAGAGCTGGAACAAGGGTCGGCTAGTGAACTGTGCACACAAGAGGCCATGCGATGAGACAACGATCTGAATGAGACCGACACTGAGGGAAATAGTGAGACCTGGCAAGATCCATAACTCTGAGGGTGGGGCCAATGGAGTTGGCTGGTAGACTGAAAATACTGCATGAAGGAAGCACATAAAATCTAAGGTTTTTCATCCAATCAAAATAACTAATGGTACTTCCATTTTCTGAACTTTGGAAGTTTGAAGGATGAACACTGAATTGCAGGTTGCTGTGTATTTCTTAAATGTTTTATGCACAATGAAATAGGTCTTTCATTTAAAACATTATAAGTGTAATATTTTTGTGAAGGTGAAATGAATGTAGACATTTATAATAACAAGGAAATAATGAATTATCCTCCTAGTTAGTCCTGAGTTATGTATTGTTCAGTTAAGGTTCATCTCTTAATGCTCCCCCTTTTTTTTTTCGACATTTATCCTTATCCAAACAGTCTCAGAAACCGGTTCAGTTATATGATAATGAAAAACATTAGAATTCTCAAAATTCATAGAACTTAATGAAATGCACCATCTTTCTTCTCCTTTTCTGTTTTATTTTTTTTTTTAAATGAGCTGGACTTACATGCATAAGGTCTGACGGTGGGTGGTTCACCACTTCTCAGAGGAGGAAATGGCATCTAAGAGGGCTGCTATTCTGGGCTTCGGAGTTTGGATCTTTGTTTTCAACTGGATTTGGTTTTTATTAAGGCAAATTTTGTTCAATGGATTCAAAGGTTATTTGTCTAAAATTTTATAAGATTCTTTTGAATTTGATGGAAAGTATTATATATTCTTCATTGGAGTGCTTTTTAATTTGATTAATTTTTATTACAGATTTTGGGTCTTTCTATGCAGTGATCTCTTTTTATGCCTTTTTATGTAATTAAATGAAATGAGAAGGAGATTCAAGAAACCAATTTTGTTTGCTAAATTCACCAACTCTCCAAATGAGAAAGCCAGAAATGAACAGATTCCACATAAAACATGCATCAGAAAGGGCAAAATATATTTAAATTCTTCAACTGAAATACTTTAACAGAGTAAATATTTTAACACTTAAAGACACTATAAATATGAGATGAAGTGAAATCCTCTGCATGATTTTTATAATATTCTACTACATGGAAAACACTGCGTTATGTTATGTGTGATTCTGTTTTGTTCTTTTTTGGTGCTGCTTTTCCTTGGTGTTCATGTGAGAAATATATTCTAGAATGAATGAGCTACCCAATGCTTCCAAATAGACTGAGCAAAGTTTGATATCTACAGAAACCCAGGAGGTACAAAGCATGAATGACATGACCAGCATTGGCAACTTGAGAAAGATATGGTGTATTCACAATAGTACTGATGCCTTTGGCCTTGGTATCTCCCCGAACTCTATCAATAAAGATGGTCATTGTAGTTCCAGAACAGGAGAAGGAAAGCAAGCTGTGGACTGCAGGACAGGACTCTGCTCCACAGCATCTGCCATGCATCTGAACACTGAGTTAGAGTGTCCTAGAGGTTTCCTAATGATATGTCAAGTAAAATTTATGGTCATATTCCTTTGCTGTATAATTAAATGCTAATACTCACTGTGGCCCTGTCATCTTTTTATATTCAGAAAAAAACAGCTCCCAAAAAGTCTTCAAGAACCTCGGCACCAGATTGCAACTATAAAGACATCCAGTCTTATAGACTGAAAAAATACTGGATTCTAGACCTTTCTGTTCTTGAAGACTTCTTGGGAGCTGTTTTTTTTCTCCTGTTCTTTTTTTTTTTTTGACATAAATGAACATTTTTTAAAGCTAACTAAATGGTAAAAAATATGCATATTGAAATTCTGTGGCTTGGGTTTTTTTTTTTATTAAAAATAGATTATTCTTTCAATACCCAATCACAGTTTCCCTTCCCTCCACTCCTCCCAGTCCCTTCAACCTTACCTTTAACCCAGATCCACTCCCCCTTCTGTCTCCCTTCAGAAAAGAAATCTTCAAGAGACAACAGCGAAACATAACAAAACAAGACAGAATAAGACATGACAAAAAGCCTTTATACTGAGACTGGGCAAGGCAACCCAGTAGGAGGAAAAGAGTCCCAAGAGCAGGCAAAAGAGTCAGAGACATAACCACTCCCACTGAGGAGTTCCACAAAACACCATATACAGAGGGCCTAGTACAGACCCATGTAGGCTCTGTAATTGTTGCTTCAGTCTTTGTGAGCCCATATTAAACTTGCTTAGATGATTCAGTGGGCCATGTTCTCTTGGTGTCCTCCATTCCCTCTAATTCCTATGGTATTTTCTTCCCCTCTTCCAAGGGCTTTTCTGAGCTCTGAGGGGAGAGACCCAATAGAGGCCTATACTTTACACTTTCTCTTCACATAATGTCTGGGTGTGTGTCTCTGCATAAACTCCTATCTGCTGCCAGAAGAAGCCTCTCTAATGACAACTGGGCAGGACACCAATCTATGAGTAGTGCAGAATATCACTAGGAATCATTTAATTGACTTTTGATGTTGTTGTTGCTAATCATGTTTGGTTCTAACCTAGGTCTCTGGGCTATCTAGTCTCCAGTTTCTGGCAACTCAGGCAATGTAGGGCATGAGATCTCTCTCTTGGCATGGGCTTCAAGTTAAACCTTACAAGTTAGTATTGAGTGTCAACCTGACAGACTTTACGATAACCTGAGAAAAACCTCTGGACACTTCTTTATGGGATTATCCAAATCAAGTTAAGTCACTCCCACAAGTTCTGCACCACCATTTCCCCAGCACAGGGGGAGGAGTTTGAGGCTGGGTTAGGATCCAGGTTTCTCTTTTCATAGCTCACAGAGAACCTTATGTGCCAAAAGGACTAGAATATAGGGGTAATGGCTCCACGCTTGCACAGAGCTGCCGGTTTTCAATCTACCTTGGAATCCTGAAGAAGTTGTATTTAAAATCCTGGTCATAGCAACAGGATAGATAAACTTGTCATCAGTGTAATCAGACAAAAAGCAAAGTTTCCTTCTATCATGTTCTTATAGGTATGCTGCCACCAGAAGGGGTGTCCCAGATTTAAGGTGGGTCTTCCACTTCAAATAGTCTCATTAAGAAGATCCCTCCCAAGGGTGCCTGACAACCTTGGTTTTAGTTGATTCCAATGCAGTCAAGTTGACAATCAAAATTAGTCATCACAAAAGTCCTTCCCTCATCAAATAATGTAAACAAGATAATCCCTCACAGACATTTTAAAAGGCTAATCTTAATCTAGATAATCCCTTACAGGAGTGTCCAGAGGGTTGTCTCAGGTTATTCTTCAGTCTGTCAGGTTGACAATAAACACTAAGCATTAAATAATCTTTGAACCATTTATGCATACTTGGAGCTGGGAAATCAATTTTTGATTTATTCTTTCTTTTGTTACTTTGGCCAAAGATGCTAGAAGCAACTTTAGCTTCATTACAGTCCTTAGTTCTCTGGAAGTGTTCAAAAGTATTTTACACAGAATCCCCAGAATTTTCGCCCCTCATAAGTAGTGACTGAACACTCTCAAATGCATTTATTTTGTATAGTTCTGAACAGTTCACACAGTGAACTATTAGTGTTATCCAGATTACCAAGTGTTTTGACCACAATAGTACTACATCAGCCATATCAGCATATCAGATGTGATGGACATTGATAATATTGCAGATTGTCTTGGCTACTGCAAAGGAATGGCAGGAAGATGGGAGAAGGCAAGGCTAGTTAAGCAACCGGAGAAGTGCCACAGTAAGACTCCTTGGGATCTCCTTTGTTTGTTGCCTAGCATCAGAATAGTTTATTTAAGGCCTATTTTTTGTTATTAGCTTTACAATTCTTACATTCTTCTTGTATGCTATTGAGAGCAGACAATGTGAGCTTCGATTTTTATGATATGTGCTCCTTTGTCAGCCAGTTCTCAGCCATGTGGAAGGATGACATTGAGAGCTGCACTGCATTGTGAATTAATCATGAGGGTAAGTTTTTCCAGAAAGTTGATGGGGAAAGTATTCTGAGCCACCATAGCATGCTAGACCGCAGCTTCTGTATTTTATGGGAGGAAAGCATGCCGGCAGCAGCTGCCTAAGATCACACTGTGTGTGGGGAACATGGCTTGCCAGCGGGTGGTCTTTTCCGCCACATCAGCATTCCCAGAATGGGCTCTGAGGAACACTGAGGCAATAACTGGAGCTCCCCAAACAAAGGGTTCCAGGGAGAAAAACAATCTTGGGAAATACTGGATGGTAAACCCATTTCTTGAAGGTCCAAAGTTCACATAGCACCTTAAGACAAAAAAGTTGCCATTAGAAAACGAAAACTGGGCACTACTAACTGGGTAAAATAACTCACGGTGGAGGTTTTCTTTGTTCACTTTACGGTGAATTGTCTTTCAACACCAGGGGGATGCCATCACTAGCCTTCTTCTTCATTTCTCGGATTTAATGGGGCACATCAGGCTTTGCTGGAGGCAGCTGGGCTGGTGAGGATCTGGAATCCTCCTGAGAAGACAAGGCCTCCAAGGGAGGGTTTTATAACTGCAAGCAGACAAGAGAATGGTTGGAGTCCTCCATACTATTTTATTGAGTGTCAGCCGATGAGGCATGCACCAGGCTGAAATATGAACTAAGTGTAACTTGTTCCACATTCATTGAGAGAGCACCAAGTCTTAACAGTTAAGAAATACCTGATTTTTGGTGTCTTCTAATCTCCTTCTTGTCTAGCTATGCCGTTTAGCATCTCTGTAACCTTGGAAGGCTATTTTAGCTCAGAGAACTTCCAATTCTTATTTTGTAAATTAAGTTGAATTATGTCTAAATCTCAGAATTTCTGTAAGGGTAAAAAGCTGCGGTGAAGAACCGTTAGTACACTGCATAGGTTGTTCACTATTAGCAGAATTGTTGGCATGTAGTACGTCTTATGCTCACTGTTATGTGTTTTGCATATTAGTTATTATTTACTGAGAACATGTGATGCTGTCAGTGGGTACTTCAGCATATCCACCCATATACATAACATACACACATGAGCTTCATGCCCCGCACAATAGCTATAATGGCTACTATTTAGTGAAAGTCCATTAACTCCAGGTGGTCTACTAAAGCTTTTAATGAAATATTGAATCTTTATAATGATCATGAGAAGTTCATGCTATTAGTGTGTGCTGGTTGATTTTTGTCAACTTCACAAACATTTAAAGAAGAGGAAATTTCAAGAAAATGCCTCTATGGAATTGACCTGTAGCCCAGTTTATGGAGGACTGTCTTGCTTAATGATTGATGTAAGAGGACCCAGCCCCTGCGTGTGGTGCTATCCCTGGGCAGATCTTGGATAATACAAGAAAGCAGGCTAAGGAAGCCATGGGAAGCAACATGGCCTCTGTTCCAGTTCCTTCCTCTAGGTTCTTTCCTTGAGTTCCTGACCAATTTCCCCAGATGAGGGACCACATGCTATAATATGAAACAAACCCTTTCCTCCTTAAACCGAGCTTGGTCATGGTGTTTTATCACAGCAATAAAAACTCTAACTAAGACATAGTGTTTCTTCTGATGGAGGAGAGAATTGAGTCACCTAAAGATTAAGTAACTTATGTGAGTTGGACAACTGATTCATTACTATATCAGTCTTGAACCTAGAGAAATGTTCCCATTTCTCTTGAACTAAAATAAATTAAATTTCATTGTGATTTTTCTCTTTTGGTTCTTTTGAAACAAGGTCTCACTGTGCAACTCTGGCTGCCATGGAACTCACTGTGTGACTCTGGCTATGAACTCCCAAAGAATGCACAATCCTCATTCTTCTCCTGCTGACAGAAGTTTCTGTTCCACCCAGTCCTGGAGCCATTCAGTCCCAAAGAAATACACAGAAGCTTATATTAATTATAAACTGGTCAGCCTATTAGCTCAGGCTTCTTATTAACACTTACATCTTAAATTAACCTATAATTCTTCTCTGTTAGCCGTGTGGCTTGGAACCTTTTATCAGTGAGGCATTCTCATCTTGCTTCTTCCTGGTCTGGGTGATAACTGCAGATTAATCCTTTCCTCTTCCCAGAATTCTCCTATTTTGGTTACCCTGCCTATACTCCCTGCCTGGCTACTGGCCAATAACCTTTTATTAAAGCAGTATAAGTGACTAGTCTTTACAAGGTACAAGACCATTGTCCCAAAGTGCTGGTATTAGTGGTGTGTACCACTATGCCCAGCTTCATTCTTGATTTTAGATAGATGATAATAGTAATGATTTCTGAGAACTCTTTCAATATTTAAAGAAGAATGTGGAAAACAGTTTTAAAATAAAACTATATATAATTATGACACATAATTTTAATGTGATATACTAGTTTTTAGCTTTTGTCCACAGTTTTCTGTAAGTGTAATAGTACTATGCTCCTTTTTAAGAATGAATAAATTTGCTGGGCTGTCGTGGTGCACACAGGTAGATCTTTGTGGGTTCATGGTCAGCCTGCTCTATAAGAGCTAGTTCCAAAATATGCTCCAAAGCTATAGAGAAATCCTGCCTCAAAAACAACAATAAATAAATAAATCATAATGGGTTTGGTTTTATAATTATTGTTGATACCTGTACAATATTTCATCAGGACGACATGATTCAGCCAATTGTTCCTCTATGGTCAGAATTTGATCTTTTCTTAACCTTGTGTCTATTTTTTATGCATAATCTAGTAATGTTAATCAAGGTCCAATCCTTCTGGGAATGAATAAATTAAAGCAAATCAATATCACCAAAAGTCATCTGTTGATTTTGAGTTCATTGTTTCTTTAGTGAATTTAGGATTCTTTAGTGAATTTAGTGTCTTAGGATTCTAGTTACAGATATTAGTGTCTTTTGTAAAAGCTGCTTATATTTTGAACTTTTGCATCCTGGTTGGTGCTATAACGTGACATGCTCACATAAGCATCCCCAAGGGACACTTATTACCAGACACACTTAGAAACATGGGGGACTAACTGAACAGGTAAAAGTACTACAGAAATGCAAAGGAGAGCAGCCTAGCATGGCTAGATGACTACAGAGGAAAAAAACATGTTTCCTACTATTATCACCTCTTGAAGTAAGTTGTACAGCTTCAGACACTCTTATTAGAATGAATTTCTATTTTTGGTTGGTTGTTTTCTGTTCTCTTTCTCTTTTGCTTGTCCTTTTAAATCACATTTAGACTACCATAATTAATAAAAAATATTTCTCTCTTACTTTATTCATAAAATGAGCATTATTCCTTAGAATTTGTGGATCCAGAAAAGATATTTTTTAAATCTATAGCTAATCTACTTGAAC